>NW_022589729.1:5970830-6152999 GCF_004348235.1 Phoca vitulina
ATATACACACACACACACACACACACACACACAATGGAATATTATGCAGCCATCAAAAAAATGAAATCTTGCCATTTGCAACAACGTGGATGGAACTGGAGGGTATTATGCTAAGTGAAATAAGTCAGTCAGAGAAAGATAAGTATCATATGACCTCACTGATACGAGGATTTTGAGAAACAAGACAGAGGATCATAGGGGAAGGGAGGGAAAAATGAAACAAGATGAAAGCAGAGAGGGAGACAAACTATAAGAGACTTTAATCTCAGGAAACAAACTGAGGGTTGCTGGAGTGGTGGGGGGTGGGAGGGATGGGGTGGCTGGGTGATGGACATTGGGGAGGGTATGTGCTATGGTGAGCGCTGTGAATTGTGTAAGACTGATGAATCACAGACCTGTACTCCTGAAACAAATAATACATTATATGTTAATTAAAAAATTAAAAAAAAAGTGTGAGTCTTGTCATAAGTATCACACACAGTGGCATAACATGTTAAAAAAAGGTGGGCCTGGTGGAAAATCTAACATCCCTGGGTTGAACAAACAAAACCCCCACCCTTTACCTCTCGAGCAAAGACCAGGGGTTTAATTACACAAGGTCAGGTTCTAGGGATTTCCATAAACACCCTGAGCAGCTAAAGCCTATCATCTGTCCAGCTGGTTAATAGCCAGGCCCGGCAAGGGGTGACTCCATTGGGTTTCCCTGTCTGAGGGCACGCTGGTCGTTACATACACGGCCCTAGCCTCTGCCCCCCTGGACAAGAGACAAAAGTGGCTCTTACATATTTCTCTCACTTCTGTGCATGCCCGGCTGCTAAGGAAGGAAAAAGAACAATTCCTTACCACAGCCCTGAGGCCTCTTGTGATCTGGCCTCTATCCACTCCTGTGAGCTCACCTCCCAGCACTCTCCCTTCGCTCACTTCCAGCCCTTCCACACCACCAAGCTAGTTCCTGCCTCCGGGCCTTTGCACATACGCTTTCTTCTACCTAGAATTCTCTTCCCCCAACCTTTTGCTTATTTCACTCTCTCACTTTTTTAGTCTCTGCTTAAATGTCACTTCCTCAGAGAATTCTTCCCAGATTACCCCCGAATAGCCACCAATCCCTAACTCATGATCCCCTTACCCTGCTTGACGTTATAGTAGCCTTTGCCACCACCTCACATTTTATTTGTCCCTCTGCTGCCTTTGTTAACTTCAGGCAGGTCTAAAGCCTCATCTGTGAGGGGGATGACCTGCCTGGAGAATGGGCCCTGAGGAACCGGACTTTGATCCCCTCAGCCTGCAGCAAGTTCTCCCAAATGGCTGAGGTGGTTCTCTGTCACCTGTTTCTGATTGACAGACAGGCATCAGTTACAGCCTCCAGCACAGTTGGGTGGGTCCTAGAGGACAAAAAACCCTCAGGAGAGTGGCAAAAAGACCACTTCCTAGCACCTTTCAGTCTAATCTGTTCATACAGGGATCATCAGCTGCTGGGGGTCCTCCCAGGGCCCAAAGCCCAGGAATACTGCCCCTCTGGCTTGAGTCCCACCAGCTCTGTATGCAGTGCATTGCATCCCTTACATGAAGGAGAGAACTCAGATTTTGGCATCGTTCCATCAATCCTATTACTGCCCCTTTTGGAACAGTGAACAGAATGAAAACTTCTATCTTGTTCTCAGCGCCCAAACAGTATACATCATTGGCCCTCAATAAATGTTTTTTCATGACTAAAAAGAGCAGTGGGAGATCCTCTAAGACTGAGAGGGAAGAAAAGTGTAAGAGCAACAGGGAGGACTAGAGGTCAGCCTTTTCCTCTAGAGGGGAACAACTCCAGAGGTGCCCCTAACTTTGTGACAGTAGCCTATGACGCTGACCAACAGCCCCTTACCTGGACACGCTACACAGCCTTGAGGGGTCAAAGGCCCAATTAGAGCATTGCCTCAGTGACTTGGCTGGAATTCTTCCCTGATAATAAAATCCCCTGAAGTTTACAAGATTAGAAGACATGCCCTTGTTTTTCAGGATGGTGTTAAACCCCTTCTTCCAGATTTGTGCCCAATCTCCCTCTAATCCAGGCCATCAGGACTCGCTGTCAGCCTATGACCTTGAACTTGCCCCATTGAATCTAAGCTATGATTTCCATCCTCCACCAAGGCTCACACCTGTTTCCTGGTCCAGCTCTGCTCCTGGGGCTCATCTCTGGCTACTCTTCTGGGTTCTTCCTTGTTGCCCACTAATGGGAACTGGGCATATTCATGGAGTGTATACACCACTTTAGGAAACAGGACCGTCTCTGGAAAATAAGGAAGGACTCCTGGGGAAGCAGGCTGATCATGGGGAAATCATCAGGTTAAAAATGAATACTTGAGCATCAAATGTAGAGGTAAAGAAGTTGAACTCCAAAAGCTGTTAAGTTACAGCCCTTCGATCAATATAGGAAACAGGAAAGACTTCTATTTGCTGCAAAGTAGTCTGTTTTAAAAAGACGCCATTCAAAACCACACTCCATTAAAGAGGGTTTGTGTAGGTGGGTTACTCTGAGAAAAAAATCCTGCCTTTCACTTTGCTCTCAAGGAAGGATAATGAAGCAAATAGAATGGACAAGCTGACCTTCCCTAAAGAGGTCAGCAGGAGGGAGTTTTCTAAGCCCAAGTGAATTTAAAAATAGATTGAAGAGATGCAAAATGACATAGAAGAAAGAAGGGCACTGCACGGGCTTCCCCACTGCCCTTGCACCTGGGAGTCCCTCCGTGTCTGAGGACACAGTGTGCTGGTCTGTCCTATCCTACTCAGGGCTTGAGGTATGTGTCCTCCGTCTGGAGGGACATCGGAGTCACTTGGTTCTGATCTGCCCCACGATGGCGCAAAGTCTCTTGGCCTATTCCAGAGTGGGATGGTGTCCCCGGTCACCCAGCACGTGTGCACACCCACACGTAGGCACCACAAACTGCAACAAGGTAGTGATTCCTACAAGGGAGGAGACTGTCAAAACCTCCAGAGGGGACATAGTAGCTGGTTTTAGAAAGCATGCTCCCCGTGCTTCTGGTTTGCTAATACAAATTACGGGAAGTAAAGCTCCACGGAAATCTCTGTATTGCAATGCATTAGCAGACAACAGAGTGAGTGAGAACGCTGGAGGAAACGACCAGCCTTTAAAAAAATCATCAAGAACCACCACTTAAGTTTGCACCTGTCCTTGGTGAGGGCGTCAGGTGGACCGAGCAAGGCAGGGGTACCTTAGGGCCTTCAGTCAGCAAATAGCGTGTAAGCCGCCACGTTTGGAGGGGAAAAAATCTGACCTCTAAGCCAGGAGACCACAGGCAAATCTGCTTGCAGTCCCCAGCTGGGTACTAGAAAGATTTGCCTCTGCCTCACAAAAATGATTTCACTCACGGATGTCTGCTCTCCACCTGAAGGGATTACTGAGCAAACAGCAGATTTGCCTCAGACAGCAGCTTAGTGAGTCATCACTGACGCCAGGCCGCGCATGAGCTGAAACAAGGGGCGGGGAATGGAGCTGGGTGGGGGCCGGCTGTGGGCTCCGGGGACGGGGCATCCCGATGGGAGATGGAGCCCTGGGCTCGATGTGATTGGAATTTTAATACGTGGAGATTTTCGACAAGGATTGTAGGGTGTCGAGGCTCGATAACTGCCAACCAGAGCACTGATTTCAGAGCTGAGAAGAATTCTTCCACTTAAAAAAATAAAGGCACTTAAGACCCAGACTGGCTTTACTTGGCAGCAACATAAAGTTAAAAAAAAAAAAAAAAAAAGTTAAGCTGTCAAGATGGAAAGGGACCTCAGAAAAGATACAGTGGAGGCAATCCAAGAGGTCAACTTCTACAGCCCCCAAAGAAACGGAATTTGAGTAAAAGAGGTTGAAGTGCTATTCTGTTTAAACACTGGGAAAAAGATGTATTAAACATATTCCACACCATCCTAACACACACACACACACACACACACACACACACACACGCTTACACACTTCCGTACATGGACACACATACTTGGCCTCTTCAAATCTTTGTCTACAGCAGCCTTACTGCTTATTAGGTTTATCTCAGGAACTTTTGAAAATCCTGACACTCAGTCCCTACTCCAGATCAATTAAGTCAAAAAAATCCCAGGAATGGGACCCAGACATCAGGAATGATTTAAAACTCCTCCAGGAGATTCCAATGTGCAGCCAAGGTGACAAACGGCTGCTTCGAAGGGTGGGTTCATTATTCATTCAACAAACGTTTACTTAACTTGTGGTGTGTACGAGGTGCCCTACTCGATGCTGGCCATCCAGGCGCTGTTTCCCTACCCGAGGTTGCAGAGTTTTTCTACAGGCAGTAAGACAAGGTCCTGCGCTCAAGGAATTCTCACATCTAATTAGGGAGACACTGAAGAAGCAAGGAGCCCAGGGCAGTGGGTGCTATGACCACACGCCAACGAAGGTGGCCACAGGGCGCCAGGCTCCTCACACAGGTGACCGAGTTGACCAGAGATTACGTTCATTCAGTCACCAAATGGTCGTTGAGTGCCTACCTGTGCCAGGAACTGCCAGGAACCTGGGGGCCAGGGGGCATCAAAAAAGGAACAAGGCCCAGGCCCTCAGAGAAGGTGAGATCTCAGAGTTTGAAGTTGCAAAGACCTGGGCTCAGATTTCGTCTCTCCTCTAGTAGCTGGAGATGGTATAACCTTAGCAAGCCCCTGTTTCTCTGCCAAGTGGGAATAATAATAGTATCCGCCTCTCACCTCATTATGCGAACTGAATGAGAAAACGTATATGCTGGTCACCATTTTTGACACATAGTAGGTGCTCGAATGCTTCTTTTTTTTGTTGTCTTTGTGTGCGTGTCATTAGAACCAAGGATTTCTCTTCATCCGGGCCTTAGTATGTTGGCCTGAAATAAAATGGCGGGGTGGAGAGTCCTAGAGAGAGTGAGAATGGGACAAGGTGTCCGTGTGTGACTCAGCCTTGGGCTCTAGGCTCTCAGCACCATGAACATAATGTTCTGTCCCCACGTGTGCATTTCCATTTGACTCACTGGGAAGATTTGTTTAGGGAAACAATTTTTTTAATTATTTTTAGTCCTAGCCAGGAAAATATCAGGATCTAAATCTTAGCATCTGTTTAAAAAAATAAGTCCCTGCCACCCGGAAGGCTAGAGGTGTTTTCCACATGGGACAGATGGGGGGATCAGTTTTTTCAAGAGACAAATCAGGACACATCTGATACTGTGGCCATACCTCACCAAAAAACAAAACAAAACAATATAATAAATAATTATTGTACACGTATGGTTACTAAATTAACATAAAAATATGAAAACAGGCATTAATTTGAAATTATATATTATTCTATATTGTTTGCCTTTCTGTTATATAAATGCTATTATTTAAACAAAACAATAGTAGGGCTAGTTAACAGTGAATTACTAGTAATTGATAGTAGGACTAATTAAACAAAAAATATGTGTAGGAAAAATATGGCAATATTTTCATAGTGTTTCTTCTAATACAGCAATTTATTTTTAACTCGTCATTAGATACTTAAATTTTATAGGCTATATTAGTGTTAATTCTTAAGCTATATAAGGTAAGTCTTATAGAAAAAGGGAGCATAACTACAACAGGACTAATTAAATCATTATCAATATTAAACAAAAAATAACAATGACGTGTTTCTTTCCGCCCCATGATGCAGTAGGATACTTTATTCTTTGTGTTTCCTTTTCCAATAATACTTCACCGGCCTGCCTGCCAACTTTCATGTACCCTTCTTTTCTTTCTGTAGTGATCAACTGAATACAGTGAAACTCACTTGACCCGCAGCTTTGCTCTTACCAAGCTCACATTACCCTGAGTCCTAGTGTCAGTCCAATGTGCTAACATCCAGCTCAATATCCTCACAACGAATGTCTTTGAACTTGGAACCCTTAGGATTTTACTTTTTAGCAACCACAGGGTTTTAGACTTGTAGGAATTCATTTCCAGCTCTGCAAACATGTCCACCCACTTTGTATTTACAGGCTCCTTTTGGTAGACCAGATTTTGTCTTTCCGGCCCTTTGCATCTATAAATTCATCCCACAGACTACCAATGTTTAAAATGTCTATTCTTCGTAAACGCTACACATCGCTCTGTATATCATTGTACGTTAAACATCTCCTTCTCGGGGGAAGATGGTTTAAAAGCACAGGGGTGTTTTGAGCTTGTAAAGGAAAAGATAGATTCCAAATAAATTCTAGTTTTAGTAAAGATACTGAGAAAGTTCTGTTGAACTTGGCTGTCCTTTACTGGTGACAATTTTTTTTTTTTTTTTTAGTTCTGAAGCAGTCTTATTTCCCAGAAATGAATCATTTCTTAAAACTATGAGTTTTGGGGTGCCTGGGTAGCTCAGTCGGTTAAGTGCCTGACTTTTGATTTCGGCTCAGGTCATGATCTCAGGGTCCTGGGATGGGGCCCCGTGTCAGGCTCTGCACTCAGCAGGGAGTCAGCTTGAGGATTCTCTCTCTTCCTCTCCCTCTGCCCCTCTCCCGACTCATGTTCTTTCTCTCTCTAAAATCAATCAATCTTTAAAAAAAAACATCTGTGAGTTCTTATCACCCCAACACATAACATCAAGCAACCCAGATGCCATCAGTTTATCCTCTTCTAGGCTCTTTGGACTCCTCAGAGATAATCTTGCCCTGCAGAAACAGCATATAAATTTCTCTTTTAATGTACTCGCTTCCTCCGCTCTCAGCCCCAATGCTTTTCCAAACTAGAGAACATTCTTCCACTGCCCTTCGAAAATGTGATTTTACAGCAGATCAACGTTTTAACATCTTTTCAATGGCTAGCACCAATGATAACACACCTGTTGATACATATCTAAGGACATCTCCTTGGATTTCTATAAAGTCAAAAGTCTCATTAAGTGCCTTGGCACATTTGGAAGAAACTAAAAATTGACCGACAACCTTCATTATGAAAGTCTCAATATCACAGATAAGTAAATCATACCCCTTTTCAGCAGTTTTTTCTTTTATTTCCGAAGATGTAATTGGATTTATTAAACCATTGATGTATTGGGCAACATCCCGTCTAGCAGGTAGAGAAATGCTCTCTTTAGCAGTGTTGTATGCAAGGTGTACAGGACCTTTGCAGTAGGTAAAACTTTTTCATTTTATTTGGTAAGAAGTCTATAGACAGAATGAAATTTGCCAAAACTTACATTTGCACTGTCTCTTGAATGCATGAGGATGAACAAAGTCTAGTTTTTACCTGGATATCGACAATCTTAGTGATGTTTTCTGCAGTTTCATTAAAGTCTTCATAGAACTCAAGAACGTGATTTGAAACTCCGGTTTTCACATCAAAGGACCTAAGAGCTAGGGACAACACACTTGTGTGATGCTGTGATTTGAGGCATCACTTGCTACACTGTAGGAAGCATGATGGTTGCTAAGATCTGACAAAACCAGCTCTCCATTCCAAGATGCCAACACATTTGTTACCAAAATGTCTTCTTTTGCTCACCCGAAAGGAAAACGTATCTTTACAAAGTTTCATAGAACAATCAAGAGAATGATGGATAATGCCTGTTAGTGTGATGGCCAAGCTAATTTAGTGACCACTATCTTGGGCTGAAAATGGATGTCGTTTAGGTAGATGAAAAACTTTTGATTAAGTTAAAAGCTAAAGTTGTGAGGTTCAAGAAGTATATGTGCTTTCAATTCTCCTTCTCTACCATTCTCAGTCACAAATTCTTTTCTGCGTTTTATGTAGATTGTTCTCTTTGGATCACTTACCTCCCTTGTCCAGTTGTATGTGTTCTTCCGTCAATCATAAGAAGAGCACAGTCGGTGATATCTGGGTCATGCTAGTGTTGAATCGTCATTGTTCTCATTTTTATTGCCTGAACTGTTAGCAAACATGGTCACAAGATTCACAATGTGAAAACTTCAGTAGCTGAGAAAAAACATGACAGTTAATCCACAAGCAAAGCCAAAGGTGAGCTGTTAACACTCATGATTACAATGTCCTCGAGCTGTACATTTCAAGTCACATGACTCAGGGATGCAACAAGGGGTGATCCTTTAGTGGGAACTGGAAATCATACTTGTCAATACCACAGTCTGGGGAAAAAACAACAGTGATGTTGGAAGGTAGATAATCTATGCTTAATCTTTTGACACCAATCAGTGTTGCTTTCAACTCCCATTTTGGGGGGCCACTGTATGGATTTTGTACTCCCCTCCCCACCTTTCACACCCGACACCAAGCCCTAGGAACTTTCTCATCCCAGAGGTGGTTTTCTGGGAAGCAGGACTTTCAGTGATAAAACCAGGTCAGTGCTGGGCAAAGCAGGCTGTTGATCACCCTGTAAGATTAGTCCTGTCAGTGGTTTAATGGTCCTACCAGACCATGTCACCCAATACTGAACAGTAAGATCTCTCTTGGCTCCAGACTCCAAGCTGGAAAAAACTCTTGCCTCTCAGGGCATAAAATACTTCTTCCGTCCCCCCAGATCTGGGGATGCCTGCAGTCCCAAGAACACAGAGGAAGAGGCTGACATAGACAGAGAGCTACAACATCTTGCAAATTTTCTTTCTACCACCAATGCCAGGCAATGCATTTTGAGGGAAAAGAAAGCCCCCCATAAAAACAATCATTAAAATCTTAGTAATCAATGACTTTAGCTTGAGCAATGTTTAGCAAAATCCTTGTGTAATTAATAACTGGAGGTCTGTTAGAGAAAATGAGCATGCTATGTGATACAGGACAGGGGTCTTCTGTGTTTTTTGCATTCATAATCAAGAATGATGAAAACTGTGTACCTCCTTGCACATTTTTAAGTTGACATATAAAAATTGCATATACTTGTGGGGCGCCTGGCCGGCTTGGTCAGAGGAGTGTACGGCTCTTGATCTCAGAGTCATGAGTTCGAGCCCCATGTTGGGTGTAGAGATTACTTAAATGAATAAAACTTTAAAATAAATAAATAAATAAAAATTATACATACTAGAATATAATTTCTGGTATATTATAAATAATGACATTTTAGGGTGCCTGGGTGGCTCAGTCGTTAAGTGTCTGCCTTCAGCTCGGGTCATGGACCCAGGGTCCTAGGATCAAGCCCCACATGGGGCTCTCTGCTCAGCGGGAAGCCTGCTTCTCCCTCTCCCACTCCCCCTGCTTGTGTTCCCTCTCTCTCTGTGTCTCTCTCTGTCAAATAAATAAAACCTTTAAAAATAATAGTAATAATAATAATGACATTTTAAAATAAAACTGTTACCTTATGAAATGTAACCAATGAAATACCATAACCATTTGATATCTACCATCCTTCACTCAAAAAATATGAGAAAGATTGTTTTTTTAATATTTTAAAATTTATCAGCTTTCCCTGTTCTATTTGAGTTCATATTTCCATTCTGCTTCTCCACAAGAAAAATCTGTCCTCATATTTTTTATGGGTAAAAGTCCTTCATGGTTAAAACTCTCTGATCACCTCCTCCTACCTGTAATAAAAGTGTGTATAGTAATTGAAATTTTAATATTTGTTTTATTTTGGTGATCTAAGGTGTTAAATGTTTAAAAAACATTTTCAATTGCATTATCATTACCATGATTATCAAACACAATTGATGAAAACAAAGTAAAGTTTTTATTAATATTGATTATACTGAAATATAAAATTACATCGGTACTACATTTCCTTGACAAATGAATTATGATCAAACATGTTCTCTATATAGGTGTGGCCACTAGCCCATAATTTTATTTTTTGCTAATGAGTTAAAAATAATTGAAACATTTTATCAGATGAAATGAGGATTGATTGTAACTGGAATAAATATTTAATAATACGATTTGATAATACAGATTTTAACTACTCATTCTATAAAAGAAATCACATAAAAGTTTTATCTATGGGTTTTAGCTAATGTATCCTGAAAAAGCTTCCTGTTACCTTTAAAAGAATTAATGACACTCTATACTGTTCTTCAGAGTTGCCTCCCAGTTATAAAGAAGGAAGTAGTACTCCTTTGAAAATGGCTGGGGAAGAAAGTTAACATTTAAATGTCTTAAGAAATCTATTTTAAACACTTAATATTTCTTATTGATGGTCTCTGCTTCACTTTGACAAGACTTTCTCTCGATAGGGAAAGCAAGGGACAAAGCTATTAAGCAAGTGGTCCCTTCCCCTACCACGCCACAGATGTCTACCACACATCTGCATCAGAATTACCAGCACAGAGAACGCCACCCTCCACCTTCAGCAGAAACAAAAGTAAAACCAGGAAAGACAGGAAGCCTGGGTTTCCCAGTGCCTTCATTAAACATCAAAGTAAGCCCTCCTTCAGCTTGGCACCCAGAAGTGTTTACATCCCAGGGCAATGTGCCCCTAGTAAGGTTTAAAATGGGTGAGGAATAGGAAGAGATTTGTGAACTCAGCTTTGTTCTCTAGGAAAGAATATCTCAGAGGGGAGTTGAGTATCTGGAAATTGATTTCCTTAGAACTTTACATTGTATACCTTAAAAAAAAAACTTCTTTCATACCCCAGAGGTGCACACACCGTAGTCTGAAGACCACTGAATAGCAGAGTTTAGTTTTGCAATAAATCATACGTAGATCCCAATCTAACCACTTTCATTACTAGCTGTGTGACCTTAGGCAGGTTGTTTAGTCTCCCTGAGTCTGTTTTCTTACTGGTAAAATGGGCCTAATGGATACATATCATAAAGTTACAGTGACAATTAGGTAAGATAATATATGTGAAGTTATTAATATATAACCCAGTTAATACAGTGGGAGGCCCGGAATAAACAGTTCTATGATCACTATCATCGTTTTGATTTTGGTGCAGAAGTTAGCATTATTATCCCTCTGTAGGTGGCGTAGGATTAGAAGAATATAATAGGCACCAAAAGAGGATCTGTAACAAAACTGAACCTATTTTGCTAAAGGCTATGATGACTTAACATTTTACTAATTGATGGTGGAAAGGAATTGGTGACTGGAATCAAAATCTGTTTTTTAGCCATTTGGTATAATTTTTAGTGCAGAGAATGGTTTAGTCATTCTCAATAATCTTATTGAAGTCATTGTAAAGTCCCTTGTATATTCCTCACACTCTCCGCACCTGGGTTGGATCACGGAAGGATAGATTTCAGAATACAGTTTGGGAAATTTCTTAGGCCAGCATTTCTCAAACCACCCTTCGGAGACATGGAAAACTCCAAAAGTTAACACGGACGTACCACGAAATAGTCCACTGTGATCACACAAATTTAGGAAACTCTGATGCTGTGTCCCTCTTTGCAAGTTGCTCTGTGAATTCACATGTGAAAGATCCTAAGAAGTCCTGAAGCAAATGGACAGATCCCCTTAATTTAACTCAGCATTTTCCATATTGCTTACAGCAGAGCACACCATCGCCTTCACATCATGGGTATTAAAAACACGTGGAACAGGGTTCTGCAGAACCTACTTTGGGAAACATATCTTAGGCCAGCCCTATGTAGGCACCTGAATTATGATTTGGGCTGGGAGGGGCAGGGAGAGGGGGTGGGAGCAGAGGAAGCTGCCGGCAGAGAGTAACCCATGGTGTATAAACCAGGCTGATTGACCGGAGAGTCACATAGATCAGCTTCATTGTAGAAGATTCATGAGCACACAAAAGAATTTGGTCATCCTGAAATTTGGCAAAGTGACTAACATCTTCTTCCTTAAACTCTAATCCTTTAAGTTTTTAAATAACTCTTCAAATTCCGTTTGCTGGCTCTTTTAAGAGAACTCCAAACTGCTTTCTCCTGGTTTTGAAGGACAGTTCGGTAGCCTGCCCCAAATTGGGTGTGAAATGGTTAAACAGTAAACTCCAGGATCTCCGAAGCCAGAGAGATTTTTAATAACCTTGCTCCTTACATCTCTGACTTCTTCCCAATATTGGAGGCCTTTTCAGTTCAGATTGGAGCTCCACACATCTCTTCCCACTGAAAATCCAGAGGCTATAGAACAAGTCTCCCCAGGTCCTATCACTCTGCCTTCCCCTCCTTCTGCTTGGCAGCCTGTTAAATGCATTTAAACAGGCAGCAGTTAAAAAGCATTTAGAGAGGAAAAAAATTGGCAAAATGACAAAAATATAGAGAGACACCCCATTCGAGTAATATGTATCCAGTAACAGGCACTTTTCAAATAGTATTGGAAGATAGCAACTCCTCCAAACTGCCATTAATACATTTTTAGTACTTAAAATTCAAACTTTGAGCCACTGCCGAAAACAGAAACTAAAAATCCTCTACTGATAGTATAATCCATAAACAAAAGCATCTGTAGAACGTGGCCCAGAAGGAGCAAACTATATTAGAACATAGACTACTCTCCTAGACACACCCGAACAAGGATTTCAATAATTCCCATCAGGGGGGATTTTGAGATTAATTATTTGAACCACCATAGATAGCTTATATGGTTTGTTGTAGATCATTATGTTTGGTTGAGTTTATTATAAGGCAAACTATATAGAGCTAATTCGTATGCAAATTTAGCCATTCTGTCATTGGTTGAGTTTATTATAAGGCAAACTATATAGAGCTAATTCGTATGCAAATTTAGCCATTCTGTTGTCTGCTGTGTTTATAAAGTCTGTAGTTAAATAATCTCTTTAAATAAGTACATTGATACATTTATCTATAGTGTGTAGACTTTCACTGACAGTTGCAGACAAGATTTTGGCTTTTAGAATAAAGAACAGATAAGCAACACACCTTGCAACGGGCTACCTTAGCCAGGCTTACTGTGTTCTAATGTACCACATTTATTGGTGGTATGGCTTTCTCCAAATACCTATGACTGTATGTTAGCTTTAGAAACTCCAAAACGAGTGTTAGCTGGGCTTGGCTGAAATGAAACTCTAAAGGCAACATCCTGAATCTCCTTCTAGATGCTTTAATGTTCCTATCTGAAGGGCATTAAGGCCTTATCATTTTCCTTCTGTCGTGTCCAAGTGTATGTCACAAGACTAGTTTTGATTTTGAAAAGTTAACACTGCTGTGGGATGCCCACTCTCCCTCATAAAATTGGAACTACTGATATACCTAAGGGTAACTTTACTCACCAACCCCTCAGAGCTGATGGCGGCTTTAATAAAGTATCAGTCAGAGCCAGAGAGATGCTCTATGGATATGAAGTATTTAAGAGGATGTCCAAGTAGGAAATAGTACCACCAACCACTACTCAAGAATCTCAGTGTGCTGTTGACCACACAATACAAATTTCATCTCAGAGAAGAAAGGTTAGAAATAATAAGAAATAATAAGAGAATTGCCCAGAGGCACATGGTAATTCAGGGCCACGGGTGACGAGAAGAAATTCACTGTGCCATCCTTACAGCCTTACACTTCACTTAGTATTTTCTTTCCGGGTTGTTCACTTTGCTCAGAGAATACAGGAAAAATACATTCACCACAATCAAAACAGCATTTGCAAGGAGTGATTGCCCACTCTTGCTTTCAATGGCTTCTATTCATTGTGGCCAGAGAAGGGGGAAAAAAATCCCACAAGAAACCAAAACTGGGACCAAGACACACACACTTTGAATGTCCTATGCTGAGGGGAGGGACACTTCAGCTCAGCTCCATTGGACAGTGTCTTCCCTCTAGCCCTTATATAGCAGTGATTCCTCAAGGAGAAACGGGTACTGGAAAGAAGGCTTACTGCCCTGGACATACAGCAGAAGCATCTGGCAAAGGAGGGGAACGTGCTTTACTCTAAGACTTTCCTCCCACTCTGGGAGAATTTGATATACCCTCATGGGGGCTTACTCGACATTCTCTATCTGGTCCTGTTGAGATTCGCTGTCCTGGGAAGCCACTATTACTGCTGACCTAGCGCAGAGCCCTCAGCTGTGCTCAATCAACAAAAATGGACCATGAACCACTGCTGTAGAGACTCTTCACTCCACCTCAAATAAGTTGAACTTTTTGCTGAAGGAAAGAGCTAAAGCTCTGCTGGGAGGACCGTATCTAATAAAAACAGCTGAGTAGTGTCCAAGGTCAGGAGCATCTAAACCAGACCATGAAGGACACCAAAGGATCTGGTTGCCAGGTGGAGGAAGAGCTCAGAGAAAACAGAGCAATAAATAGGCAATGAGGTTAGCAACGCAAAGAGTGGTTAGGGTCCCATCGTGGAATTAAGTTCAGAACAATGGCCAGAGTCAGGAGAGGGAGGGGGGAAGACAATGGATTGAGAGTCTAAGCTAAGGTAGAGCTCAGCAGAGCAGGACCAGGGGCTAAGGGCCAGCAGGCAGGAGTATTGGGAGGTATATGCCTGGTTCCCTCAGTGGGGAGTCTCCCTCTTGAAGAGGGCTTTCTGCTTCTCTGACAATTTGCTGACCTGAACAGGTTCATGCTCTGGGGGGCAGATCTGCTGACAGGTATTACCTCATTACCCACACACCTTAGGTGCCACTCAGCATCCTTAAGAATATCCTTTTACTTAAAAAAAAGAAGGCACATTTTTCTGTTGTTTGCTTTGGTCTTCTATATGAAAGCATTGCAATATTTGTCTTGTTAAGGGCCAATTTTTACAGCAAAATATTCAGGCTTTCCCTATGTTAGATTTAACCCCACGTTGAAAGAACTTGGGTTTGTTGATGTAGAGATGGTGTTCATGTCCCCAACTCCACATCAGCATCTTTCCGTGAACCGAAAGCAAAAAAATGTCTGAGGCACCCATTTTCTTCCTGTCCCCTGACCCTGCAAACCTTAGCTCTTTAGCTTTGCACCGATGTAAATGATGGCGAGATGAAACGCCCGTTTGACGAGCGTTGCCAGACATGTGTGGCCAGAGCTTAATGTTGTGATAAGTCCGAGGAGGGGCAGGATTCAAGAAGGAATGCTTGGCTCGTGTTTTTGCCATGCTACCATTGCAAGAACAACCACAGCGTTGTGCTATGTGTCTCGGTTCCCATTGATAGCTCACTCCGCCAGGTGCACTTAAGATAAAAGAGCTTCTGACCCAAAGCCACACTGGATTTGGACCATTGCTTCTGGGACTCCATCTATGTCTTTGAACACACTTCATCAAATGAACTAAATCTAGATCTCCGAAGTCTCTGCAGAGGAAGAAAGTGAGATCCATTTTACTTTTAAATCATCAGGGGTCATGCCTTTGATTGGAAAAGGCAGAAAAAAAACCATGTATGATTAAATCAAGTGGTAATGGGTGTTTGGGCAAGGTCTTTGCCATATATTTGGTCTCCAACTTGAACTGCAGCCATAAATACCCTTAGCATCCTTAATTATCACATGTCTAAACTAGCAAATTCCTATAAACATGAAGAGATTAGCCCTCTTGCTTTCTTTACTGAACAAAATGTGGGGTTTTTTTTCATGAAATTATCAAGATATCACTGAAGCTCAGTGTTAATTGTAATAAATTTACTACAAAGTAACTTGGTATATAAAATGATTCCTTCTTCTTAGTACAATGACTCTTATTAAAATAAAGTACAGTAAATGTATTATAACTGTCAACAGAAAGATGTCATTAATTTTATATTGGGATTATCAACTTCCAAATAACTGGAGTTGAATAAGATGTGTACAAAGATTGTGCTGACTATAATTTGGCCTTTTTGATTATGTAAAAGGTACTCCAGATTTGTCATTATAAACACTCACTGAGCTGGGGTTGGGTCAAAGTACCACTTGGAAAGTGTTCCTGAATTCAGTTTGTTCTAATATTATAAATGAATGCAAGTGAAGAATAAAAGTTAAATATCTAGAAATAAAATATATCAACTTGGTTTACAGTGCCACCTGTCGCAGCCCCAACGATCTTTTCCCAATACCTCTAAGATGCCTGATAAATATGTCTAAAAAGACAAAAATCTCACATGACCCCCTAAAACTATGACTCTCAATCACACGACTGCAAATGTCTTAGAGGTATTTTTATTAATAAAGCTGATGAAATGCCATTTACAAAACAATCAGTTTCTCATATTAACTTTGTTGCTGAAAACATAGCAAACCTGCCGATTTGCAAGAAGGGAGGAAGATGCTTTATGTTTGTTCTGCCTGCTAATTCCAGTTTGAAATGGCAAATTCTGGACTAATGAGAAAATTAGGTAGAACAATGCAGGGGTAGAAGATTGGGGTGTTAGGACATGGTGGGTAAGGTCATGGGGGCAGATTATCAGACTAGTGGTTGATTAGATACAGTCTACAAAGTTGCGACAGAATGCTCTTTAGAAACACAGTCAAAATTTATCCAAATCCCCAAGATTTTTAGATTGGTGAGTACCAAACAGCAGGGATTTGGTCTCTTGTTCACTGTGACATCCTCAGCCTCTAGTAGAGTATCAGGCACACGGAACATACTCAATATAAAATGAAAGAAAGAAAAAAAGGAAGGATGGGCACCTGGGTGGCTCAGTCGTTAAGCGTCTGCCTTCAACTCAGGCCATGATCCTGGGGTCCTGGGATCAAGTCCCACAGCAGGCTCCCTGCTCGGTGGGGAGTCTGCTTCTCCCTCTACCCCTCCCCCCCTGCTTGTGCTCTCTCTCTCTCTCTCATGTTCTCTTTCACTTTCTCTCTCAAATAAATAAAATCTTTAAAAAGAAAAAAGGAAGGGAGGAAGAAAAGAAAGAAAGAAGGAAGGAAAGAAAGAAAGAAAGAAAGAGGGAGAGAGAAAGAGGGAAAGGGCAGAGGGAGGGGAGGGATGGAAGAGAGAGGAAAGAAGAGAGGAGGGGAGTAAGAGCTGGTATGGACATGCTTACATCCAAAGTCAGATTCTAACACCTCTTTGGAAACAAACTTCTATTATATCTACACAATGGCCTGCCTAACATGTGGTGTGGTGCTAGCCACACACCTACACGACACATTATAAATTTATATTTGAAAAATATGCCCCTGTCCTATGCCACATTATCCTGCTGGGATTCTTGGATCTCCTCAAAATATAATCAGTAGGCAAGGACACTCCAGCCTGCTATCTCCTCTTTTCGGGGATATTCTTATCAGGAATAAACTAAAACCTCTCGGGCTCCTCCCTACCTCACTCCACCTGCAACCCAATTTTTAAGGGGAGAAATTCAAGAATGCAAGAGATACCATATCAAGCATTGAGCCATTCATTCCAGAGAGACCAAATAGAGGCATTTGCTGCTCATGTGAAGGCCTCTGTAAGGAAAAGGAAGTAAACGAACCTCTATTGTAATAAGGCCAGGACTATTATTTTATAAGAAGTAGGGTCAAAATCATGTAGAATAAAGTCAGTGACAAAGTAAAATTAGTTCTCTCCATGGCACGGTCTGACTGCTCTTGGGTAATTTAAGAGAAATTGGCCATGGTTCTGACTGCTGGAGAGAAACTGGAATGGTGTGGGCTCACCTGGGGAGCTGACCTAGAACTTCCCCTGCCCCTACCCCACCCCAGCCACATCTGGCTGAGGGGAAACCTGACTTTAGCCACAACCCCCTTCGGGCCCACAGAAACCTGTGGGAAGACTTTACTGACTCCAACTGAATGAAGCCTGAGGTGGCCGTGTGTATGAACCACAGGGGGACTGGGGCTTGGATACTTATCCTGTGGGGAGGTGCAATGTACCCGCAGGAAGAAAGGGGTCCTTACAGAGAAGTATTCCTCGTGGGGGAAGGACACATGGCGGATTGGAGACATGCAGTTAGGAAATGACAGACAACTCAATGAGGGCCAGCACTGCTCTCCCTTCACCCTGCCTCATCCCCCGCTGTGCATTATAAGGCATCAAGTTAACGAAATGAACTCACCGCTCCTAAGCCTACACTCTGTAATGCTTTGGGACACTCTGTTCAACCCTTCATTCACGTTTCAGTGTGTGAATTTGGTCAGGGGAGGATGAAAAGGGCAATGCTGGGGACTCCAATTCAGTCATCTCCAGAAGACTGCACACCTCCACCCTACAGTTTGGCAGCCTCAGCGTCTCTCAGGAGGAGAGTCAGTTGATTGGGGAGTCTGTCTAGTCATGTGTAAAGGTCAGACAGGGTCCACTGGCAATCTTTCCCCATGGAAAAGAGGAAGGGGCATTCCCCACAAGACAGAAAGGAAGCGCCCCCACCAGAAACTCCTCAACACAGCTCCTTGTGCCGTTTCACTACAGATAAGGGAGGGATGAAATAGGATAGCTAACCCTTCCTGCATCTTAAGACTTCATATGTTAACTCCTATTTTTCAAGGAAAGATGTTGGTATGGTCACATGTGGGAGACTACAAACAACCACAAGTCCTTCCAACTGCTCGCATCAAAAGGTAGCACATTTTCCTACGCCCTCAATCTGGACTGGCCTTGTGACCGGCTTTGACTGATAAGATGTTATAGAAATGACATTCTGCAAATTTGAACCCAGGCCTCTAGAGGCCTTACAGCTTCTATTCTTCTCCTCCTAAAACATGATGCTGTGTGAACAAGCCTAAAGTGGTCTCCTTGAAGATGAGAAAGCACGTGGAGAGAGACCCCACAGGCATAAGGGAGCCAGCTCAATGGAGCAGAGATGACCCATGTGGTTTTAAAGCAGGTCTGGGGGCGCCTGGGTGGCTCAGTCGTTAAGCGTCTGCCTTCGGCTCAGGTCATGACCCCGGGGTCCTGGGACCGAGCCCCGCATCGGGCTCCCTGCTTGGCGGGGAGTCTGCTTCTCCCTCTCCCGCTCCCCCTGCTTGCGTTCCCTCTCTCTATATATCTCTCTATATCAAATAAATAAATCTTTAAAAAAAAAAAGCAAGTCTGGAAATTCTTTGATACTTCTCACATAACATGGTGGAGTTTAATTGCCTCCCCCCTTGAAAATGGGTTGGCCTTAGTGATTCCCTTGTGATGAGTATAATGCAAAGTGGCACTGAGACTTCTGAGATTGGATTAAGAAAAAAACAAGACAATGCCCATGAGGCTCTCTTTCTTCAGACACACACCCTGGGTGTGCTGAGCCAATATTTGAGAGGTCTGGCTACCTTGGAGCCACCCTACTGGAGAGAACACACGTAAGTAGAGTGAGGTGCTCAAGGAGCCCTAGCTGCTTTGAGTCTGCTCAGCCTCAACCAGCAAACATGGGTGAGTGCGCGAGTGAGTGAGTGAGTGAGTGAGCCTTCAGAGGAAGCTCACTTCAGATGCGCCCCCAACTCTGAGACACTCTATGCCCGTGCCGGGTAAAGAAGAGATAAGCTGCTCCTGCCAAGCTCAGCCTGAATCGCAGATTTGTGAGCAGAATAAATGTGGTTATTTTAAGCCACTCAGTCCTGGGATGATGTATTAGCTAACAAGATATAACAAATACGATATTGCGTTTTCTTAGTCTGGCCTGTCATAACTTGGTGAGTTCTGGTTAGAGATATGCTTAAGCCTCAGCAGCATGAGTCAGTGAGGAAGAAAGTAGAACAAGAAGTAAGAGGGATGGAGGAGGCTAGAGATACGTCGCTTGGCTGCAGAGGTAGCTGAGGGGTCCAACACATGATGTTTAAAGGTCAGGGGTGCTCAAGTGAAGGGGAGAGGAGAGGAAACAATCCAGCAAGTGTAAGTATACATCTTCAGGTAGACAAGCACAGACCAAAGGGTAGCCATCCAATTCTCTATCCCAGAGAGACTTTCCCCTCTATCTTATTACCTAGTCAGAGAGCCAAAAGTAACACACACGAAACTTTTAGAAGGATAAGTATGGACTCAATTACTTGGACTACGTGTTCAGAGAACAGAAAAATTAAACATGAAAATTACCTTCACACAATACTGTCTGTATTTGTTCACCAGCTGACCTTGCATTAGGTAGAAAGAGCTGAACTGAAGATGAGCCACAGGTGCATTCTATGACCAGAAAATGATACCAACCTATTTCCTACAAATGAATGAAAGGGATTTGTGAAAATAAAGCACTACTCTTCAGAAAGAGAAAGGAAGGGTGTAGACTATGCCATAGTTTGAATGTGAGAGTGAAATCTCTATCAGTCCCAAATTTCATGTTCCCTCCCAGCAATGGTTTTGGAAAATTCATTGTACCCTCTTGTCTTCATGGACTTGTCACTCAAGCAATAGCATC
This sequence comes from Phoca vitulina, assembly GCF_004348235.1. Classification (NCBI taxonomy): domain Eukaryota; kingdom Metazoa; phylum Chordata; class Mammalia; order Carnivora; family Phocidae; genus Phoca; species Phoca vitulina. Next base: position 5,990,867 of record NW_022589729.1, read on the forward strand.
ATATTTTTGTATAGGTTACTCTGAAGCTCTAACCATGAGAGAATCTTGTGCTCTGATCAGCAGGGATGGAAAACAATAACGGAACTGAAATCATAGATAACTGAATATTTGTCAGGGACAGAAGGGTAATGTATCTTGTGTCTGTGACTATCTGAAATAATCTCACATTCTCACTGTGGGATGTTACTACAGATTTTCTACCAATTTGCCAGGAAGAATATGGAGAAAGAGAGTAGTGTCAGAGAACTGTGTTCAAAATAATCTGTTGCTGTTGGTAACTAAGACTTGGAATAAATTGAACTATAGGAATCTGTGCTCCTTTTTGATTTTCGGATGGTTGAAACTTAGTCTATTTTTGGTTTTTATGGTTCAAATATTTCTCAGAAGGTCAGTAGGCCTTGGGAAGGTTTATATCCCATATTTAGATTACTAGAGCTATGTTTTAAATAAGAATGTTTGGGACTTTTCAAAAAAAGACTTACAAAAAAGAATTGTAAGATAAATAGGACTTCAACTGCCAAGCCAACCACTTACACATCCCCATTCAGGGGCATCATCACACATTATTTCACTTCATGGCAACTATTGCTTACACTCCATAGAAGTTTCCAGTGTCTTCCTATAATTTGTTTGCGTTTTTTCTCTCAATCTTCACTGTCTGCTTACCCTTTGGATTTGACAAAGGAATTTGGCTAAGTCAGTGTATACATTGGGATTTTTGCAGTTGCAAGTAACAGAGTATTTAAACCAAACTGGCCTAAATCAAAAAGGGAATGTATTGGCTCATGTAACTGGAACTTTTGGAAGTTCAGGCACATCATGTTGCCGGGGCTCAAATGACATCACTAGGACCCATTTTTTTCTCTGTTCCATGACTCAACTTCTGTGTTGATTCCATTCTCCCCTTATGGCCCCCAAATGGCTGGCTGCCACCTGCTCTGGGAACAACTTCCTTCTAGGTTCAAATGTGGTAGAAATAATCTGGTAGAAAGCCAACAGATCCACACCCATTAGACCAGTCTAGATCTCACTCCCACCCTTGTACCAAGAGAATATGATGCACCAATTGGTTTGCGCCTCAGTCTAGTTTCTACTGCCTGCACTGGATCCCCATCTAGGCCACAAAAAATAAAATGGGGAAGGAATGGATTCCAAAATGATAATAGGGGCTGTTGACAGAAACAGAAGGTTGGATACCAGGAAGGCAAACAACAAACACCAAGTACATCTAGTTTTGACCATTAATTCTACCTAGGCTCAGGTCATACTCAACTGTCCAGCCATGCTGAGCTCTCCACACCCCGACCTTGCTGTATTTTCTTTCTTCTTCTGCCTTCCTGCATGCTGGGGTATATGGAATGGAATCAGGCCTATCACCTGCCTGTCATGAAAAAGTATAAGTGAACTTACTCTAGGACATGGATACATAATTAAGGTCTTGGACTCAGTCCAATGAAATAACCTAGCAACACCAGGATTCCTACAGACCTCTAGAAATGAGCATTATGGCTCCCAAAGTGTATTGGTCATGTAAGCTGAAGCATATCTGATTTTAAACATTTGTCCTAATGTAGGAAGAAAGATGACAAAAGGTCTGCAGCAGATGTGTTGCATCCAGTACCCTCAACATGGTGGTCAGTACTCCCTGGGAGTACTTTAATGTCTGTTGTCTTAAAAATCTTTAACACTTCTCCTCCAAGTAATTAATCCCTTTAAAAGTACTAGGCACCTGATATGGTCATTCACCCTACAGAAAAGAAGTCTGACTTCAGATTAGGAAAGACGGTGAGCTAGGTAATCAATAAAAGAAATACACTTTTTTTGTAATTTTTTTTTTGAGCATATGAATAGAGCTGGAAAAAAAAAAAAACCAGCACATCTCATTCAACACACATTCACGAAAAGCCTGCTAAGGGCCAATGCTGGGTCTGTAACATTGAAATGACATAAGGAAGATCCCTGCTCTCAAGATTAATACACGTTAACACACACATTAATACATGCATTAACAAATGATGCCCAGGGCAAGAGTAACCCCGATTGAGACCCCCTGCACCCCTCCCACTTCTCTCCCAACATTCCCACCTGGAAAGAAGGTGAGCAGGCTTGGGCTTTGCAATGTTCTAGGCCCTGCTTGGCATCTTCCAGCTGATGACTCCTCCTTCCCTATTTTTGTCCTTCCCGTTAAATCCCTCCGTGTCAAGACCATCATGGCACCTTTCTGCGGCTTCCCCTCCTGTTGTGAAAGGGCTGTGAACTGGAGGAAGGCTCACTGAATAATTTAAAGACATCTTCTCACTTCCAGAAGCAGTGCTCCAGTTACCTAAGATAGCATCAGGCCACCCAGCTCTCTGCCTGGGCGTGAGGCAGGCTTGGGCTGGTGGTGGCATCAGCTACGCTAGCCAGTGAATCAGCAGTGGCCATAACTACCCCCAAATTCTCATGAATTACGGACTTCACTCTAAGTTGAGGGACTATTCTGTGTGTGGAAGAGAAGCTGGTTAGGTTAGTTGGTCAGCAGCAGGACGGCAGGCAAAAACGATGACCTACTGGGGCTCTGACAACAAGTCATGATCGTGTTAAAAAACAAAATTCAAGTGAGTAAATTTGAAGACCTTGTTGGCTTTATTAAATGATTCATGAATCGAGCAGCATCCCACCTAGCAAGTAGGGAGGTGCAGAGGAGTTGTACAAAATGGAAGGAGGGTGGGGCAAGTAAGTTAGAAGCAAAAGAAAAGAAAAGATTGTGGGGCCCCTGGGTGGTGTAATCACTTGAGCATCCAACTCTTGGTTTTGGCTCAGGTCAGTCTTGGGGTTGTGAGATCATCAAGCCCCACGTTGGGCTCCATGCTCAGCGCGGAGTCTGCTTGAGATTCACTCTCCCTCTCGCTCTGCCCCTCCCACTTGTGCTCTCTCTGTCTCTAAAATAAATAAATAAATGTTTAAAAAATTTCTTTTGTTTCTTAAATTCTACATATGAGTGAAACCATATGGTATTTGTCTTTCTCTGACTGACTTATTTCGTTAGCATTATACTCTCTAACTCCATCCACGTTGTTGCAAATGGCAAGATGTCATTCTTTTTATGACTGAATAATATTCCATTGAATATATATATCATATCTTCTTTATCCATTCATCAGTCGATGGACACTTGGGCTGCTTCCATATCTTGGCTATTATAACTAATGATGCAATATGCATAGAGGTGCATCTCTCTTTTTGAATTATTTTGGGGGTAAATGCCCGCTAGTGTGATTACTAGATTGTTTAAAAAGAAATATAGTGATTTAGTCAATACTGAATAGAAGCTAAGATTTAAGGAAGAAGCGAAACAAATCCAAGACACAGACTCCTCTTTATATCCACCCTGGGAAGGCTGCTCTTATTAATTTAATTAAGTTACTGGATTAATTTAGGTAAGCCCCTCTTGACTCATGCAGGGAGCCCAGCAGGAGCCTAAGCTGAGTTCACTCTAGGACTCAGGCAAGTCAAGGCATGTTGCAAGGATAGGTGGGGGTAGAAATGGGAGCAGTGTTCAACAAGAATTTACTTAGATGAGGGATAGAGGAAACTTCTGGAAAAGATCTTTTTAGGAAAGAGACTTTTAAGACAAGTTTGATACAGGACAGAGATCAAGAACGAAAAGGGTAAAAGGAAACAAGGAGGGAAGTGGGGGGCCTCTAAGAGGCTGAGGGTTGAGAGGGCCCCAAACTCATGGTTTGAGACTCCTGAAATATTACAACACTAAGAAATACCAATACCGGGTTATAAAAACAGGCGCAATATTACAAATTCACATGCACTATTTAAATTTACATTTGCATTTACCATGTTAATTTTTTAACACCAAAACAAAAGCACATCACAAATAGCTGTGCTATTCTCAAGATAATTAAAGGGCTCATAAACATTCCCAGTTCATAACTCAGTACAGGCGAGGCGATGGAGCATAGGAGCACAAAGAGAAAGGCTGCATGGCGAACGCTGTCTCGAGTCAGTTCTGACAGCCTCTCTGAGACGGTATGAATGACCTCGTCTGGAGTCAACCCCATGACTAGCCTGCACGGGTGCAGTCCCTCACAGGGACTCCTGCTCCGTCCCTCTGGCCTCAGTGACCCAGCCTGAAGCGTATGCTTCGGGGGGCTGCAGGAAAAAGGCAAGTGGAACCCACAGGAGCTCTTCATCCATGAGCTCTGAGAGAGGCCAAGCTCGCAAACCTCTGGCGCCAACAACTTCTTCAGTGACTTTGCTGACTTCGGCAGCCCCAGGGGTGCTCCGACGTGACTGCCTCGCCCAGGCGTCAGCAGCTTTGGCACACATGTGGCTGGGCCTTCACAGCAGTAGGGGTGACAGCAGCAGTGGTCGCATCCTCCAGACACACTGACGGCACAGCCCCAAGATCACCAAGGAGTGCCATTTCACCAGTGGCAGAAGCCACGGCATAACCAGCAGGGTCCTGTTCCACCAACGAATCCTTCTGTGTCCTTTCCCGTGGGGCCAGCCTTCCCTCAGAGGGCACACGTCCTGTTACCCCAAGGCTGATTTGCAAGGGGCCCACCACGTGGGGACTCCTGCCTGTGACTGGGTGGGCAAGTCTGTGTCATTCTGGGGTTTAATATTCAGAAGCCCACCTGTCCACAGAGAGAAGGTTCATTCTTCAACATAAGCTTTACTTGGGAATTTTTTGGATGTTATTACTTTGACTCTACATGCTGGCTCTTTTGTAGATTGGTTCAGAACTTAGGGAAGAGGGGCGCCTGGGTGGTGGGTCGGTTGAGCATCCGGACTCTTGGTTTCGGCTCGGGTCATGATCTCAGGGTAGTGAGATCGAGCCCCGGGATGGGCTCCTCACTCAGCACGGAGTCTGCTTGAGTTCTTCTCTCCCTCTGCCCCTCCCCGCTGCTTGCTCGAGCACTCTCTTTCTCTCTCTCTCTCTCTCTCAAATCAATAAATAAATCTTTTTTAAAAAAGAACTTAGGAAGGAGAAATGCTATTAATTGAGCCTCTCAAATACTCACAGGAACCATCATAATCATCAGTGTATTCTCAGGACCTGATATATTATTTGGCCCTAGCAGACACACACAAAAAATATATTTGAGATAATGAATGAACGAGAACATATGTACAATACTCACCCAGGGCAAAAGCTGAAATATCTGGTTGGAATTTGAAGGGTGCGTCCTGAGTGGGAAGAAGGCAGATCCAGAGAAAAATTGTTGGTTGTGACAGTGACTAAATTTTTTCCCTAAAGTTACTATACCCAGGAAGCATAGCTTGCTCACTTCCTGATTTGTAATTTTAAGAAACATCTCTTGAGCATTTAACATGCACCAGGCACAGAAAGAGAATTCCCACCTTTAAGCAGTTCTTTTCTAGTTGGGTACACAGATCTGGGTGCAAGTAACTGGGTTCCAGAAGGACAAATGATTTATTAAAAACATGAACCAGTTACTACAGTAGCATAGAGAAGGTGACAATTCTGCCTGTCAAGAGGATTAAGAAAGTCTTAAAAAGCTGAGGACCAAAAAATATCAGCTAAAGTTATGGATTCACAATATGGAAAAGAAAGAAACGTTGGGCAAACCACCAGTAACTGTCAGTTCTTTGTGAGGACAGGAAATGGCACAGACCCCAGTTTGAATGAGCCAGTGATTCATTCATTCAATAAGTATCAGCTGAGGGACTACTATGTATAAAGAGCCACCCTGGGCCCCTGGGAGATGCAAGTATGACAGACAAAGGAAAAAAACACCTGGAAGTCCACATGAGAGAGGAACGTGGACCTTGTCTGGCTGTTGTCTCAGGACTGAGCTCCTGCTCCCAGGCTCTGCACTGGCTGGAAGCTTCCCTCCTATAGGATTTCTACAACAGACAGGGGTGGGTGTCAAGTAATTTGAGCTTTGACCCATACTCAAACCTCGGATCCTGGACATCTTAATGAAGAGGATCAAATCCAGAAAAATCTCATCTCAAACTTCTGAGCAGTTTTCTGTGTTCTAGGCAGAGGAAAATAAAATTACCTTCAGACAAGGGTTCCTTTGCTCTGGAAATTTCGATTGTCATGGAAATGGCCACTTAGATTCCGATACCAATTCTGATGTGGTTTTTTTCCCACCACACCACCAAGCAGTTGTCAGAGACCCTGTGGGTGTCCTACAATTCAGCTCAATTCTGACACCACCTGGAGAAAGTATAGATTCCACAGGTGAAGGATGCAGTCCTACAAGACCGTCTCCCCTTCCCTATCTGTCCCCACTTCGGAGGCCAATCTCCAGTTCATTTCATCATCTGTGCTTCTGATGGACCAGCTATAGATCTGAAGTTCCAACAACCCCCTCCTTGGGTTTGATTAACTTACTAGAGCAGCTCCCAAAACTCTGAGAAGCATTTTACTTATCAGATAACCAGTTTATTATAAAAAGATATAACTCAGGAACAGCCAACTGTAAGAGATGCATTGGGCAGCATATTGGAAAAGGGTACAGGGCTTCCGTGTCCTCTTGGAGAATGCCACTCTCCCCAAATTTCCAGGTGTTTGCCAACCTAGAAGCTCTCCAAACGCTGTCCTTTTGGGTTTGTATGGAGGCTTCATTCTATAGGCATGGTTGATTAAATCATTGGCTATTGGTGACTGATTCAACCCCCAGCTCCTCTCCCCTCCATGGAAGTCAGGGCGATGGGACTGAAAGTTCCAACCCTCTAACCTTGTGGTTGGTTATCTTGGCAATTTGCCCCCATCATTAAGTGTCATCCAAAAGTCACCTCATTAACAAAACAAAGGACAACTTTATGGCTCTCATTCACTTAGGAAATTCCAAGTGTTTTAGGAACTCTGTGCCAGGAACAGTGGATGAAGACCAAATATATATTTCTTACTATAAATCACAGCATCACACCACTCAACCCACAAGGTAGATAATGGCAGAGACTTTTATGCCACATGGGCCCTTTCTCCCTGGGTTAGTGGATTAATAAGATAAAGGGTGGACCAGTCTGTCTCCAAAACTAAAACTGGGGCTAAGAGGCAGTTGCAAATTGTAAATGGCTACCTGAATTGGAATAATATTAACTTGGACACTGTGTGGGATTGAATAATATAAACTGAATTGAAATACCATAATAACATTATGAATTTGGATGCCATCTTTCCATCTTGTGTATGGAGAAGCAGAGGCCAGTGTGTGAAGAGAGGAAACTGAGGCACAATGAGAAAGAGCCAGCAGGAGCCTAGCTGCCCACAGCTTAAGTCCCCATGAGACAGTCTCGCTTCCTACTCTTGGATCTTGTTGGCCTATAATCCTCCACATACCACATTTTTGCTTAAATGAGTTTAGTGGAATTTTCTTTGTTACCAAAAGAGCTTGAGGCTAAAAAAAAGGGGGGGTGGGAGTGGGGACCCTCTTCTGAAACGCATGGTTTGTAACTTACCAACTGTAAAAGTTTCGGTTGACTTACATGGGCCTATAAAGTCTATGCAATTGTGTGGAGACTGGTAAATATGCACTTGGACACATCAGCCTACAAATGATTGTTTGCTCTTGGGAAATGCAGTTGCTTAAGTAAATTCGCTGCTGAGCCCCAACACGCTGGAAGGATAGTGGGCATGGATGTTACCTCAAACAGAAGAAAAAACTGAAAACAAACTGAAGTGAGTTTAGCAATATTGCTCTGGGCTGGACGGCTTGTGCCCCTTATGTGGTGCTCTACTATAATCCAGCTGAGATAACAAACACCAGAGTTCTGCTCAGCTGCGGGACTGGTGCAGGGGAAGGGAAGAGAGAGGGCGCAAAGGCAGGCACCAAAAGGAACCTCCGGGTTTTGCTTGCGCTCATGGGACTGAGATGGTCCTCAGGTCTTGTCCCTGGTTTTCAGGGTTCTGGGGGTGGTTTGTTGATTTCCCTTTGATAATAACCAGGAAGAAATACCAACTCCCCCAGCCGCTTGCTGCAACTGTGGGTCTGCTCCCTGAGCAGTGCTAGGGCCTCTTCCAGCAGAGGTCTGGCCTGGCCCCCGTCCCCCTCCACCGTCCCCTTTTCAAGACTGACCACGCCCACCTCAAGCCGGGCTGCCCGCATTGGCGGCAGAGCTGGTGGGGAAGGCACTGCATGGCGGTGGGTCAGGCCAGAAAATGCTCCACAGTACTCTCATTAGGTTCAAAGCATAAATTATTGCTGTCTTTTTAGAAAATTTAAATGAAGTGTTTCAAAGCAAAAAAAACCAAATAGTTATTTTCTAAAGAGACTGTGTTTCTGAGGATAGAGGCCACCTTCTAGGGACCGGGGGCTGCGCATTTTTCTAAAAGGAATGGCAATTTCCAGAACCGAACCTGTCACATTGGGATGGGATGGGATGATCCAAAGGCAGACAGAAGACTCAGAAGGCAGAGAACCTTTGACTTTTGAGGGATTTGGGGACAATGAGGCCTGTGGCTCAACCGAGCGGGTGTGCTTGAGGTCTTTTCTCTGAGAACAGTCCGATCTGTACTAGCTTTAGGTTTCTCTGCCTTGTCATTTCCTTCTGCGATATTAAAGCCTTCAGTAAAGTTTTGTTGTTACAGCCTGGCTGTGGCCTTCTTCAGGTAAGGGAAGGGTGTGTATGGAGTAGGAAAGGGGAAACAGACTTTTCTTATCTTGACGTCAGCCTCATGATAGCAGTATTGATCGAAGAGAGAAGGTTCTGGAACTGCAGAAAGTGGCCATCAGGAAGTGAATGATGGGCCATGGTGGAGTGGAGTTCACCAGTCTGGAATAGTGCCAAGCAGAGGCATGAGCGTGGCATGATTGACCTGGAAACCGACATGAAACAGTCCTCCCCCACCCAGCTCCTCCCAAGCATGCTAGAGGGGAAGCAACAATTATGGCAGAGACTGGCTAGGTGCGGAACAATAGCTTTTCCCCCTCTTGAGCACTCGGAGACTACATCTTCCAGCCCCCTTGCAGTGGCCAAAGGAACATGACCAGAAGTGATGTAAACCACTTTCAGGTCTAGACCCGTAAAATCTCTGCGGTACCCTCTGCTTGGTCTCTCCTTGCTTACTGCTCAGCTCAATTCAGATAACACCCAGAGGACTCCAAGGGGGTTGTAGAGGACAGCACACCGCAAAGATGGAAGGAGGATGAATCCCCAAGTCATCACTTGGAGGAGAGCTGCCAGACCTATTTTGAGTTGTGATGTGAGCAAAGAATAAACATTTATTGTGTTAAACCACTGAGATTTTGAGGTTGTTTTGTTCCTGCAGCCAACATTAATTACTCTAACTAATAAAACAACATAAAGAGATGTCTGAAGTCCTGTTATTACTCAGACAAGGGCCTTTGAGCCATCAGAGATTTGGGTCACAGAAACATAATCAGACATAGATTCTTCCTCCAAAGAGCTTGCAACCCACGAAGAGGGTGAGACAAAAAGTGACAATAGAAGGATAAACAGAAACCTAATAAATGACTTTGTGATGAGGCACGAAGCCACGAGGAAACATTTAAGCAAAGATTCTTATAGTACCATTCCCTTGTCAGAATTGCCAAGAGGGTCACAAGGGGTGAAGTCATGGAGATCCTACCCATTTTTCTCTCTGATGAGCTCATAGGTCTTTGTTTATAACCTTTATTTCTTCATTGCCATGGTTTTATCTTTTACTTCCCCATGGCTATTGGAAAACAAAACAAATTAAAGAGACAGTATACTAAGTCAGTTCTTACTGAACCAAGAATGAACCTTTACTGATACAATGCTCTTTAAGTGTGTATGACTACAAGCCAAAATAAGACTCAGAATTAAAAAAAAAAAAAAGTTGATTTGGAATTCCTGGAGGAAGAGCTGTTCACATGGGATATATAGACTTTATTTCTTTTAATCCCCTTTTCCCACTTCCTTGGGACCTGAAGAAGGCACCGAATCAGAGGTTTGTGATGGCATCTCTTTTTCTCATGGACTGCCAAGTAAAACTGCGTGAAGGGAGAAATCTGGCCAGGTGAAGTGGGTTGGTGACTTTTTCCCTCAATTTTTTTTAATCAAAAGTAACTTACAATACCTGCTAAACATGGAGGAACCTTGAAAACATGAAGCTAAGTGAAAGAAGCCAGACACACAAAAACACATACTGCATAATTCCATTTATATGAAATATCCAGATAGGCAAATCCATAGAGACAGAAAGCAGATTAAGTGGTTGCCAGGGGCTGGGGGTGGGGGGAGGGGGAAAAGGCAAGGGGAGGAGGAGTGACTTCTGCTTAAGGGGCACCGGGTTGCCTTTTGGGAGGATGAAAATGTTCCAGAACTAGAATATGATGATGTTTGTGCATTACTGTGAATGTACACAACGCCACTGATTTATACTTGATAATGGTTAAAATGGTGACTTTCGTGTTAAGTGAATTTTACCTCAATTAAAAACATTCTGGCTTTTTTTTTTAAAGTAACTTCATCTTATCTGTCACCTTCCTTGCCCCACATACTCCTGCTCTGTCTTCTACTCATTCTTCCTGAAATTATAGTATTAGTAATGGTAGCATTAATAACAGTAGAAATTAAATGCAACTCACTGTGACCAGACTGGCAAAAGCACAAAGCCCAACGTTAGGGGACTAGACTGTCTGCCGAATCAATGGAAACTCTGAAAGGGGAAATCACATGCTCTTAATCAAGTGCCCGGGGAGATTGTGCCTCCACTCGGAGGAGACGGAGAGCTATAAGTTCCTGGATGGGAGATTAATAAACAAAGAGTAAAGAAGCATATCTGGGTCCTTTCTAATTCTCTCCCAAATGCATGTTGGTTTTATTTATGGTTGGATCATTTCCCCAATCTTCTTCTCTTCCAGAATTGGTTTTTGTGGCAAACCAGACTTAGACAGTGAAGCAGAACAAAGTGACTGAAGGACAGAAAAGGAGCTGGGGTTGGATTGTGATTGTCATGCTGATCTCTGGAGAGCCACCCTGTTCCTGTCACCAATGCCATGCCAAGCTGGGTAGAAATCCATGAGGCTTGAAGAAAAGAGACTAAAGACACCTGACTTAAACTCCTGCCCTCCCCTCGCACCTCGGCCACACCTTCTCAGTGAGAGGGCTTAGCATCTTGGCTTGAGCTGGGAGACAAAGGGCATGTTGGCAGGAGGGGGTGTCCCTTCCTAAAGAGGCTCATCTCCTTTCTCCTTCCCAGAGGCTCCAGTCTGTTCTGTTCCACAGTTTCCAGGCATCTCAGCATGTAAAGCTAGCATGATGTCAGCAGACTTTCCACGGTCCAACACAACACAACGTGAAAGCCATGACGTGATTTTGACTATTGAGTCCTACATCCTAGCCCTGCTTTGAAGAAGATAGGACGGGAATGAAGCCAGGTCACTGCCGACCCCAGAACAGAGGTTTGCTGGAGCTGGCTTGGCTCCCCTGAGAGCCATGATTACACTGGGGGGAATTTTGCAAGCCAGTTCTTTAAGCCATTATTTAAAAAAATTATATTACAAATATTACCAGAACTGAAAGAGCTCTTGGTTTAATGGTTATAATTTGTATAAAGGTGATAAATGTTAGACCACCTGTAGATGACATCACAAATGTAATGACAATCACCACTGGGAAAAGATGTAGCAGATGGGGATGCAACTCCATTTGTCCCATCATGGTTGAAATGCAACCATAGTTTGGCTACATCCGGATATATGAATGCAGCAAAAATCGACAAAAGCATTCTGTAAAAGTCACTTGGCTATATGGAATTTACAGTAAAGTGTGTTGTACATTGCATTATTGTTTGTAAATCGTATGCCATACTCCCTTTACATCAATGAAATTCATAAGAAACTCATAAACTCATTTTTTTTTTGGAGCCAGTTGTTAAACATACGAACACACCACTGCCGGAAGGTCTATAAGCCTAGGAGACCTGAATCGAGTCATTTGTAAAGGAAGAAGTGAAAGAAAGGAGGGAATGGAGACCGGGGGAATGGGCAGGGAGGAGAAGGGCCATCCTAAACAATCCTAGTCCTTGCATTTCAAATCTAAGGTAGTGAAGAAAATGATAGATAGGAAAAATACAGGGTTCTCTTTGCAAAGGTAGATAGATGACTTCCTATCTGGTGTGATTTGAGAGGAACTCCAACGCTTGGCAGCCCAGAGATATCCAGCCCCGTGGCTTGCCCGAGCCTGCTTCTTGAAATTCACAGGATGTTAATGTCCTTCATTTGGCTGAACGTGGTCTCCTATAGCTTTCTCTTCCCTCTAATGTCGCTCATTAGCACCTTGCCCACATTTGTGTATAAATAACTAGATATGACCTTGAGAAGCACTGAGCTTCTTCCCAGGGAACTGAGACACAATTAAAAGTTCTGCAGTGGGGAGGGAGCTGGAAAAATCCCTGGCCTTGGACTTGGCCTTGGCAGTATAGGCCACAAAATGGGGAATCACAGACAGCCCTGGGTGTGGACACGGAGGGCACTGTGCGCGAGCATCAGGGTTTTGCAAAGGCAAATGGAGATGCTCTGGAGGCCACGTCACCTGTGGGCCAACTTGATGTGGACACTGCTACTCACCTTGCATGTTGGACCCCGCGTGAAAAAATAAGGGGGTTAGAGGGACTCCTGATGTAAACTATGGAAGTTGGGTGATAATAATGTGTCGATTGATTGCAACAAAGGTAGGGCATGCTGATAGTGGGGAAGGCTGTGTGTATGGGGGTTGGGGTGTAGGGGAATTCTCTGTACTTGCCGCTCAAATTTGCTGTGAACCTCAAACTGCTCTAAAAAAATAAAATCTATTTTAAAAAAAATAAGGAAGGGGCACCTGGGTGGCTCAGTTGGTTAAGCATCTGCTTTCAGCTCAGGTCATGATTCCATGGTCCTGGGATCGAGTCCCGCATCGGGCTCCTGGCTCAGCCGGGGATCTGCTTCTCCCTCTGCCTGGCGTTCCTATTGCCTGTGCTCTCTCTCTCTCTCTCTCTCTCTCTCTGACAAATAAATAAATAAATCTTAAAAAAAATTAAAATTAGGGCGCCTGGGTGGCTCAGTTGGTTAAGCGACTGCCTTCGGCTCAGGTCATGATCCTGGAGTCCCTGGATCGAGTCCCACATCGGGCTCCCTGCTCGGCAGGGAGTCTGCTTCTCCCTCTGACCCTCCCCCCTCTCATGTGCTCTCTCTCTCTCATTCTCTCTGTCTCAAATAAATAAATAAAAAAAAAAAAAAAATTAAAATTAAAAAAATAAGGGAATTAGGATCCCAGGTGTTTACCTTGTTTACCGTTCTAGTCTGCAGCTGCCCACCCAGAAGCGTTCTTTCCCTGCCCCTCACCATTTCACCATCCTAAAGTGTCCCATTCCACGATGGTAACATTTACAGTCCTTGGAAAGATGTAATTATAACTTAATCAGTAAGCAGGTATAAATGTGTGCATTTATACATCTAAAGTGGTGGAAAAGATGAGAGAAAGCACATCCCCCGTGCCCCCAGCAATCATAACAGAACTAATAAATACACTTCACCTTTTACTTGTTACAGCGGTCTCCCTTTTTCCCTTCAGATGAAATATTGTGACTCCCCTAATTTTTCAAATATACATCTCCCTCTCTTTTCAGATGTATATTTTACTGTGAGCACTCTGGTTTTCAAAATATACATTTGAATCTATTTTCAAGAGTCTTTTTTCAGGGCGCCTGGGTGGCTCAGTTGGTTAAGCGACTGCCTTCGGCTCAGGTCATGATCCTGGAGTCCCTGGATCGAGTCCCACATCGGGCTCCCTGCTCGGCAGGGAGTCTGCTTCGCCCTCTGACCCTCCCCCCTTCTTATGTGCTCTCTCCCTCTCATTCTCTCTCTCTCAAATAAATAAATAAATAAATCTTTAAAAAAAAAAAAAAGTCTTTTTTCTGGGAGTCGGCTTCTCCCTCTGCCTCTGCCCCTCCCCTCGCTTGTGCGCTCGCTCTCTCTCTCTCTCTCTCTCGCAAAAATAAATAAGATCTTTAAAAAAAGTCTTTTTCTGACTTTACTTCCTATTACTTCTCCTCCTTTCAAAATGGATGCTTGGTTTACTATTATCACACCTTTGAGGTTTGTTTACTTGTGATCCAAGGGGTTCCTTCCCTTGCTATGTTCCTGGAAAGACCCAAGGGTACAGAGGATATTGGGTTGTACTTAGGTATAAAACAGACCCTAAAACTGATGTCAGAGTAGTCTGGCTATTCTTCACTTCCTTTACGTCTTCCTGCATATATGGAAAAGATATGTGTTTTTAGAAGGGGGCTAGGGGGATGCCTGGGTGGCTCAGTCAGTTAAGCATCTGCCTTCGGCTTGGGTCATGATCTCAGGGTCCTGGGATCGAGCCCCGAGTCAGGCTCCCTGCTCAACAGGGAGCCTGCTTCTCCCTCTCCCTTTGTGCTCTCTCCCTCTGTGTTCTCTCTCTCTGGCTCTCTTTCAAATAAATAAAATCTTAAAAAAAAAAAAAAAGAAGGGGGTTAGAGATGAATCATCAAGGCCACACAGGGCAAGGTTAGCTTTTAGAGGTAACTTCAAATGCCAGGGTCACTAATGCGAGGGGAAAGTTGCCCCAGGAGGGTGGTTCACACTCTCCCTGTGCTGGGCCTCACCTGTCCTGCTCGCCAGCGTGCTGTCCTCATGAAGATTAAACCTTCCTTTCTGGGTCTGTTCCTGGCCATGCACATCGCTCTTCTACACCCAGATCTCAGGCAATAGCCCTTCCCTCAACCACCGGGTTTGGGTCTTGCTACACCAAAAATGCAACCAAGTGATCTAAGGAAAATATATTTTAAAGGACATCCCTGTGTCTTTCTTTTCTCACCCAGGCCGTTGGCCCTCAAGCATTGACATCCATGGATACTTGCATTCCACTATCAAAGATGGGATCACGGGGCACATGGCACGTGCCTCCAGACGGCCACTGCTTTCTCGAAAGATGGCACCTTTCAGAAGTCACTCCTCCACATTTCAGTCTAAGCGGGAATCTTTCTCCTTAATGCCCTCACTGCTCAGACAGACCCAGTGGAAGGCTCTATCTTTCCCGCAGTTAGCTCTCAAGGGGATGACTTGTGTTTGTTTCACCATCATTATAAAGGAAGCGATCCAATGTAAACAGACGACCGGGCAACTGAGTTAGATTTTTGACACGTGGGAAACCTGCCCACACAGATGCAGGTTAGCAGGGCAGACGACGACTTGTGCGAACTATTCTTAGTTAATGCACAGAAGCCAAAAACAGGAGGAAATTATGATTACCAGTGTATCTTCTGCTGTTTGCACCTGGTCAGGTGTCTCTGGGAGGCTTCCTGGGAATATCGGCCCTAGAATTGCCAAACAGAAGAATTGCAGGAAGCAGGCGACGGACTCCTTGCCTGACTGGATCTGTTCCTCTGGATGTGAAGAGAGGCAGGAGGGGATGAGACCAGGGAAGGGGTCGTGAGCTTTCGTGCCCTGTGGCTGTTTCTGAACACAGGCTCTTCTTCGCCCAGCCTGCTGGCAAAGCTGATGCAGGTCTGTGAGGCAGCATGCGTGGGAACCCCAAACAGCAGGTGCATCTCCCTCGAGGGGAGCTCACCGGCAGCAAGAGTGCTAGAGGGCTGTGCCCCACAGTGATCCTTCCTGAGGTGTGGCTTCTGGGCTGTGGGGAGAGCCCAACAGCAGAAGCTACACCTCCAGAAAGGAAACACAGAAGCTGGAGGCTACGTTGTGGTCCCATCAGTGCCCTTAAAATGCCTTCTCTCTCCTGAACCCTGCCCTCCCAGCAGAGCCTACAGACAGCTAAAAAATTAAAATAAAATAGAAAGTGGCATGTGCCTGTTTGCCTCTGTGGTTTTTATCTTTGTTCCCTCAGAGCTGCAATTAGCCTGGCTCTCAAAGGCCCCCAACCATCACTCCTGCCAGGGAGGGCACCCTCTAGCGGGAGAAGTTCACCCACGAAGGAGGGCAGGAAGGAATACGGGCTCAGTCCCTACTTCCAAGGCTTCTTGTCTTTGACCCTGTTTTTCTAACCCAGCTCCGGATATGCGGTCTGAAAAAGGATTTTTGGGCTCCCAGGGGCATGAGTCAGTTGGGAGAAATATGGTTTAGAAGTACAGATGTTGGAATTTCTGGTACATTTTAAGAATAGCAAGGAAGAATGGTAGTTTTCAAGTCAAAGGGATGTGATGAAAAATTGTATCTCCACTACTTAAAAACTGTGGTCTTGGACACAGTTTTGTCTCCTGGAAAAGGGAGGAATGATACCTATCTCATACAGTTGTCCTGAACGTTGAGGTAATACGTACTTAAGGGAGAACAGGAAAAGACTCACAAGAAACGGCCACAGTTGCGTTCTAAGGAACGGGGATCCTGGTAGGGATGGCCCTTTTGTTCTTCTGAACATCTTCATGGGTCTGCTGGCTTTTCTTAGTAAAGAAAGAAGAATTTGGACTTTGGGAATAGTCCAGGGGTGATTCTCTGAGGCCTGGGATGGGAGCAGGGAAAGACACTAGAATCTGGTGAGATGGTGTGGGGCTGGGGGGAGGGGGCTCTAAGCTCAGAGACTTTAAGGCTTGATAGACCAGAGTTCAAATCCGGCTTCTAACACTTAGTAACTGTGGAGATGTGGGAAGTTGTTGGCCTTCGCTTAGCTCAGTTTCCCCACGGACAAAATCAGGATCATAATCCTTCCCTCTCGCGACTCCTGTGAGGAGTAGATGAGGTAACGACGGTGAAGGGTCCAGTACACAGTATCCATTGTTGTTATCATGGTGAATCATTGAGACTATATGGTCTGGTCTCCACAACAGGGGACAGCCTGGCAAAAGTACATTCACTGCACATTCCTGGCCCACCTTCTCCAGAGTCCGATGTCACATGGGACACAGTTGGGAGAGCCCAGGGACACCCCCACATTCTGGCAGGAGCTGCCACAGCCGAAGCTCCACCTGAATCTCAGGCCCTTCCCCTCCACACTCTTCCCTTAATACGTTTTTCTTTGGTCCAGGGAAACAGCATTTGCCTTCTAGGATGGGATGACAAATGTAAAAGGCCCAGATTTATGTAAATAAAGTAAACCGAGGTATGCGAAAGTATTTTGTAAACAAACTCAGGTAGGTTATGCAAAAATAAGCCATTGGAATTATTACCAGAAGTAAAAGGCTTAATACATACAAGGCTGGATATTCCTTGTTTTATATCCAGCACGGTTTTCTTCAGACACATCATAGAGGCATGAATGAGTTAAAAAAAAAAATCCTCTCCGGAACTCCACGTATTTCTTGAGGGTAGCTGAAAATGAGCACATTTTCTGCCCATGGCTCGGTGGTCTGGCTTGTGCCCAAGTATAGGGGACCTCCCTATTTTGCCCTGGAGGACAGGCAGAAGCTGTGTCTACCTCCTGCGCCCCCCCCCCCCAGCCCCAGGTACCTCCATCCTAGTGGCAGAGAGTACCTGCTGGGCCCATGACACAACAGTGAGTAAAAAAAACAGTGCATACAACTATATACAAATATCATTCAATTAAATGTCTAAACATATGGACACACGTGCATGGAAAAACAAGAGTTAGAAGAAACATATCAAAAGATGGGATTAGAGAAGACTTGCTTACAAGGTGTGGTTACTATCTTTAGAATAGACCCAAATGTGAGAAGAGAAATCAGGCTGTCTCTGGCTTATTAATTAGGATTAATTAGAATTAATTTGTCACCAGACAAATACATTTTCTTTACATGTTCTCTTCCTCCATTTAGATTTGAGTACCTTGAGACTAAAGACCCCCTCTGCTGTTTCTTTTTGTTTTCTCCCTGATGGTACAGGGCTTTTGCATACAACAGCCATCGACCTGTAAGCCTAAGGAAGAGCAGCTGATATTACCAGTCCAGTGATCACTTCTGTAAAGGCCCTGTGGTCGAATCTGTCAACAAAAGGACTAGCAGCTCCCTGGGTGAAATTCTACAGCATCAAAGGGGACAAAATTCCCAGGGCAGAGGAACAGCAAAAAAAATTAGGGTCAAGCTCACATGAGTTCTAATCCCAGCTTTGCCACTTAATAGTTAAGCATGCTGCCTTGGCCAAGTTACCCACTTTTGTGAGCCCTAGCTTGATCACTAATCATAATACCACTCCTCGAGGTGGTTATAAGAATTAAAGGAGGTACATGCCTGGCAAATTGTTGGTAGTGTCCCTCCCCCTTTTGGAAGCATGGATTGTTTTACTAAGAAAAGGACATTGTGAATAATTAAAATTGTCACCCGTTCCCACGGCTCATTAAATATCTTCTTTGGAGGAACTGGAAGGATTTAAAATTAAATTTTAAATGGTATCTGTGTGGACAGAATCCACCCACATCTGGAAAACTAGAGGTTGAGGCTTTGTTCTTGCTGCCAGCAATCAGATTGTTCAGTACTTCTCTGAAAACCTCTCACTGTTTCATCAAATCTGATTGGGGAGGGACACTCAATTCCCCAGGGTCTGGGGTTAAGCATTAGATATGAAAGTCACATAGAGACCAGAAGAGATGAATAATATGCCTCAGCTCATTTATTTTCAAAAGGTTTTTGAGGCAGGAGAAGAGGCGGATGGGAGGAACTTTGAAAGACTAACCAGTTTTATGAGGTGAAAGGATATCATTTTCATAGTTTAATACTGGAAAGCAGGATTATCTTTGAAGAAATAGGTATGGAAACAAGGGTAACTGTCATTTCTTCTGTGTTTCTCTCTTACAGTACAAGGACATCACAATGACTGTCGTAGGGCCATATGGACGTTTATTTTGTTCCTACCCCCATCTCTCCCTATCTTCCCTTGTGCTGTGACTATTTGGTGAAGCAGTGATTTTCAAACATTATTTTTCTTAGCTGTGTACTACATATTTTTTCATATTATCAAAACAATTCTATCTTCTTTCATTCTGACCTGTGAAAACTGAACCTTTGCATTGCCCCTACTTTGAAGGTGGTAGCAATAGTTCATTTGGTCTATTTGTGCATTAAGCAAACCAGTCATTCTAACCAAGAAAAATGATAGTAATAATGATTGGATTTTGGTGTGCATTATTCAATGTTTTATAATGCAAATCTGCATAAATTCCACTTCAAATGACCCCATTCCCTCACCACACCTTGGGAAACACTGCTCCTGTCATTCTATCATCCACGTTCCAGAATCCTGATCCTTACGTTGCCAAATCCTTAGAGTATGCCTTGTTCTCATGGTCTCAAGATGGTTTCTCTGTGTCCTCCAGATAAGACATCTTCATTCCAAGAGGAAGGAAGGGTCAAGGACCAACAGAGTGATTGTACAAGCTAGTTTTTTATTTTTCATTGCGAAACAATAGTTTCCCTAGCATTTCCACCCAGTAGAATGCAACTTGCATCTCACTGGCCAGAATGATGGTACACATTCATTCCTGACTGCAGAGGAAGCCTGGGGAGTCATTCTCATGAGACGTGTTTCCTGTGCAAATGTATCAGGTATTCCCAGATCCATTTTCATCCTTGGAGGCACCCTTGCTGGTGTGCCCTGTTGCTGGCCTCCAACCTGCGCAGGATATGCTCTCGGCTTGATGCTCAGCCAGAAACACAGGACACTTCCAGATCTTCTATTCCGGGAATTTTATTCCTCTTGCGCTTGCGTTAGATCCTTTGTTTCTTGGATGCTTAGTTCTCGGTTTACTCTCTCTTTTTTTAAGGTGCTCATCTTTCAGTAGCTTTTTGAAAGGGAGAAGTGAATTTTGGCGACCTTACATGTCTGAAAATATTTTTTATCTAGTGTCATATATATGTATTTATATATAGCTTTTGAAGGTTTTGCTTCATTGTCATCTAATTTTCAATGATGTGATTGAGAAGTCTGATGCCATTCTTTTTTTTTTTTTAAGATTTTATTTATTTATTTGTCAGAGAGAGAAACAGAGAGAGAGTGAGCACAAGCAGAGGGAACGGCAGGCAGAGGGAGAAGCAGGCTCCCTGATGAGCAGGGAGCCTGACGCGGGACTTGATCCCAGGACCCCAGGATCATGACCTGAGCTGAAGGCAGACGCTTAACTGACTGAGCCACCCAGGTGTCCCAGTCTGATGCTATTCTTATTCCAGAACTTGTATGTATGTTCTACTTTTTCTCTGAGAGTTTTTCATATACTCTTTCACAGTTGTTCTAAAAGTTGGCTTGGTTCCTTATTTATTGTGTTGGGCATTTATGAGCCTTTTACTCTGGAAATGTATGTCCTTCAAGCCTAGGAAAAGTTCTCATATTATTTCTTTGATCATTTCCTTCTCTCCATTTTCTCTGTTCTCTTTTTCTGGAATGACTGTTCATTAAATACTGCACCTCTTGGATTGCTCATTTTGTTTTCTTGTTTCTGTTTTCTCATGAACCATGCTTTTACTTTTTATTCTTCTTTCTGATGATTAGTGTTTGCATAATATATCTTTTCCCTTCACTTTACTTTTAACTTGTCTGTGTCTTTCTATTCAGAGTACATCTCTCATGGGGGGGACGCCTGACTGTTTCAGTGGGTGGAGCATGTGACTCTTGATCTCAGGGTCACAAGTTTGAGCCCCACATTGGGCATAGAGCTTACATTTTTAAAAAGGTAAAAAAAAAAAAACAAAAATAAAGTACATATTTTGTAAACAAATAGAGTCGGATCTTTCTTCTTATGCAGTCTGACAATTTTTTGCAGATTTGGATTTCTATTTCGACTGGCTGCCCAGAGACTTCAAATATGAGCTGTAGAAAAATGATATCCAACTTAGGAATAGAGAGAAGACTCTACAGAATAGATACACATAGAGGTGAGTATTTCCTATTATAATCCCAGCACTTCGCTAAATGAAACAATTTGTTGAACCCAGAAAGCTTCAACAGATGATGAAAAATAATGTTTGAGATAAAAGACAACTTACTCAAACTCTAATATGTATTGTGGATAGAAACAGCAGCTGGGGCTCCTTTTCCAACAGCTGCAGAGCCTCGTGAGTCTGTACTTCTTTGATCCAGAAGATTATCCACATACTCCTCATACTCCCCCAAATTCTGCTTCTGCCTTTCTCAGGTATTGAGAAGCTAGCACTGGATAGCCTAACAGCATAGGAATGTGGCCTCTGGGGTCCAACTAACTAGTGTTCGCTTTCCAACTGCCTCTTACCAGTTGTGTGACCTCCCGGAAGTTGCCCCCTCCGAGCCTCAGTTCCTTCCCTAGAATTTGGCAGAAAGCACTGCTTTTTGAGATATCATCTGCCTCTGTCCTGCCAAGTTGTTGGCGCTAAAGCCAACTTTCCAGGGGAAGCGCATGGCCAATGAGAGGGGCACGTTGAAGATGCTTCCTCTCAGAAGGGGGAGGTCGGAAGTGACCTTCTGCCCATTAGACACCCACTACCTGATATGCTTCAAGTGAGGAGTAAACCACCAGGTGCCCTGGGAGTGTTGGCCGCTGGCAGCTTCGTCTACCTCATTGTTCTTGTTCCTTGACTGAGCCTCACCCGCTCTTCCCCCTGAGGGTCTGTTACAAGTTCCTTCCTCCGACAGGAATGTTCTTCCTTCTCAAACCCTCACTCAGATTCCCATCTCCAGCTTTATGCTTCCTGCTAAACTCCTACTTGTTTTTTTTTTTTTTTCAGATCTCAGCCTAAACATCTCTTCCCCAGGGATCTCTTCCCGGACCTAGACTAGGTTCAAATTTCCCTCTAGTAGGATCCCCTAAAAATCTGTGCTTCCTCCCTATAACATGCATCACAAATGAGATTATTTGTTTACTATTTGTGTTCTCTGGTAGGGCAGAGAAACTCCCCAAGGGCAGGGGTCATGTCCAGAGTCTCTAGGACCCAAACCTGATCCATAGTGAGATGCTCAATAAACCATTGTTGACTTGCGTTGTTAACGTTAGTGGTGATAGGCACACACACACATATATATTTGGGGCATGTTGGTGTTTGAGGACCCAATGTGGAGAAGGGAGAAGACTGGGTGGAAGCTGAAGGTGGGGTCCAGCAGCAAGATATTCTTATAGCATATGTTTTTATATTAAAAGCTGCACACATTGAGGGAGTCAGATGACAGAGTAGAGACAGAAGGTTTCAGAGCTGAGCAATAAGGCACTCTGTCTCTGACATTCCTTATGTAACCTTTGCTGAAGAGAAGACAGAACAGAAAAGTCAATGTCACAGAGCGACCTCTGCTTGTCTGGGGTTGGTACAAAAAGATGGAAACTGAAAGTCTTTGAATCCTGGCCATTGTCCAGTCTAGCCAAGACCAAATAAGTCATTCTACGTGCTCAGTGCTTCCCTTTCCTCCCTGGTGAAAATGAAAAGGCAGAAAGTGTGTTTATGGCAGTAATAGCTTACTTTCTTACTGTCTTGAGAGAGTGAAAATACATCGTTTATCTTTAGGTGTGAGAGAACCAAACACAAGAACAAATGTCTTGATTTTATTTATTTTTTTATTGTTTTAAAAATATTTTATTTATTTATTTATTTGAGAGAGAGAGTGAGCGAGAGAGAGCACATGAGCAGGGGCAGAGGGAGAGTGAGTGGGAGAAGTAGACTCCGCTGCTGAGCAGGGAGCCCGATGCGGGGCTCGATCCCAGGACCCTGGAGTCATGACCTGAGCCGAAGGCAGACGCTTAACCGATTGAGCCACCCAGGTACCCCAAATGTCCTGATTTTAGAAAGAGATTCTCAACATGGGGGAGAGGACTAAGAAGCAATGACGTTTGCTTTGAAAAATTTGGATAATTTATCAGAATTCTTCAAAAAATTAGATACACATGAAAGAGAGAGAGTGCTTGATATTTCTCTATGTACTCTGTGTGTGTGTAAAAAAGACAGAAAAATAAAATGGATATGGAAAATGTTATTAATTGGTGAATTTAGGTGAAGGATATATATGGGTATTTCTTTTAGCATGCTCCAGTTTTTCTCTGTTTGAAATTTTGTAATTAAAAATAGCATCATGATTAATAAAGGCAAAGCTTTGTATTTTTAAAATATTATGTTGAGTCCATCCAGGGATCTTGTAGAAGCTTTATTTGCTGACCCCCCACATTCCTCTCCCCAGATTCTGTCTCTCTACCCACTTAGAATGCATAAGCATCTCTGCTGGAGTGACATGCCCAAACCCTCCCCCTAGACGTCCAGCTAGTCCGACTAAGAGCCACTGCTGTAAAGGTAGTGACATTGGGGCTACCTACCAAAGCAGGTTATGCACCATCATTCTCCCAGAGAGTTTTACAGCCTTTGAAGTTTTAGATATAATCTTCCTTAGAGGCAGATGCTTGAAGCAGATACGCTTCCCAAGGTCCTTTGTTTATAAATGTGTCTGAATGCTGAGGGGTAAGGGTTTAGAGCCTCTGGAGTAAGTTATTACAACTCCCTTTCTTCTCCCTTGTGATTTGACTACTCAGATTTTTGAAGCTGGCTCATACCTTTTGTTCTGCTCTGCTTTGTTTGCTTTTCTGTCTCCTGAAAGAGCTATGATCCAATCTGCCCAGCAAAGTTGCTAGTGATAGCATTCCCAGAAGCTCCCACCTCCAGATGATGTCAGGCTTCATGTGACCCAACCGCCATGCATCCAGAAACATTACGTCATTCCAGGATGTGATTCCTTCTAATGCAGAGCTGATTGTCCCTGTGTCCCTGTTGCTGCTGTGGCCACTATGAGCAATAAACCATAACCTCGAGTGGAGTCGGCTGTGCCCAGGTCCGTGGTCAAGGCAGAACAACAGTAGACTCACCTGAAGGTCATGCTGCCCCTACTGAGATACGGTGACTCCGGGGACAGGCCACACAACACATTAAACACCCATAAGACATTCTACAATTGAGGATCAGAAATGAGAGGAAAGTGGCTTTTTCCTGGCCAGATGTGGGAGCATGTGGTTGATGTTCTGTTGAGTCAGGCATTTTGGTCTGTCAGGTATGGGCAAATTATGTGGGCAAATGCTAGAGTTGAGCGTCTGAAGGAGACTGACTCTGAGTCCAAAACTTACATACAGACAGGAACAGTACAAGAGACCTTTCGAGGGGCATTAAAAGACAAGGCCTACTTTATTCTTTTTAATTATTATTATTATTTTTATTTATTTATTTGAGAGAGAGAGAGAGCAGGGGGAGGAGCAGAGGGAGAGGAAGATAATTTCCAGCAGACTCCATGCTGAGTGCGGAGCCCAAGGTGGGGCTTGATCCCAGGACCCTGAGATCATGACCTGAGTGGAAACCAAGAGTTGGATGCCCAACTGACTGAGCCACCCAGCGGCCCCTCATAAAGGTTTTTGTGAAATCATTAACAATTGTGTGTGGTTTTTTTTTAACAATATTCAATTAGGAAAATGGTTTCTATATTTAGACAAGGCCTACTTTAAAGACAAAGTAATCCATAGTCACCTCAAAGTAATTAGAGGCAACATCTGGGGGTAGAGGGAGAAGATAGTCAATACCCACTTGTAAAGCTAAGTATAACTAGAACAATAGAACTTGAGATCTTACCAAGTGCCAGGTGCTTGGCAAGCACATAACCAGGTAAGGAGGCTACCCTTTGTCTTAGAGTGGTCTTAAACTTATGTTCTAGGGGGTTCCCATCAGGGTCCAATTGACCATTGGCCCCCACCTACTAACGCTGAGCTCTATTGGATCACCCTCTTGCCATCTGGAGCAATTCAAATACATCTGCCTTTGGATCAGCTTGAGTGCTTCCCAGAGACAAGCTCAGGTCCAGGAAGGATGGCCTCAATCTCATGGATCTCCGCAGCCTGCAAGCATTTGGCCATCATGTCAGATCTGAGGAAAGCAGGGAGCTATTAGTCCCACTCCAGTTTACCTGGAGCTTCAATCAAAATGACTCCTTCTGCCATTATTTCCTCTAAGAAACAAGCCTTTGGTTTCTTTGCCATCAAGACAGCTTCATGTAACTTGGCCCATGTGGGGTGTCTCATCTCACATCTCTGCCTCTTATCTGATCTGGAGATCTCTTCAAAAGCTCTTCCTCCAAACCTCTTCCTTTCCCTTCCCC
Organism: Phoca vitulina; assembly: GCF_004348235.1. Taxonomy (NCBI): domain Eukaryota; kingdom Metazoa; phylum Chordata; class Mammalia; order Carnivora; family Phocidae; genus Phoca; species Phoca vitulina. The sequence goes on from NW_022589729.1 coordinate 6,015,817, forward strand.
CAACCCACCCCCATTTGTACTTTGACTCAGTTTTTAAAAACTAGATCAGGAGTCCAGGAGGGATTTGCTCCCCTACTGACTCCACGGCTATGTTCGCCGGGCTGGCTTCCCCAGTGAGCTGAGGCCCCTGGATCACTGCCCACTGCCTCAGCTCTGGTCTCCTAGCAACCCTCAGCCTTCACAGTTTGGGACGTGGAGGTGTCAAAGGGAGCCAGGGTGGCAGAGGTGAGAATGTGAGGAAAGATCTTGCTCCCAGGCCCTGAAGTAGAGAACTGCTGCCTCACAATCATTGATATGACAGAAGGGATGGGCTTTCCCTGGCATACTTAAGAATCAGCCCTAAGGGTAACAAATCATTTGCCAAGGAGTGCAGGGCTGCACTCTGGTGCCAGAAGCAGAGACTTCTATTTGAAAAATGCTTAATGATTCCTCACTTAGTCTGCCCTAAGGACCGATGGAAAAACAGTAGGGTCGAACGTGATATCTTTTTGGAACAAGGACAGATAGACTGACTTGTCATGCATCAAAGACGTACTTCAGTTGTTCTTTGAGAAGAATGCCATTTTAAAGCCAGATGATATCTTAGGACCGTGTCACTCAAATATCGTATTTTTTGTATCCTGATAAAATGAAGCCCAAAGAAGTTAAATGACTCGCTTGGGGGCTCTCCCAATAAGGAGAAGTTGGAGTTGGATAGAACCCTATCACCCAAGTCCCAGTCCGATGCTCCTTCCATTACCTCATGCTCCCTTCCAGAGACAGTGTGGATGTGCACTGAGCCACACTGGTTCACAACACGGTCAAGGTCATGGATTGCAAAACAGTTGGATGTTTTCAGGGGTAAGTCTTATGTTATAGACAAAACAGAACTAACCGAACCACATGACATGTGGTTCACTTGTACCTTGCTTCACTAACAACATGTTCCTGGTTGAGCTAACCAGGACAGACAACTGTGAGGAAATACTTAAAAAAAAAAAATTTAATAAACTAATCACTACTCACCCATGAGTCTGATACTGAAAGATGGACTCCTGGCTTGATCTTTAGTTTAGGGTCAGAGGAATGGTATTATTACCCTACACCAAGTTTGAATTGTCTCTGTACTGGTCAAAATTCTTAACTGTGACAAAAGTCTAACACAAACTACCTTTAAACAACAGAAAAGTGGGAATTGATGGCTCATGTAGGTAGGAATAATAACTAGGGTAACTTAAAGAACCTGAGAGAAGCTGTAGGAGCCAGAGCTGAAGGACTGAAATTGGGATTTGTTCCTCCCCATGGCTTTTATCTCTGGGTCTGTGCTTCTACTCTCTTACCTCCTCTGGTGCAAGTCTTCTCTATTTGATTAGAAGGATGTCTACAGTCATCCAACTTTGTATTATTTTGACGCCACACCCCCTGAGCCATTACAGTTATTCCTTCGATTGCAAACTCAGAAATATCAGGGAAAGACCCTAAGAGACCCAGCTGGATTTCATACCCTCTCCTGAATCATCACTGTGTCTGGGGGAAACAGGAATCTGTGATCAGCCAGACCTGTGTTATTGACCCATGACTCCATGAGTAGGTGAGGGATAGGAAGGGTAGTTATAAGCCTCAGGAGCAGTAGGAAAGCTTGCCCTTTTGTAGAACAGAAAGACAATAGCTAGAGCCACCACCATCCTCTACATCTTGTTTTCTCTAAGTGCTGGCATTCAGCACGGTTGCCATTACGTCATGCTGCTCCTCCCTCCAGCCCACATGCATAGATATGGACCCTTAATAAACTTGGATGATGACATTGGCAGTCCAAGGATTTCTTGGCAAGTTAATCAGCCTTGTCAAAATTGATCTATCTCCATGGACCCTGCAAGAATCCTCCAAGGACTCACGGGCAGGAGACAGTGTGCTGCAGTGAAGAATGCTGGAAGGGGAAACAAGGGATCTGGGTTTTGTCACTGATCAACTCTGTAACCTCAGGCAAGTCCCTTCATCTCTCTGTTTGTTTATAAAACTGGAGAAGTTGGCCCACGAGATCACTAAGACCCATCTAGCCCTCATTCTCTACAGGTGCATTTCAGGTGACCCAACAGAGCTGGTCACTGCCCCCTCTAGTGGTTAACTTAAAGCAGGAACAGAGTTCAAGTGTATTTTAATTTCAAGATGAAGAGAGGAACAACTTCTTCCAGAGTTTAACAAGCACATTCCCGTGGAATAAGGTCGGAAGGCAAACTTCTGGGGGGCAGAAGGACACCATTGCTTTGTCCGTTGAAGCCCTTGAGAAGTTCAAAAAGAGAGACTTCTCTCCTGCCTGCGGAGAAATGTAGCCACTCTGCCATCCATTCACCAAGACACTATGTATCCAACCAGTAGGTGTTAGAAAAAGGAAACTGATAGTAGAGAGAGGAGGGAGGGAAAAAAAAAACTAAGAGAAGAGTGTAAACAGCTCTGTAGACAGAGAATGAGAGGGAGAGAGGTTAGTCTCACAGATGGTATTGATCAAAACTCATTTATTCCAGAAACATTTATTGAACATCCACTGTGTCCAAGGCACTGATTGTGATTTATAGCAATGAAGATAAGAGAATTCACAGTTCCAGCCCTCCTGGAGTTTATATTCTAATATATAACATAAACATTATATAAATACAAATACAACAAGTGCCAGAAAGTAGAAACCTAGTGTGTTCTCTGCACTCATAACAGGGGGCACAGCCCTTGACTTTGGTATCAGAGAAGGTCTCCCTGAGGACGTGATATTTAAGCTCACTTTTGAGAGTACTAGCATCGTGATATTGTGATTTATAATAAGAAATATATATATATTGGTTTCTTCCTCCAGTTCCTGACACACGACTCCCGAAACTCTTGTAATATCCTGGGTGATAGGAGCATCTTTTGTTCAAATAGATGACTCTGGCTGGGTTTCTGGATGGCTCCTGGATGAGGGATGGTCCCTGGAAAGGCCAAGTCATGACTTGGAGGTTGGCATTTTCAGTCGTACCCCACACTCTGTTGAGAAGGAAGAAGGGCTGAAAATTAGAGTTAATGATCTATCATGCCTATATGAGGAAGCCTCCATAAAATCCCAATAGTATGGGGCTCAGAGAGCTAGGTCTATTTTACCACAATTAAATTGTTTTACATACTGCTACTATTCTCCTATTTATACAACAGTGGCCCAAATTCTCAACTACCTTGGTGTGTATCTTGCCCAGAGTGTGAGAATACTTAGTAAGAAGAGGTAAATAAATAAATAATTATGGCACACAACCCAAGTGCTTGCTCTTGGATGAGAAAAGGAAGGGGCTCGGGGCGCCTGGGTGGCTCAGTCGTTAAGCGTCTGCCTTCGGCTCAGGTCATGATCCCAGGGTCCTGGGATCGAGCCCCGCATCAGACTCCCTGCTCCGCGGGAAGCCTGCTTCTCCCTCTCCCTCTCCCTCTCCCACTCCCCCAGCTTGTGTTCCCTCTCTCGCTGTGTCTCTCTCTGTCAAAAAATAAATAAAAATCTTTAAAAAAAAAAAAAAAAAAGGAAGGGGCTCTTTTTCCATTAACCTAAGGAATTGATCTATTCCTATATATGTCTATTCCTATTTCTTATAACTTTAGAATTCTATCTTATTCCCTATATCTAGAATAATAAACTCAATCTAGGATATAGAGAACAAGGTGTTCAACATAATTAACCATAGCATTCTGCGAAGAGTTTAATCCAGGCTTTCTCTTTATTAAAAAAAAATATTAGCAGGGCGTCTGGTGGCTCAGTTGGTCGAGTGTCTGACTCCTGGTTTCAGCTCAGGTCATGATCTCATGGGTCGTGAGATCGAGCCCCTCTATGGGCTCCATGCTCAGCGGGGAGTCTGCTTGAAGATTCTCTCTCTCTTCCTCTCCCTCTGCCCCTCCCCCCACTCACATGGGTGTGCTCTCTCTCTCTCTCTAAAATAAATGAATACATCTTTTTAAAAATTTTTGAAAAGATAAAAAATACATATTAGCCAATGAGTTGGCCCGACCCACAATTCTTAGAAGCATTCAACACAGGGAATAAAAGCAAGTGTAATACACTAGTCCCACTTGAAAGTATCTGGTAGTAACTGTAATTTGCCTCATGTTCTACAGCCTACAGAGAGCTGTGACCTACTGCACATTATTTTATTTGACCCTCATAATAACCCTACAAGGGAGTTAAACAAGTATCATTGTTCCTATTTTAAAGGTGAAAACGAAGTCTCTCAGAGGATAAATTACATATCCAGGGTTAAATAAATAATAAGAGGAAGGACAAAGACTCAAACCCAGAAGGCAAAAATCCATTTTCTTCAACCGTGTTATGAGGCCTCCCTTAACACTTAGAGCAAACTGCTTAATACAAAAAGCAGGCCAAGGATGCTATCCCTTTTAAATATATGCACTGATTTCATTCTCATTCAGATTTTCATGCTTCGCACTTTCATTATATTTTGTCTTCAAAATGGAAAAAAAAAATACCTCAAAGCTTTATTTTGAATAAAAGCCAAATGCAAACGTCTTAAAAAGAAAGACTTTGAGAGAGTTCTGTTTCCAGCTCGAAGGAGGACTAAAAATATCTGACAATTCTTCAGCTCTAAGCATCTCAAAATGCTGGGTAAAATAGAACAAATCCTCTGTTAACTCATAGCTAAGGGGGCATGAAAACAGAAGGAAAATTGCCCGAGCTAGGAACGAAAGGGAAACTGGAAACAGAGAAGTGAGCTATGCTGGGACAGAGGCAGGATCAATCAGCCTCGGTTAATCAGGGGGACCTCAGTGCCCACCTGGGAAATGATGATTGTGCCTTGGGCGTGTTCAATACAGGGTTTGGCATGGAGATTGTCGTTCCTAAAACTAAGATTTTATTATGTATTTATTTATTTGTTTGCTTATTTATTTTAAAGGTTTTTGACACAGGGCTCAATTCTAGGATCATGACCTGAGCCAAAGGCAGAGGTTTAATCAACGGAGCCACCCAGGCGCCCCCCCCTTTTAAGATTTTATTTATTTATTTGGAAGAGAGAGAGTCTAAAACTAAGGTTTTTAAAAGCGGTGCCCACTTAGGGAAGGAGTAGTTTAAAAACAATGCACCTTCTTGCATAGAGAGTTAGCAAGAGAGCTTATCTGAGTAGACCTGCCTGGCTCCATGTGGAAGAAATCCTCCCTGAAAATGTAGCACCACCCCGATGATCAAAGGCTGGGAACTATTATTTATTGTGCCCTCCTGGTGCGCCAGACACAGTGCCAGGAGCTTTTCATAAGTCCTCTCATTTAAGCAGCTTGAACTTCACTCCGTGAGCACTGAGGGACATTCAGAAGCAAGGCTGTGCGGCGACAGTTATAGGCGGTGGAAGAATGACATAAATTCATTTGTGTCTTCACCCTGCCTTTCCATGCACAGAGTGGTAATATCTGGGAAACTGACTGAATGCTGGAAATGTGAAACGGTGGGGGCAGAACCACCCAAAGCTGAGGACTGTCTACACTAACTCCAAACTTCACATTTTCTGAGGGGTCTCCAGGGAAGCTAACTAGCATTTACTCCTTTGTTTCCTTGGATAAATGCAGTACAACTCCTGGAAAGTTTACAGACTAGTTAGGAAATAATGCAATTGGAAGTGGTCTAATCTGGAACCCAACCCAAATAACTCTGTCATTTCTACACTATAGCACCTCCTTTGACAAACGGGGTGGTGTCTTAAAATACAGGATTCCCTGGAGTGGGGGATTCTAAGGAATAGCAAGAATCTTCTGCTGCTTCTTCTTTGACATCATCATTACCATCATATCTTCACGTTTCATATATATATAGTATAGTATAATCGATATAGTAGTATAATCTCTCTATATAGTATAGTACATATAGTATATATATTATACACTAACCATGCCTTGCTTAACAATCCCTCCATGCTGCTCTAATTCTACAAAGGTCATATTATTCTGTCCCATTTATTCACCTGACTAGTAGCATATAAAGGCCAGGACATTTCCTCTTAACTAAGGGGAAGAAACTGAGGGTTCCTGGAGGGGAGGGTGGTGGGGGGATGAGGTAACTGGGTGATGGGTATTAAGGAGGGCATGTGATGTGATGAGCACTGGGCATTATATGCAACTGATGAATTACTGAACTCTACATCTGAAACTAATGATATACTCTATGTTGGCTAATTGAATTTAAAGAAAAAAAGAAAGGCCAGGATATTTCTAAACATCCTACAGTGTACAGGGCAGGATAGTTTCAACAACAAAGAGTTATCAGGCCCCAAATGTCAAAAGTGCCCTACCAGAAAACATTTTCTGAAATTATATTCTGCTGGGCACGCAAAGGTTTGTGAGGGTATGGACTTACTCGTTGAATGTGAGCATGCGCGCAGCATCACTAATGTGCTGTGCAGTGACCAAAGGAACAGTCTGCAGCTGGCAGCACTAATAAATTCTTCATCCCACAAGATAATGACAATTTTTTTTAAATGGACTGCTAAAGGTTGAAGTAGTAAAAATAAAATTTGGGTTTAAAAAAACCCATCTGAAGACATTTCAGGGACACATTTGCAATATAAAGAGAGGCTATAAGTTCATTGAAATAGCAATGATCCTCTTAATATTTGTGCTCAGAATTCATCTTGCCATCTATTTTAAGTAAAAAGAGTCTTAATAAGTACAACAAAATCAGATTTAGGGCGTGATAAATACATATCTTTGCCTTTGAATGTCTTATACCATTATTGAGTTCATTTATTAAAACATCCGTAAAGTGTCCTTTTCATTCATTACTGACTTTTGTTAAATATTTTATCTATAGATCCATGGCCAGTAATACTAAATAGTTTAAGTTGTAATATATAAAACATTCAAAGAATTTCACTTACTAAGATATTAACATGCATTAACCAGGACTCCATTCAGCACTGAAATATTTATTAATACATTAGTGAATTATTTATTCCCTTGTTTTATTCATTGCTTAACATCTCAGCACTTTTGAAATTTAATTTCTTTAGGAAAAAAAAAATCTCAAAATGGATTTTGTCAGGTTTACAGAGCTTAATGTCAGACCTTACAAAAAATATTGTTCTCCAAAGGGTAAGGTTTTTTTAGGAAATATAATTTAGCAAGAATGGCTGCATAGACAGAGTTATGCACTCAGAAAGAACACAGTGTGTGAAGATGCAGTGATGATGAGAGATGGAGAGAGGAACAGAATAGCCAAATGGGAATAGAATGACAGCAGCTGCCCAAGGATTCATAGTACGTGGCTAAATTAGTTAGTAAAATGTAAGATAAGATTACACCTATTTTTTAAAAATAAAATGCAGGGGGCTTGTTTCCACACATAAAATCTATATTCATTTCATAGCAACATTAATGATAGTAATTTTAAAAATTGACGGTTATGATACATACCACACAGTCTACTTTCTGATCAAACGAATGTCAGCCAATAGTTTATCTTTATGGTGAAAGGGCATTTGATGTGTGAGACTTCGAGTTCCACAAAGCATAAATTCCATAAGAAACACTGCTTGCTTTTACTTCTTTTCTATAGAAATCATCACTCATTAAGCATTTGATGGGAAGAGCAAAACTGTTTTGTAGCTATATTTTAAAAATTATTAGCAGCAAAGGAAATTGCTGGACAATCTAAAAGTCATAGTGTTGGTTTTTCAAATTCTGCAACAACAAATGATTTATTTTCCAGCTTACAAATGATTATCCGGCTGTTTGTCTTTTCAAACACCATGTTTGTTCAGAATCAGTGGTTTTCAAAATGGATTCAATACTTCCGTTTGCTTTGATGTTTGATCTTTTAAAAACCAGTGTTTGTTGTCTCCTTGCATTTTTGCTATTTACATTGTCACTCGTAAGCCACCATAAATTATCTACTGGCTATTTGTATTTTGAGGTTAGTGAATGCTTAGTTCATATAATCCCTGATCATTGGTCCCCTACAATGTCATAATTAAGTTTCGCCCTTTAAGTAGCAGGCAGACATATCAATACAATGGCTCTTTTTCCAACAAGATGTAAATAACCTAACTGGTGAGAAAGACAACCAAACATGTAATTCTATGTTACTGTTTTTCTGTTAAAAACACAGAATTTATCATGGCTCACACAAAGTTTTGAAATGTGTTTTAGTTTCATTAACCTTTGAAGTTCAGAAGCAACTCAGCAGAAGAGGAAGGGCTTGATTATTAAGAAATAAATCATTAGTGGGGCTCCTGGGTGGTGCAGTTGGTTGAACATCAGACTCTTGGATTCAGGCAGGTCGTGATCTCAGGATCTTAGATCAAGCCCTGTATCAGGCTCTGAGCTCGGCGAGGAGTCTGCTAAAGTTTCTCTCTCCTTCTCCCTCTACCCCTCCCCATGTGCACGCTCTCTCTCTAAAATGAATAAATAAATCTTAAAAAAAAAAAGAAATTATTAGTAATAAACATCACTTGTGATTTTTTTATAGATTGACTAGCAGACCAGAGTAAAGCGGTGCTACCGTCAATAAACTAATTCCTTTAAAATAATGTTGACAGTGTCATAGACAAGTGTGGTGCTATCTGCATTTTTTTTAAAAAGAAAATGTATACATTGTCCCAAAAGTTTAAAAACAAACTAAAAGTATAATAGTATTTAGATAAGAAGGTGATCAGATAATTTCAACAGGATCTCTTTTGTATTGGTTCAGTCCAGAATCCCCCCAACTACTTACTATTTCCACAATAGATGGAGCCTACTGAGAAAAATCTCTCATTATCACGTGTTCTAACTGTAGAAAATATTTGAGAGCTCGTTGTCATCTATCATTGATTCTAAGATATATTTTTCTACATTTTAACACCTCTGAAAGGGAGATACATTTTACCAAAAAAAAAAAAAATGCTCTTATAGTTTAACTGACAATGTTTCTTATTCTTTGTAGTATATAAAATAGTGGTCCATCTTTTAAGCAATGCCATCTTGGATGCAGTAAAATATAGTCTATGTCAGGTAGAATCTGTGCTGAGCGGTTTACACCCATGTTAGAAGAGATGACATTGAGTTTAGAGAGATTAATCTGGCTGCTTACACCACTAAACAAAAGTAGTGCTAGAACTCACACTGAAGATGCTCTGACTTTACAGCAGGCCCGGGCTCTAGCCGAACGACATCTTATGCATTCATATAAGGCTGACTGAGAGGATCGGGAACTAAGGTATGTGTAGAATGGGATCAATTTTATATAAAAGTAAATGTCACATGATCATGAAAGTCTATTTGAGACATTTTCAAAAGCTCTATATTAAGAAAACACAAGTTAAAATCTATTTTTTTATATTACCTGGATCAGGGCACCTGGGTGGCTCGGTTGGTTAACCGTCTGCCTTCAGCTCAGGTCATGATATCAGGATCCTGGAATCGAGCCCCACATCAGCCCCTGCTCCATAGGGAGCCTGCTTCTCCCTCTACCTTCCGCTCCCCCCCTGCTTGTGAACTCTCTCTTTCTCTGTCAAATAAATAAATAAAATCTTTAAATTACCTGGATCATAGTCAGTGGCGTGCTGGTAAATATTTAACAAGTGGGATGCTGGTAACAAGTGGTTTTGGTAGGGGTAGAAAGAGTAAATCCCAGTTTGTAGGGTTTGCTGATTTCTCTGGTGTAAATACTCTTACTGTGGCAGATTTTAAGACACCAGGCTGAAAGCAAATGGTTTACGAATTTCTTGAATGGTTACTAATCAGCTCTGGCTAGCTGGTAGGAGGCAGCTTCAGTCCATCACACCACTGCTAGTAAATGTTAACTGATGATTTAAAATTTTTTTTATCTCATGATCATATTTTATAAAACCTTATTTGTAATATTAATTCAAATCCACTTGGAAAGGAGGATTTAAAATTATCATAAAGCAATATATATCAGTATGGCTAGCCTGTTTAAAAGGAGCATGTGCAGGGAAATAATAAATCTGGTCAGGATATTTGTCTACAAGTGTATTTTGAGATCCTATAGTGAATCCACACTCTTAGTCATAGTCTATAAATAAACAGCTTGAATATGATGGGCAAAATTTAAGGATTTTCTAAGAGAGGAGGGGGAAAAAAGCTCAATAAGAAAATTTAGGGATTATTCTAAATTTGGGGATGTTGCAAACAATAGCAAAGACTGAAAAAGAGTGCCGAAAATATTTAAAGCTTAAAAGAAAAAAAAAATTAGGAGAAAACACATTTTAATTTCATAAAGTATGAACCATTACATTTAGAGGAAATTATTTCACATGCTAAAATTGGAAAAATAAAAATTCTAAGATAGCCAACTGTGATTTGCAAGCTGTAGCTGGAATGTGTTTACAAGACAATAGGCAAAAATGCCAGCACATCTAATAGAAGCCGTAGCTAGGACAGTAGAAGTCAAATTCCATTACACGGGCTCTAAGGAACTATCCACAGACTTGTTCTAAAATTTTCTTGGTTAACTATTGCTTGAAATTTGTAGGGTGTTGATTGCTTTTGTAAAGCAAAATTGATCCTGTTTGGAAAACAGTATTTATTTTATTTTATTTTTTTAAGATTTTTTTATTTATTTGACACAGAGAGAGAGAGACACAGCAAGAGAGGGAACACAAGCAGCGGGGTGTGGGAGAGGGAGAAGCAGACTCCCAGCTGAGCAGGGAGCCCGATGCGGGGCTCGATCCCAGGACCCTGGGTCATGACCTGAGCCGAAGGCAGGTGCCCCAAACAGTATTTATTTTAGCTGAACAATTAACACTGAGCATATTTTTTTACCTCTGTGCTTTTTTTTTTTCTTCAGAACACACGTCCGTACTAAAAAGTATATTCACTTAGGGTCAAGTGTATGAACGTGAGTCTCTTGGGCTCTGATTCCACGAACAGGTCTTTCTAGACAGAGTCCCGTGCCCTATGAGGTGGGACCTCTCAGCAAACATGTCGATGTTCTCAAAACACCTCTTCATTAAATAGAAGTTGATAGGAAGAGGAACCAAGAAGAGTTTAAAAGGGATTCTCTTTCTCCTTCACCTTGCCTCTCCATGTCCTCACCTCCATGTGGTAAAACTCAAAATGTCCGTTTTTCTTTTCTTCCTGTTGAAACCATATGCACCCTACAGACGCAGTTCGGATCCCACCCTCATGATACAGGCTTCCCTGACAAGTCCTGTTTACAGCGATCTCTCCAGAGTTCACCGAGTTTGCCTATTCCACTCTGGTATTTAATTAAAGGGGCCTGTTTTTATCTACCTATGTTGACAGATACAGCTTGTCTTTCAATAGCCCCGAGGGCAAGCAGGATCTGCCTTTCATGCCATTTATCTACCACCCACTAGGGTGCTGGGCCATTCCTTCTTTTTCCCTCTCTTCCACAGACATTTATTAGCTAGCTACTGTTGGTCAAGTACTTTGCTAGCTGGAGAAAGACGCAAATTTGAATAAACCATAGTACCTGTCCTTGAGTCCTGTTATGATTTTGCCCCCTTTCTGTCTCCAGCTTTATCTTAACACTTTTCTTTTAGCTCTAGACAGGCTAAAGGATATTCAACCTCTACGTCACTATGTCTTCTCTCCTCTGGGGTTTGAGCTATTTCCTGTGTCTCAGAATACTTTGACTTCCTTGTTCCCATTCTACCCTCTATCCACTTTATATCTAACACCTACTAGTCTTTCTGACCTCAGCTTAGATGATAATTCCTCCAGGAAGCCCTCCCTGATCCTCAAAGTGAGGAGCCCTTTTTATGTGTTCCTTTGAATGTTCGACATTGCACTTTCAAAATGGAGTTATAATTGCCTGTTTATTTATCTCTCGTTGGAATCTATCATCTATTAGTACAGACATGTGTTTCTTTTGTGTACTGGGTCTGAGTTGTGTGTATGTTTAGCTCCTGATATCTAGTGGTATTTTTTTTTTAATGTATTGAATGAGTGAATAAATGAATGTCACAAAGGTAAACAGGTCATAATCCCTGCCCTTGAGGACATCACCATCTAGTGGGGGAGACAGAAATGCAAACAGTTAACCATAATACAAGGTGCTGAATCCCGAAATTGTGCTATTATTCCTGCTCTGCACTCTTGTAGCATTTTTATTAAAGATTTTATTTATTTATTTGAGAGAGAGAGAGATAGTGAGAGGGAGAGCAGAAGAAGTGGGGAGAGCGAGAAGCAGACTCCCTGCTGAGCAGGCAGCCCGACGCAGGACTCGATCCCAGGACCCCGGGAACATGAACATAACCATAATAATAAAATCGATACATAGATAAAAAGCTATGTGGTTCAAAGTGATTTTGCCTGAGGAAGTCAGGTCTTTCACCAAGGAGGTGATAGTTGAGCTGAGTTTTAAGGGATTTCAAAGTGTACCAGGTAGAGAAGCAACATATAGCAGGCGCTCTGTAATCTACTATTCTAGAATGTTCCAGCATACCTCTGTGCAGGTCTATAGTCCTGAATGGCTCAAACCTTCCAGGTGCTATTTTTTTTTTTTTTTTTTGGCAAGAAAGAGAAGAATAGAGTATGGCTGAGAACCAAAGATTCAACTAATTAGGATAGTGGTGAGGATTGGATTCGTAAAAAGATTTGAAAGATGCATCAAATAGCAGTCAAATCAGTGCTGGCAGGACTAGTCTGCCTGACTACATCTACTGGAATGAAACTCCAGTTTCAAGAATGAGACACTGGGTCTCCTAATGCCAGTCAATGTGAGGAGGCGAAATTAAAGGACCGGAGGGAAATGAATGCTTCACTGAACACATAAGGGAAAGTTCCTCAACTATAGACTCTCTAATAGTCTGGGAAAGCTCTACCAAAGAGGAACAGAAAGCCAACATTCAACATAAATCTAGCCTCCAGTGGGAATCATCAAGCACGTTATGTGGAGCTAGGCTTGATTAACACCTTATGATTCCCAACCTATAAAATCCTGTCCTACACTCCTGAAACAAATAATACATTATATATTAATAAAAAAAAAAATCCTGTGCCCTCCCTGCTGCCCTTTAGACTGCAGGCAAGATGTGAAAAGTGGTACGAATGAAGAAGATGAACAAAAGGAGACTTTTCTCACCTTTAAGCAAACCAGGCAAGATTGATTAGCCCTTAATTTCTGGAGGAAATGAAATCTGAGGACATTTAAGTTCACACAGGGCACTCTCTGGGCTCACCCCTGACCGTGGTGTCACACTTCACATTCTAGAAACAACTGCTTGTGTTTCTCTGTACACACAAGTTATTGCTGCTCCCAAGCCTTTAGTGATGTTTCCTTTGCTCAGATTAACTTTCTCCCTTCTCCCTTCCACCATCATCAGCCGGCTAAAACCTACTCTGCTCTCAAGACGCAGCTCAGATATTACCTACAAAAAACATTTCTGAATCCCGAAATTGTGCTATTATTCCTGCTCTGCACTCTTGTAGCATTTTTATTAAAGATTTTATTTATTTATTTGAGAGAGAGAGAGATAGTGAGAGGGAGAGCAGAAGAAGTGGGGAGAGCGAGAAGCAGACTCCCTGCTGAGCAGGCAGCCCGACGCAGGACTCGATCCCAGGACCCTGGGAACATGAACATGACCTGAGCTGAACGCAGACGCTTAACTGACTGAGTCACCCAGGCTCCCCTCCCTAGTAGCATGTTTACCTGTTTGTGTCTTGGTAACCCACCATCTTCACCAGTACTGGGTCTTATTTATACTTATGTCCACAGGGCCTCCAATGATTCACAGCACCTAATGAGCACCTACAAGAGAGCTCTTCAATGAATGAACACATTAAAGAAGAAATGGAAGTGTTATCCGAAGATTTACCAAGTCACACTGTCAGGAAGACAATTCGGGCAGCAACGTGTAGGACGATTGAGGAGGGAAGACACCAGAATCAGAGCAAAAGGAATCAGTGGGCTATAAAAACAGTTCAGGCAAGTGGTCATGAGTGTCTGGATTAAGGAGATGGAGATGAGGATGGAAAACGGGATGAATCTGAGAGACATTTTGGAAGTTAAATCAGTAGAACTTGGTGGCTGGCTGATGAACAAGGAGAGCAAAGGGATATTTTTATTTTATTGTATTTTTAATTAATTAATTAATTTGAGAGAGAATGCATGAGCATGGGTGGGGTGGGGAGGGGGGCGGAGAGGGAGAGAGAGACCCTCCAGCAGACACGCTGCTGAGCACGGACTCAGGGCTCCATCTCACAACCCTGAGATCATTACCTGAGCTGAAATCAAGAGTCAGACGCTTAACCAACTGAGCCACCCAGACGCCCTGATTTTATTTTTTAATTTTTAAAACCATTTATGTATTAAGTAATCTCTACCCCCATGTGGGGCTTGAGCTCAAGCGAGTCACATGCTCTACTGACCGAGCCAGCCAGGTGCCCCAAGGATATTTTTAATCTTTTTGTTATTAAATGATCCACCAACAGAAGAATAAATACTATTAACAGAAAGAAAGGAGTCTGGAATAACAGCAACTTTGAAGAAGGGACTAGAGGAAAGGAGAAAGCTGAGAAGAAGCTAATAAAATATCCAGATCCAAAGTGATCAAAGGGGAAGAAACGGGAGGATGCAGCTTTGTTGACGCTAGGGTTTGGGAAACCTGTAAGGAAAGGGTGAGTCAGAGTTGAGAAAGTCCCGTGAAGAAAGATGTCAGCCTCAGCTATCAAGAGTTCACAAATCCCAACGTGATGGCTTTCTGGACTTGGGGTCCCAGGTTTACATAGAACTCCTTCCAACAATTTGCCCTTTTGTTGACCTGCCCTCGATGTTCCCTTATGAAAATCACTGGTTGGAACTTTTTACTCAGCTACTAGACAACACTGGGGATATTTCTTTATTTCATAGAACCTTTTAAGGATCTATTTCAGTTGTGCCAAAAATAAGAACACAAGAAATATTTGGTCATTGGGGGCATATTTTTACATCCAGATGAAACCAAAAGTATTTAAACAACTCAAAATGTCCAGGTAGTTGGTCTAATCTCTTCTGAACTACTCTAGAGAAAAAGAATATCAGAGAAATGAAAATGTTTTTATTAAACAAGACATATGGAACAGACCAAGATTCCTTCACGAAAAGTTCCTCTTGGTTATTTAGGTCATACAGTGTCAGGATTAGGTTCTGCTACAATAATAGAAAACCCAAAATAACAGTAGCTAAAACACATAAAGATTTATTTTCTCAAGTAAAAGAAAATCCTTCCAACAATTCCAACAATTTCTGCTCCATCTCATTGGCCAGAACTGTCATATTCAGATACTCTCAGAATCCAGAGAGACTGGGGAGTCTGAGGACCAGACTGGGGGGCCGGAAAGATTTGTTTTTAAATCTGCGCATTTAGTTGCCCCAATAATAGAGGGTTCTCTTGGTAGAGATAAAAAAGGGAATGGATCATCTCTTCCACAAATGCCCATTCTCATTGTTTTAAAGATGGTGATTTATTTACCAGACAAGTCCTAAATGCATTAAGGTCAAGAAGATGGAAACTTATACATGGAATGAAAACAAAACAAAACAAAAACGAGCTCACAGAGAGAGAACAGATTGGTGGTTGCCAGAGATGGGGGGTATGTGGGGTGTGGGCAAAATGGGTGAAAGGGGTCAAAAGGTAAACCTTCTACTCATAAAATAAGTAAGTCAGGGGGATATAATATACAGCATGGTGACTATAGTTAATAATACTGTGTTGCTTATTTGAAAGTTGTTAAGGGAATAGATCTCAAAAGTTCTCATCACAAGAAAAAAATTGTAACTATGTATCACGACAGATGTTAACTAGACTTGAGATGATCTTTGTGCAATATTCATAAATATTGAGCCATCATGTTGTACACTTGAAACTAACATTATATGCTAGTTTTATCTAAAAAAAATTATGAATGACACACACACATAAAGATGGAGATTTAAAAGCACCATAGTACCTCCATTTTTTTAACTAAGTATGCTAATATCTTCTCTATGTCATTATAGATTTTGACCCAATGTAAATATTGGAAAATATTGAAAATACAAATATATTTTCTTACATTCAAACAAGCAATAAAACACTTAACATTTAATGAAGTTAGTTCTTCTTTCCATAATTGTTAAATGCCAGTAAAAAGAAAATTCTTCTTTCTCTCTCTAAAAAGTTTCTCCTTTAGCCAGAGTTAAAGACAAAAAGATGCCATAACTAGCCTCTGTTAGAAAAATAAGGTACCTCTGAAGTCAGGTAACAAATTTTCTGCCAAGGAAACAGAGTTTGGCTGTTCCATAAGCTGGATAATGACTTGTGACCTCCTACCTGCTCAATGCAATCACCACTTCTCAGCTTTTACTCCCTTTCAATTCTTTATTGAACTCAACACCATAGATTCACCTGGTCATGAAATTTTCTTCTGCATCCCTTGGCCTCTGTGGCATGGTCCTACAATGTATGGTTTTCTTCTTTGCTTTTTTCCAGTCTCCTTTACTAGAGCTCTTCCTCCATTGGCCCCTAAAAAACAGCCTTCCTAGCTTGTTTCCAGGGCTGCCAATCCTGCTCTCCCCACAGAGTCCAATGGCACTTTTATCCCTGTCCTTCAATATAACTTCTGTGGATGGCTTCCATAGGTAGGTTCTACCTGTGGCCTCTCTAATCCCATATTTCTAACTTCTATTTATTAAAACACACACATACACCTTTTTTTTTTAAACCAGCTCTTCCATAGAAACTTCAAATTTAACACATCCAATGCTGAATTCATCCAATACTGAATTCATCCAATTCCTGTTGGCCCCCAGATCCATTCCTCCTCTGTCATTCTCTCTTTTGGTTGCTGACATGACATTGCCATCTCCGTAGTTCTTTGCACAATGTACTTGAACATCAATCACCTTGACTCTCATCTTCCCTCTCTACTACCCATATCTAATCATATACTAAAAATCTACTGCTTTGGCCTCCAGATGGAGACTGACTCCACTGTCATTACTTTTCACTTAGAATATTTTAATGATATCTTGAGATGTCTCTGTCTTTAGTCATGCCACATAATGCTACCCCATCATGTCCTAACTCTTCTAAAAAAATCTTCAGTTGGGTACACCTTGCATACAGAATAAAATTCAGATTGTAGTATTGGGACTTTGAGGTTCTCTATCATCTGGAACAATCTGTTTATTGCTTTTATGCCTCTTCCTCACCACTCCTTTTCCATAGGACAAGCCTACCAATCAAAATTGTTTCCCTTTTTTCTCCCCCAGCCCTTTATGAGGACCAAAAGTCATCCATAGCCCTCATCACACTCTGCTTTTTGTTAGAGTCATTTGTGGTTGTTTTCCAGTTAGGTAGTGAGTCTCTGGAGGGCTCCTCCTTATCACATCACTGTGTTCACCACATTACCTTTAGTACAATAAATTAGACGTTATCCTCTGCAGGTGTTTGTTGGATAAAAGCTAGTTTTATATAGCCCTTGCTTCTGTTCACACTTCAATTCAGACCTCAATTCAAGAGTAACCATCTGTACAACTATGAGGTAAGGTTTCAGTGTCCATCTATCCTCTTTTTCTGCTCTCCTTTCTTGCACTTAGAGATGCTCAGTGCCTTCATGTTCACTCCTGTCCACCCTGCCTCTTATTGTGGTACCTACTTAGATCCCTCCTTTTAAGCAACTCCAACTCTGAGACCCTTTCCTTCCCAGTTTCTTACCAAAACTACACGTCCCCGAGACAGACTTTAGAGTCCATTCTCTTCGTTTTATAGATGAAGAGACAAAGGCCCAGGAAGGTGACATGAATTGCCCAAGTTCATGTGACTTATTAGTATTCTCTCTGAGATAGACCCACGGTCTCCTGACTCCAAGACCATTGTTCTTTCCTTCACACTTTGCCTCCTATCCCATATCTCAGCACCTTCAACTTCAGCATGTCATTAAAGATGGGCAAGGACCTGCTGCTGACCATGTTCGGGAGGCATCTCTCTCTTAACAACAGTTACCAATGCTCTAACTCACAATAATGGATTCTGGAGAGTTCTTGTTAGTACCCTCCTGTGATTATTTTGGTCACAAAATCTGGATTATTTTGGTGTTTTCCTAGCTCCCGAACTCATACCTCAGAGAGACACGGCTCTATTCTGGGATGTGTAAAGCCTGCACATTTTCTGCAATGTGCTTCCTTGTGACTGTGTGGTTAGTGATGTTCACTGTCTAACACAATCCTCCCACACTTGCAGAAACCATGGCAGCAGAGCTCCAGAGGCATCCCCCTGCAGCTTTACAACTTCCTGGGGAAAGAGTTCAGTTCATGAATGTGTTGTAATTTCTGTGAAGGGTATCTAAAGTCCTTCAAAACATTCGTGAATGAGCCTTTTCAATACCACTTGGAAGGAAGTCAGGGACTTCACCACTGAAACCAGCAGTAATGAAATTCAACGGCCACAACCCAGGAGATATATGAAGGCCTCAGGGCAGAACAAAGGCCAGCTGAAGCAGCCAAGGGCAGTTACTACCACAAAAGGCATTTACCTTAATAGGAACTTGAACGGCTTTAAAAGAATGACACTGTATCCTTCCAAAAAGTATCACGTGTTCTTTATTCATCCTGTAAAGCTAGGAATATAAAATTTAAATTTTATTCTCGTTTGGTATTGGTGCCATATTTGGGGGGTTTAATCACCAGGATGGGATGATCTGAAGAAACATTGCAATTTTTTTAGATGGAAAATTGAAGCATTGAAAGCTTGCCTTTTCTGCAAGCTTGCATCATAGAATTACAGGTCGCCGATGCTTAAGGAACCTTATAGCACATCTAATCCAACCATGTAATTTAGAGGTAAAGAACTGATCCCTGTTAAGCTGATAACATAGATTATCTAATTTTGTGAAAACCATTCTACTCTAGAAACAGGAATTAACGGAGTAGAAACCTGGGCACTAAATTATAATTATATTATTAGGACTAAGTGTGTACACAGGCCTGACAGACATGAATGCTCTGGACTTCATCTATTTGCCTTCAATTAATTTCCATCCCATTTTCTGCATACAAAGTGGATGACCACTTTAGGTTTCCACTTTAGGTTTTGAGAAGTATGTGAATGCCTACGGTGCTTTGTGCTAACATTAAAGTTGTTCCTTTTTGGTTTTTACTTTTCAGAAAAAAATGTAAATGAACTTCAAGACATCTCAATGACACTTAGTGACACTTCTCAGTGACACTTAGGTAAATTTCTTTATTTTAAAAAAGTGAGATAAGACACACTCTTTCAAGATGGCATTGTGAATATCCAATCAAACAATGGACAGAAAAATACTTTAAAAAATATAAAGTGCCTTGTAATAGAAGCGCGCAACTCTATTTACTTTATGAAGGCATTCCATTCCATTTATTCCTTCAGTAAATATTTATTAAGCACTACCTGCCGGGTCCTATGCTAGATACTGTGGAAGTAAAGAGGAGTTAAATGAGATCCCAACCTCCGGGAGCTTACAACAAAGTCTTTTCCTGATTCTGGCAACCCTCCACCCCCACCCCAACAAAACTGTAACAGACAACCACTAGGGAAGGGTCCCCTGTTATGTTCTGCCTTACCACTTTGTACTTCCCTTCCTAGCATTGTCACGATTTCAGTTAAATAGTTGAGTAATTAATTGCTTACTGCCTGTCTGCCACTAAAATCTTAGCTCCGTGGGAACAAGTATTTCGTCTCTTTTATTCTCTGCTTCATACCCAGCGCCTCGCGTGGCTGGCATAGAAAAGACGAGCAACTAATATTTGCTGAATGGAGGGATGAACGTTAAGAATGAATGAAAAACTAAACGAGTGTCGAAAACCTAAAGAGTCTGTAATACAACATAACCCGTACTATATTAGGCGTGCATAGTACTATGGGAATTTACAGAAGGAGCATTCAAAAGTTCGTCTTAATGGGGCTGATTTCCAAAACAGAAAATAATCTCTTCAATCTCTGAGGCTTGCATGATACCGTCCCCCTCTGGCCTGCCTAGAGTTTAACAGGGATTCTTCTCTGGAATATCAGGATCGTGCCAACAGTAGGACAGCAAATAAGACTGGTTAAATGACCCAAAGGCTGGCATGCACTACGTCCCATTAGGTCATCTCTGGCTCAAAGCCAGAACGAATAAAAGGGTTCGTTCCCTGGTGTAAGCGCAGAGCCGGGACGAAAATCGGGCGCCAGCCTCCACGTCGGCTTTGGCTCCTCCGGAGGCCGCCAGTCACATGACTCGGACCGCGCCAGCCTTCGGCGCCTGGGTCGTTCCGCGCGTGCGCAGCGCTCCGGGGCGGCGGGCCCGAGCGCGCTGACAGCTTCCGGTTTGGTTTCCCCGCCCCTGCGTGGCTAAAGCAGTGCGGGTTTGGCGGTGGAAGCCGTGGGGTGGCGGGGGGCAGGGCGTGGTGAGGTGAGGGGGGTGCCCAAGCGGGGTTCCCGGAGCTATGGCTTGCTCCATTGTCCAGTTCTGCTACTTCCAGGACCTCCAGGCAGCCCGGGACTTCCTCTTCCCTCATCTGCGGGAGGAGACCCCCTGCGGCGCCGTGCGCAGGGACCCCAGTAAGTGCCCCTAGCTTCGCCGCTCCCTTCCCCCGCTCCGCCGCGGCCCCTGCTCGGCGGGTTCGGGTCTCCTAGCCGCCCTGCAGCCGCTGCCCTCGGGGAGCCTCGTTCCCCCCGCGCTTCCCTCTTCGCACCGCGATGATCCCCTGCCCTCCTCGTCCTACAGCTCCGCCCCCCCGGGCGGCGTCGGTGTTGTCTTCCTCTCGCCCAGCTTTCTCCTGAGCCACTCGCCCTCTGGCCAGAACTGCGCCTTGCTTCCTGTCGCCTCTGCCGACCCCACTCCCCTCGCCTTCCTCCCCAGCTTTCTTTCCGAGTGCCCTCTCCATTCCCCCCCCCCCCCCCACGGTCCCCTGTTCTGCACGGCTTGCTCCGTGTTCGCATCCTCCTTCCCTTGCCTTGCCTGCTGTCAGCGCTTTCCCCCGGTACTGCCTCAACCCCCCGCCCTCTCCTCCATCCCTGGGACTGTGGCCTTCTGCCACCCTCCCTCCCGAAAGTGTTTCTCATCGCCCGGTCTCCCTTCTTCTAGCCCTTCCCCCCCTTCAGATGTAGAGAATAAATGTCTGATTGACAAGTGGGTGACTCCTGAGGTGGTGAGTAAGCGTCTCCCATATAAGGAAAACCTGTCAGGAAGTGAGGGCGAATTTCCAGCAGGAACTAAAATTACAGCAACACGGCCAGGAAAAGTTAATTTCCTTTATTGAGCTGAGACGCCTTCAACCTGTTATTATCATCAGACAGTGTTAAGTAAGCCCTTATCCAGGTAGTATAAAATCCCAAGTCTGGTTTATTAGATACTGCATAGTTTCTCAGAATTTCCCACATTTCTCCTGTTGAAAGGGTGTGCGTTTTGTGTTTATTGGTTTCTTCGTATTTCCCACCTGAAGCACGTCTGGTTTTGTAGTACCGTGCTGTCATTTTTGTGCTATACTGGATTGGTGATAAAAGGCCCACTAAATGAACTCCTTCCCCTTTCTTTTTTCTTTTTTTTTTTTTTAAAGATTTTATTTATTTATTTGACAGAGAGAGACACAGCGAGAGAGGGAACACAAGCAGGGGGAGTGGGAGAGAAGCAGGCTTCCCGCAGAGCAGGGAGCCCGATGCGGGGCTCGATCCCAGGACCCTGGGATCATGACCTGAGCCGAAGGCAGATGCTTAACGACTGAGCCACCCAGGCGTCCCAACTCCTTCCCCTTTCTTAAATATAGAAGAAATCAAATCAGAAGTATCTGTGAATATTTACTCTGTGCTCATCAGTAGTGCTGCAAAGCAAGTAAGTTTGGTGGTCGCTGCCATCTAGGAGCTGTAGTTTTCTGGGACAAATAAGTTAGCAGCTGCCATACGGTGTGATTGAGATATACACATATGTGTTTGTATATACCCGTACACATACGTATATGTATCTGACACTAGCGGACACTCCTTGAAGTGGTGATATGTAAGCCCACCTTTGAAGTAATGGTTAGATGCATAGGGGAGAGGTAATAGAATGTGCAGAGGAAAGGAAGCCTGAAATGAGTGACATTTAGAGAACTGAGAAGAGCTGCGTGGCTAAAGAGGAGGATGTGGGGAGATGAGGCCGTAAAGGTGATAAGGAGTTTGATCAGGAGAAGCCTGTGGAGGTAGTGGGATGCCTTTGGAAGACTTTCAGCAGAGAAATGACACGGTCAGTTTGTACTCATATTCATCAAAGTTTTTGAATACCTTTTATGCACTTTGGTAGCAGCGTGGCAAGATGGGAAGCAGGGACATTGGTGGGAGCTTGTTCCAATAATCCAAGAAGCCGTGTGAGCTTGAACTAAAATCACGCCCAGGACTTGAGAGGAAGAGATAGATTGGAAAGCTATTAAGGAGGTAGAATCTACAGGACCTAGTGAAGATCCAGTGATGGGGTTGTAGCTGATGAGTGAGGGCGTTGAGAATGCCTTTGACTTGGGCAAGGGTGTTTAATGAGAGAGAATGAAGGCTATAGGCTTTGGACCTTTTGCATGTGAAATGTTTGTGGTATGTCCAAGTGAGGGGGTCCAGTTAAACACAATCTAGAGGTCTGAAACTTAATAAGGATCCCGGGCCAGAGATGTTAATTTGGTAGTTACCAGCCAAAAGGGTCAGTTCGGTGAACTGAATACTGAAGATGTACCCTTAGAGGAGCCTGATGTTTAAGAGTCATGTAGAGGTTAATGGGAAGAAGACAGAAAGAGAGGAAAGCCAGGTGAGAGCAATGCCCGGGAGCAGAGGGAGGAGAGGATTTGATGAAAGGGTGGTCAGCAGTTGCAGATGCAGCTGAGGTAAGCTAAGGTAAGGATGCAAAAGTGCCCATTGGTTTTGGGAAAGTGGAGGTGACTGGGACCCTAGGACAGTTTCCGTGGAATGGTGGAGGCAGAAAACGTATTTATAGGCTATTGAGGAGGTAAAAAAAGAAGTTGACTTTTTCAAGGAGCCAGGTTATAAAGGATAGTGGATACAGGACTGTGGACAGGGGATGTAGAGGAAACAATACATTTTCTCTATCCCACTGCCACTCCCCTGCTCTTCTTTCACCTGGGCAATGGCACCAGTCTTCTCACAGAACTTCCTGCTTCCACTGTTGGTTTCTTGTAATTATTTCCCAAAAGCAGCCAGAGTGAGCTTTTAAAGACAATTTAGATCATAACATGCCCCTTTATAACTCTATGGCCTTCTATTGCACTTAATATAAAATCTAAAGTTCTTACGTTGTTTATAAGGCCCATGTGGCCCCGCCTCCTGCCACTTCTTGCACCCCATACTACTCTCCCCTTATATTTTTTTAAGATTTTATTCATTTGAGAGAGCACAAACAGGGGGAGAGGCAGGGAAAGAGGGAGAAGCAGACTCCCCGTGGAGTTGGGAGCCCAATGTGGGGCTCGATCTCAGGACCCCAGGATCATGACCTGAGCCGAAGGCAGATGCTTAACCATCTGAGCCACCCAGGTGCCCCTCTCCCCTTATTTCTTGTGCTTCATACACACTTTGTTGTTGTTAAACCAGTCAGGCTTATTTGTGCTTGAGGCCTTTGTCCTTGCTCTTGCCTCTGCTTTGGATGCTGTATGCAGATCTTTGCATTTTAGCCGCATCTGGTTAGTCAAGTCTCATCTCAGATGTCAACATCTCACAGAGGCCTTTTCTGGTCACCTAATCTAACATAGTCATTCCTGCCCCCTTGATCACATTTGTTACTCTATCATATTGTCTTACTTATTTTTATCACTATGTCTGTGTTGTCCAATATGGTAGCCTCTAGTCACAGCTGGCTCTTGAGCCCTTGAAATATGGCCAGTGCTACCAAAGAACTGAATTTTTAATTTTACTTAATTTAAGCTTAAATTAATTAAAATGTGCCAGATGCAGCTAGTGCCTACCATATTGTATGGCACAGTTACAGGTGCTAAAATTTAGGCACATACAGGTTGACTACTTGTCCAGGGTCACACAGTGAAGTCTAGTCTAAGGATATGAACTCAATCCAGGCAGTTGGGGATATATAGTTGTACCCCTAAGCATCTGGATTAATTTGGAATATGCTTATGGGTTTACACGTGTAATTTAATTTATTACCCTTTTAAATCAAATTCTTAGGTTTGTATATATTGGTATTATTGAGGCTATCAGCAATTCAAGTAGAAAATAAATGGAGAAAGAACCTCTTAACCAGTGAGCCCCTTTGCCAAACCGATATTTTACAGTTAAAACAGTGCTTTAATTTACAAATAAAGATCATCAAAATATCTTGTCCAACTCTTGATAATTTATTTGGAATTCTTGGGATGACTAGCGCTATGGATTTCCATAATCACTGCGGGTCTTGTTTTGTTAAAAAAACAAACAAAAAACCAGGTTTTATAAAGAGCTCTTCATTAAGACAATCTGAACTAAGCAGGTAGGACCTGCCGTAACCTACTGATGGTGTTTGGCCTTGCTTTGCTTCACTTTTATTAGTGTTATAAATGATTATTGGGAAGGGAGTCATGAGATCATTTTATATTCCTAGCTTATAGTTTTAATTTCTTATCCCAGTTCATTTTTAGGGGATATGTAAGACCAAAACAACAATAATGATAATCTTGAAGGCTTATTAGTTGGTTTAATTATTTTAATGTGGACAGCTGGCATAGACCTGATGATACCTGGTTCCTGGGCACCCAGAACTCAGAACTACTCTCCGTATTTGAATTGTCAGAGAACAACAGTATGACATTGTTACTTTGTGTCTTCAATTATGAAATGAGAATATCTTCTATGGCTTTAAAGATTTTATTTGTCAGAGAAAGAGCACACACAAGCAGGGGGAGTGGCAGGCAGAGGGAGACGCAGATTCCCCGCTGAGCAAGGAGCCCGATGCAGGACTTGATCCCAGGACCCTGGGATCATGACCTGAGTTGAAGGCAGATGCTTAACTGACTGAGCCACCCAGGTGTCCCTCTTCTGTGGCTTTAAAAGAGATCTTGAACCCTACTGTTTCCCAATGTTTACATTAGTGATAACTATTAATAATTGTTTCTACTCAATCAGATGCTATTTCAGGCAAAAAATTTGGTTTCATACTTTGAAATTTCAGAGATGGGTAGTAGTAGGGGTCCCCACATAAACTACGGTGGCATAATTTCCAGTGAGACTGGATTTTTAGACCAGAACTTTCTGATATTTATAATTGAGTTGGGCAAAAAAAAAAAAAAATGCATGTACAGAGAGGGAGAATCAGAATATTTGGAGGGAATTAGAGTATTGTGGATCTCCTAATTTGATAAGAAAATAATTTCCTAGTGACATACTAAAAAAGTAAGGCAGCTTTCCTTCTTGCCTCTTTTACCAGAAAGATAGAAGATAAATCATGCAGGGAATTACGTTGGCACCATCAATTAAAGTCATGTTTTTATATAATCACTGAGCAAAGTGTGCTTTTTAGGATAACCTGAAATCATGGGGTCACTTTACATGATGGGATATTACAAAGGGCATAAAATACCCATTTTTTATGCTTCGTGAAAATGCTTTCTCTTGTTTGAGATCCTCCTGGGGGGAACATTTATAGGAATTTCAGAAAATTTATGGAGTTAATGGATTTTGTTAGCAATTTAAAATTGGAAGAGGCTCTCACAGATAAAACTTGTCAATGAGGAAATTGAGACATGCATAGTCTTTAATTCCTTCATAGAGCTAGTGTTTGTTGAGTACTTCCTATGTGCTAAGCACAAAGTAGTCTTAAAGGGTGAATAAAATAGGTCCCTCTCCTCAAGGAGCTTTCAGTCAATCAGTCAATAAAGGAAATAAGCATGTAGAAAGAGTGTTAAAGTGTTATCCTGTAATTTGGCACATGATGGTTGGAGAATGAAGGAGTGTTAGTTCAGTCTATATAGGGGACTCAGGGAAGTTGTCTTAGAGGAACTGTCATCTTCACCAAGGCTTAATTGTTTAATAGGTGCCCATCAGGTGGAGGGGGATGTGAAACACGACGGGGTTCAGAAAGCTGCAAATAGTAAATTGTGGGAGAGTCGAGTATGGTGAGGGATGAAGTTGCAGAGATTGTCAGGAACTTAAATTTTATGCAGTAGCAGGGTCATCAGATGGAAGTTAAGAGTACTTTGGAGCTACATGGAAATTTGCCCAAGGGTTACTTGGAAACAAGTAGTTTTAAGTAAATTAATTTCCATTTACTCTTATGAAAGTACCTACTTTTCTACCCTGCCCTTCTCCCACTTTACTAAAGGCTCACCTTTCACACATTCTGAATATTATTATAGTAAGTTGTTCCAAGGTGTTTAAAAAAACTTCCCCTTTAATCGGTGCATCATGAACTCCCCCATCTACCTCATTGAGACATTTCCAAATAATTTTTGCTGTTTATGTTCAATAGTCATCAAAATTTGTGATGTATGTATGTTGTTATTCTCAGTTGTCAACTTCTAATAATAATTGCAATAAGTCAAGAAGAAAAATTCTAATATGTGGAGTCTTACCACAAGAAAACTTAGTTCATGTTTTTGCAGAGAAATTATTGGATTAATAATAAAAATATATTAATATTACATTAGAATAGCGCTCTGGAGGAAATGGAATGGAAATAAGAATTTAAGGAGAAAAAAGGACTTATAAAATTACTTTTAGAGAACATCTTTTTTTTTAAAGGTTTTATTTATTCATTTGAGACCTAGAGAGAGAGAGAGAGAGAGCATGAGCAGGGAGAGAGGCAGAGGGAGAAGCAGGCTCCCCGCTGAGCCAGGAGCCAGATGTGGGGCTCGATCCCAGGACCCTGGGATCATGACCTGAGCCGAAGGCAGACGCTTAACCATCTGAGCCACCCAGGCGCCCCTAGAGAACATCATTTTTAAAAAGATGTTGGTGTGTATCATTTCCCTATAGTATATAGAGTCCACTGAATAAATTTAAAGGGATGGTATACATTTATATTAAAATGTGCATGTTTATTGTAATAAGAAATTACATCCTTTGTGCAAGGGATACATACCATTGAAAACCTCTTGGGGTATATATAAACAAAAAGTTTGAAGGCAATCTTCTATAGGGCTCAGTCATTCCCAATCATTTTTTTTTTTCCATCATAGCACACATAAAAAAAGACTTGGTATCTGAATAGCGAAAGCAATTTTGAAAAAGAAGAAAAAAGTTGGAGGACTCAGACTTCTTGATTTCAAAACATTACAAAAACTGCAGTAATCAAAACCATCAGAACAAAGTAATCAAATTGGTACTGGCATAAAGACAGACAGACCAGTAGGCTAGAGTCTGGAAATAAATCCTTGCATATATGGTCAGATGATCTTTGACAAGGGTACCAAGACCACTCAATGGGGAAAAGGACAGTTTCTTCAACAAATGGCATTGGGAAAACTGACTGCATATCCATATACAAAGGAATGAAGTTGGACCTTTGTCCTACACCATATACAAAAATTAACTCAAAATGGATTAAAGACCTAAATATAACAACTAAAACTGTAAATGCTTAGAAGAAAACATAGGGGAAGACTTCATGACACTGGACTTCATAATGAGTTCTTGAATATAACACAGCACAGGCAATGTAAGCAAAAACAGTCAAATGGGACTGTGTCAAACTTCAAACATTTGTGAATCAAAGGATGGGATCAAGAGTAAAAAGGCAGCCTATGGAATGGGAGAAAATATTTGCAAATCATGTATCTGGTAAGGGATTAGTATCCACAATATATAAAGAACTATAGCTCAACAGTAAAATAAACTGATTAAAAACTGGGCAAAGGACTTGAATAGACATTTTTCCAAAGAAGCCATATAAATGGTCAATAAGCATGAATAGATGCTCCATATCAGTAATCATAAGAGAAATGCAAATCAAAACCATAATGAGAGATCACTTCACATCCATTAGGATGGCTGTTACTAAAAAAACCAAAAACAGAAAATAACAACTGTTGGCAAGGATGTGGAGAAATTGGAGCTTTACACTGTTGGTGGAATTGTAAAATGGTCCAACTGCTATGGAAAATATTGTGGAATTTCCTCAAAAAAAACCCCACAGAATTACTGTATAACCCAGCAATCTCATTTCTGGGTATATATCCAAAGGAGGTGAAAGCAGTGTCTCAGAGATATTTGTACACCTATATTCATAGCAGCACTACTCACAAAAGCCAAGGAGTGGAAGTAATCCAAATGTTTATTGATGAATGAATGGATAAACAAAATGGGGTGTGTGTGTATGTGTGTGTATATATACATACACACCATGGAATATCATTCAGCCTTACAAAGGAAGAGAATCATACAACATGCTACAATGGGAATGAACCTTGAGGACACTATGCTAAAGACAAATACTGTATGATTCCACTAAAGTAATTAAATTCATAGAAATGGGAAATAGAATGGGGTTACTGGGACTTGGGAGGAGGGAGTAAAGGGGACTTTAATGGATATAGAGTTTCATATTTGCAAGATGAAAAAGTTCTAGAAATCTGTTTCACAACAATATGAATATACTTTGCACTACTGTACACTTAAAAATGGTTAAGATGGTAAATGTTAGGTTATGTTTTTAACATAATAAATATGTCAGTTAATATGGTAATAGAGAGATTGGTCATACA
Source organism: Phoca vitulina (assembly GCF_004348235.1). Lineage (NCBI taxonomy): Eukaryota > Metazoa > Chordata > Mammalia > Carnivora > Phocidae > Phoca > Phoca vitulina. The sequence goes on from NW_022589729.1 coordinate 6,044,408, forward strand.
AAATAACTAAAGCTGCTCATGGTGGGAAGTGACCTGCTGGAAGTTCCAGTAGCTCCAAGCCCTACCTGGCTGTCTTGAGAGATGAGAGGATTAATATCTTGGTTCACCTGTAACCTCTTTGTGGTTTACTAGGAGTCTCTGCTATAGGCAGAGGGTAACCATTGATGGTTTTAAGTGAAAGCATAGCATTTCAAGATTTGAGCTATGGACAGATGGATTTGGTGGCTGTGAAAAGAATACGTTGGGTAGTTCAAAGCTGGAGGTAGGTGACTTTGGGAGATGTTTATAGAAGTCAGATGCGGGCCTTCAGAAGTAAAGACAGAACTAAGGCAGTAGCAATGGTGATGGAGTTTGAAACTTGCTGGAGTTAGCAGTGGCAATCTATAAAAAAGGAATTTGAGCCGAGAATATTAACCAGCTAATATTTTGGAGACATTTTTATGTCAGCAAAGAAAGAATGGATGGGAGTGGTGAGTCCAAAGTGGAAGTAGAATGACCAGTTGGGTGGCCATTGCAGTATTCCAGAAGGGGAGGTAATCTTACATTGGTATTCCTCAGGCATTATTTAATTTTGTTTAAAGTGACAGTCCTGGAATTATAAGACCAAGTATTTTTTTATGACTACTGTGCTAATACCATTTGGAACTATAGGGACCCTAAATGAACCTTCCTCATGCAAAAGAATCATTGAATCCTTTGATTCAGTGAATCCTAGAATCCTTAGGTGTGTGCTGTGCCCACATTTCACCTTTGAAAAGAAGACCAGAGAGTCTTTCAAACACAGATCACTTTTCTTTGTACCATGTGAGCCTAGGTCTCACATATAAATTGCCCAGAAGAGAGAATGTCAAGAGAGAGATAGTTAGTCATCACGTTGCCTTTTTTTTTTTTTTTTTAATAAGACATGAAAGCCACCTTCTGGCTACTCATCCCACCTTCTAGGTGTTAAAACTTTAGTGTTACGCTGTTCAGTATGGTAGCCACTAGTCATATGTGGTAATTTAAATTTAAGTTTAATAGAAAATAAAAGTAAAAATTCAGTTGCTTAGTCATACTAGCTACTTTTCAAGTGCTCATTGACTACATATGCCTAGTGGATACCTTACTGGATAGCACAGATCTAGAACACTTCCATCATCAAAGAAAGTTCTGTTGTGCTGCTATGGTGAGAATGCTCTGAGACCTGCTGCTTGGGTATTTATTTTTAATTTTATATTATCTCATTCTTGTAAAATATAATTCTGGAACTTTTTTTTGTTGTACTTAATTATTATAACGTCAACATCTTTCCGAGTTTGTATATGTAACTCTATAGCATTTTTTTCTAATGGCTGCATGGTGTTCCAATGAAGACTACCAGGCTATATTTAACTATTTCCCTATTAATGAACATTTAGATTATTTACGAAATATTTGCTATAAGAAAATGCTCCAGTAAGCATCCTTATGCATGTATTTACGTAGGATATTGGTATTTTTTTTTTAATTTATTTATTTGAGAGAGAGAGTGAGTGAGAGAGAGAGAGAAAGAACAAGCAGACTCCCCACTGAGCAGGGAGCCCGATGTGGGGCTCCATCCCGGGACTCCAGGATTACAACCGGAGCTGAAGGCAGATGCTTAACTGACTGAGCCACCCAGGCACCCAGGATATTGGTATTTCTACATGTACATTTCCAGGATTGGAATTGCTGAATAATAGAAATTCACATTTTAAATGCTGGTTACAGTTGCCAGATTACTCTAAAAATTGGTCAGGTTCATTCCTATCCATGGTGAATAGAAATGCCCATTTACACACACATACGTTGTCATTTTGTGTTATCAGTTCCTTTGACTTTTGCTTTTCTGATAAGTGAACAATTGTTCTCATGTGATAAGATTATTGTCAGGCTTTATCTGTATTTTTTAAAAAGCAGCAGGTAATAGCAAAGTTAAGCTGGTATTGGAAGAATTTAAATATAAAGAAAGTTTTCTCACAGGGACTAGTTGAATATTAGAATGGGTTAAATAATAGTGTTGAATTGGCTTCTTTAAAATATGCAGAAATTAGCAATAGCTAGCATTATTTACATACCTTCACCCACATACTGTAATGGCACACCCTTACCTTCCAGTAAGGTCACTTATTTGACAACAGGGGTCATTAGAATCCTAGAACCGAAAGGGCCCTTAAAGATCTAGTATTATTTAGTGTTGGTGGTTTGAAAGAAAGAAACTCTGCTTGCTGAAATGGGATGGCCTCATTTTAGATTGCTACGTATTTTTATGTGTTGAAAAGAATATGCTAATACGAAATTTATTTTCCCATTTCCCTAGAAATAGAAAAAGATTAATAATTCTGAAGCATATGAAATTAACCAGCTTCTCTCTTTTTTTAATCTATATCTTTTTTTTAAAGATTTTATTTATTTATTTGATAGAGACAGAGCACAAGCAGGGGGAGCGGGAGAGGGAGAAGCAGGCTCCCTGCTGAGCAGGAAGCCCGATGCGGGGCTCGATCCCAGAACCCTGGGATCATGACCCAAGCCGAAGGCAGACCCTTAACCGACTGAGCCACCCAGGCGCCCTGCAGCTTCTCTATTCTTTAGTTATTTTTTACTTTGTATTGCTACGTGATGGGTTCTTTGCCTTGGCCAAGAAGAACTGGCTAAAATTTGTTGAAGTTCTTGAATTATTTACAAGTCATAGGTTCTAGAGGTTTTTGCTCCTTACAGAAACAAGTACATTTTCTGTTTTTTTCTTGTCTCAGAAGAGTGGAAATGAATGTGCTTCTGTGCTAATAAGATCTTTTATTAGACCATGGAGATTAAGTTTTTCATTTCCTAACATTTAATGATTTCAGTTTCTCATTTAGTTTTTGATCTTGACATATTCATATTGGAAAAGGCAAATAGTGCCAAATTAATTGCCCACTTCAGGATTCAATTTCCTTTCTAGCTTCAGGTTCTTGTTATGTGAGGAACACACTCAGTTTATGAGGACAGACTGTTCAGAAGCAAATCACAATAAGATATTTTTGGAATTAAAAAGAGCTATGGAAAACAGAAATTGAATTTCTTATTTGAGCTTTTGTTGGTGGAATAATTCATTCACTGGAAATATCCTTAAAAAAGACATCTGTAATTTTTGATGACTGAATTAAAATGTGTTTTCTCTGTGTTTCAATGACTATATCATTTATCAAGTAAGAGACTGAATAGTTTTTTTTATACCAGTATAATCTGAGCTCTTCAGGGAAAAAAATTCTTTCCAGAAGGAGATGTAGTTACATTTTGCATGTTGAAGTTAAAGTCACTGGTTTTAGGGGCACCTGGGTGGCTCAGTCATTAAGCGTCTGCCTTCGGCTTGGGTCATGATCCCAGGGTCCTGGCATTGAGCCCTGCATCGGGCTCCCTGCTTGGCTGGAAGCCTGCTTCTCCTTCTCCCACTCCCCCTGCTTGTGTTCCCTCTCTCACTGTGTCTCTGTCTGTCAAATAAAATCTTAAAAAAAAATAATAATAAAGTCACTGGTTTTATTCATTCAGGCAAAACGTTGAACTTGACCATGATAAGAACAACAGTTTATGCTTATGTTATCAATTCCTCTAGACCGTTCACAATAGTCATCTTCAGTGACAGGCTAGACCAAATAGATGTGCTTTAAGGGTAAAATACACATCAGATTTTGAAGACTTAGTAGGGGGTAAAAAGTAAAATATCTCATGAATAATTTAACATTGACTGCATATTGAAATGATATCTTGGCTGTATTATATTAAAGAACATCTATTAAAGTTTTGCCTGTTTTTTTTCTTCTTTTAAAATGTGGCTACTAGGGGCACCTGGGTGGCTCAGTCGTTAAGCGTCTGCCTTCGTCTCAGGTCATGATCCCAGGGTCCTGGGATCGAGCCCTGCATCGGGCTCTCTGCTCAGCGGGGAGCCTGCTTCTCCCTCTCCCACTCTGCCTGCTTGTGTTCCCTCTCTCACTGTCTCTCTCTGTCAAATAAATAAATAAATAAAATCTTTAAAAAATAAATCAAAATAAAATGTGGCTACTAGTAAATTTAAAATTGAATGTGTGGCTTGCATTATATTTTTATTGGACAGTGCTGCTAAGTGCCTACCAATGATTGAAGAGTCTAACTGGAGAGAGAGTAGAAGGGTGGTGGCAGTCAAAGGAAAAAAGGATATTTAGGATCAGATTCGATTGGCATTAAAGTTTATCATTGAAGGTGGTGTTCTTAGAGTAATCCATGGACAGTCTGCCTCAGGTTTGCAGGGTGAGGCCAACCCTGAAACTTCAGTCGTCCCTAATTCATTATTTACATTTCTTTTTTTTTTTTTTTTAAGATTTTATTTATTTATTTGACACAGAGAGACACAGCGAGAGAGGGAACCCAAGCAGGGGGAGTGGGAGAGGGAGAAGCAGGCTTCCCACTGAGCAGGGAGCCCGATGCGGGGCTGGATCCCAGGACCCCGGGATCATGACCTGAGCCGAAGGCAGATGCTTAACGAAGGCAGACGCTTAACGACTGAGCCACCCAGGTGCCCCCATTATTTGCATTTCTTGCAGAGCTTTTAAGGCTACCTAGAGAGAAAGGAAGCTGCAGAAGAGACAGTAACTCTGGTTTTATTAAGGCAGTGAGTGTGAATCTCATTCTCTTAGTTTTTTGATCAATTTTGTTGAATTGGACTTCAGCAAAATGAAAGACATAGGAAGTTGATGACAGTTAAAGATTTGCTTTTCAGAGATTGGGTGCTTGCTTCTTACTTAATAAATGAGGAAAACACTTAAAATTACCTTATAATTTAGTCTAGCCTTTGACTAAAATGAGTGCTACTTAACTCAGTGAGCAAACTGGGTAAGTGCCATTGGCTTTATGATTTAGTGATCTGTGGAGTGTTTGGAATTTTTACACAGGACCCTAACCACCCCAGAGTTGTATGTTCTGGTGCCCTTATTCTATAATACACTTTGTTAAACTGATTTACCACTTAAGTTATACCACAGCTTAGTATTAAAATTCAAAATCTCCTATGGGTGATTTTGTTAGAAGTTGCAAAAAGAGTTACCAAAAAAACTCCTATGGGCCAGGGTAATTTTAATCTATTTATTCTAAGACAATCATGGTGAACTATTTTTAGCTTTTCTTTATAGTAAGTGATGATAAAAAGTTAGTGTTATTTTGTCATGAGTACGTAGAATTTATAGATCTTAAGGTCTTAAACTAATGGTTCATATTGACATTAAACAGTGTACAGTTTTTAAATATATGTTAAATACGTTGCTTTTGTTATCCACAACCTTGATTAAGGATCAATTAAAAAACACTGATAATGGGATCAACTGAAGAACACCAACCTTCATAGAAAAGTTACCAGAGGGAAAGACTGCCTGAATAAAATTGTTCACCTGAATGGCAACTTGATTAGACATTCATCAGCTATTTTTTAATATACACCATTCTTTTTTTTTTTTTTCCAATAATGTGCTTGGCCTGCTTGCATAGTTTAAAGGCATAAGAAGTAACCTTGGTACAGTGCTAAGATTCCAGCACTTTCTAACAGCCGACAGTAGCTGTCAAATAGCAGCCTGCAAAATAGTATCATGATTTTCAACAGACCGCAGAAGACTGCAGAATTTATATTACCAGCACAGAGCAGAAATAGACATAAAGGTAATGCCCAGTTTGCAAATGTTTCCCTTAAAAAAAAAAAAAAAATGTTGGGGCGCCTAGGTGGCTCACTAGGTTAAGCGTCTGCCTTTGGCTCAGGTCATAATCCCAGAGTCCTGGGATCGAGCCCTCCATCGGGCTCTCTGTTCAGCGGCAAGTCTGCTTCTCCCTTTCCCTCTCCTGTGATCTTTCGCTCTCTCTCAAAAAGATAAAATCTGTAAAAGAAAATAAATGTTTTCCATTTTTAAGTTGACTAGAATCTAGAATGCATTTTCTTATAGTATTATAAAGAGACTTAGGATTCCAGACCAACCCTCAAACACATCTTTAACATTCCTAATAGTTCTGTTTCACCTTCCTTTAAACTCTGTACGATGACTTTAGAAAATGTATTCCCATGATAGGAGGAGATGCCTGATTAAGTCCCCTTTCTCTCTTGTTAATAGAAATTTCTCAGTCAGGGGCCTTGAAAAATGGAAAAAAAACTTTCCATTGAACGCAAATATATAAAGAAAGTATTTCTCAAGGACTTCTCTTCCTGGATGTTTTGAATTACGGCATTAAGAGATCCTGGATCTTTGCAGGGGCAGGAAATCCAAATTGCTGTGTCTTGTGTTTGATTGTATGAGTCATTTGTGAATTGAGTCAGGTACTTTTTATTCCAATATAGAAGGGAAATAACACATTTTTCATAGTATCGTACAGCATTCAGCAGAGGTTATGTGCACCAAGTAAGCTCTTTGAAGGCTTATTTGCTTTTGTTTCTCCAGCACTTAGCACAGTGGCCAACACACAAAAGATGTTGTGTTTGTTGAATGAATGAATGAATGAAGAATCATTAGCTGGCCCCATGAAGTGCTTGCAATTCTACATGGTCTTTCTGAGATTGTGGTATTTTGATACATTCTTTTTATAGCAATATTAAAACCAAGTCCCAGATTTTAGAGTGATAAGCTTTTTGAGGTGCTTTGCTTTCTCGAACAAGAAAAACAGCATTTTCTAAAACTCTGTAGATGGGATGGCTTAGTTGCCATCAGCCCACAATAAGGCAGTTGTTTTTGGTGTAGTGGAAAAATTAGCAGAATAAAGAAATTGCCTAAGTGAATTAGATTGCCGAAGAACAAACTGTAATTTTCCAGGTTATGAAAAAAACTTCCAAATCTTGATATCGAGGGAATGCTTCTATTTTAAAATAATATGTAATAATCTTGCTTTGGCCTTAACTGTAAGCCCCATGTTTCCTAATTTTTATGCCTCTTCATAAGCCATAGGTGAAGGAAGTATAGCAGAATACTTGTGAGCATGGGCTTTGGAACTCCAGAAGCCCTGATTTGAAACCCCACTCTGCCACTTAATCCTCTGTGATCTTGGTGAACCTATATAAACTAAGTAATCTGGTTTTCTCATTGTAGTAAGGGGATGATAGAGAATCTTTGTCTTGCTTATGTGAATTAATGTCTATAAAGCACTTAGACACATGGAAATGCTGAATACATGTTAGTTGTTGCTTGATAACTCCTATATGTGAGTTACCCCTTTTTGCCTTTCCTCATGTTGACCTTTTCTTCAAGTATATTTGAAAAGTTCCTCACTGCTTTTTAAAGACTTAGTTTAAGGTGACTCCTCCCTGTGTTTTGTCATCTCTCTCACTCATCCCTTTTATGGTAGTTGTTACAGTACTCACCACCTACTATAGTTATGTGTTTGTCAGCTACATTAGATCACAGAATCTTTAAGGACAAGGAATATGTTTGAATTTTTCTCCGTTCCTACTGTAGGGCGTGGCACATGGCATTTAACAGAGTATTTGTTAAATTATTTAATTGACACGTATATGGAAATCTTCTGTAAGTTGTGCAGTGCTAATCAGATGTTTTAGGACTTAATATAGGGCTAGCAATGTGCTTGGCATGTTAGGAAGTAGTTACCTGGTATTTGAGTACCAAAGATGAGAATATTATCACAAAGCTAATTGAGCAATGATTCCAAATACCAGACTGTTAACTTTCTTATCATCTATATGTAATTCATTTTAGCAGTTTTTAAAACGTTATATATAATTGGAAGTTGTATTTGTGTCCTTCTTACTGTAAGCATCCTAGATAGCAGGTTCAGTCCCATCTTTTAAAATGATTCTTCCCTAGAAATTTGAAGCTGATTGGTTTAAATACAATATTTTATTTATATTTTGTATTTTAATGGCTAAATCTTGAGATTAGCATTGAGAACTTGTGTATCAGGCACTGAGGACTTTAGTATGCTCTTTGTTTTAAATCCTTGTAACAACCCTACTAGATGTAAGCACTTCTGTTTTCCATGCTTTTATGGAGATAAGTAAAGCTTTCAGATATAGGGTAACCTGATGGTAAGTGTGAGATCCAGGATATGAACCTAGGCAATCTTATTCTGGGGCCTAAATTTATAGTTATGTAAGGGCCTGTTTTTTCACATTTTCTTTGAACTTTATCTGTTTTTTTAATTTAGTTTGAGGTAATATATATAAAATATCTAATATTTGTCTCAGAGTAGTTGCTCAAAAAGTGATAGCTTTATTCCTCCTTTTCTGATACAAGAGAGAAACTCAAAGATAATTATAGAAAAACAAGTTAATAGGAGCAGTATAAGGGATCATAATCCCCATACCTATGAGATTTTTAATTCTTTGTTTCAATGTTTGTTGAACACCTTCTTTTAATCTGAGAAACTGTTCTTATGTGTAAGAAATCACAGAGTATTGGAAAATATCAGAAATCGTAGATCTTTTGTTTCAAACTTCAGGTTTTTTTTTTCATTGATACCTTGTCTTATGAAAAGATAAGTTCCATGAAGACCTCTGTGTGGAATTTTAGATGTGTTTTTGTCAGTGTATATTTAATTTGTCTCATGTCTGAGCAACAAATATTTGTCATTTTAAAGATTCTTAAAATTCACTTTTGTGGTTTGGTTTAAATGTGGATGAACCTGATATCCAATATCTTAAGATCTGAATAACTTGCAGTTTTACTATTACATAGATTTGGAAATTCAGGCCAAATGTTTCCCAATTATTGTTACATATAGCAAAATCCTGCTGTTGTATAGTTTACCTTTTTTTCTTCCTTAATACCAGCATTATGTTTATATAATACATATTTATGTAATATTTATATATTAGGTGTTGGTTCTATTATGTTTAGAGATAATGTTTAGTAAAATATTTCAAGCTCTGTATTTCATGTAAGCACTTTTCATCTTTTTTAATAATAGGTAAATCAAACTGGGAAGATGATGGTTGGGGAGCATGGGAAGAAACAGACCCCCAAGAACCTGTAAGTCTTTATAAATGTGTGCATGCTTGTTGAAAGTGGCATTTTCCGTTTGTAATGATGGTGGCATATTCCAGTGTTAGGTTGACATTTTAAACCCTTCATCAAGAACATCTTTGTGCTTGCTTAATAGTACTGAAGTAGATACCTTTCTTAAGGATTTAATGACTTTATAGTTAAGCAGGCTAAACAGAGAATAACTACTTTAGGATTCTTTCTCCTTCATTAGTTATTATTTTAGACTCCTCCACTTAACTCATTCAACATATATTTGTTAAGTGCCCACCATATTCTAGGCATTTTTCTCGGTGCTGCAAGTATAGCCCGTGAGTAAGGTACTTGAAATCCCTGTGTATATTTTCACCTATGGGTAACAGAAAATCTAACCTAAACTGACTTGAATAATAAGGACATTCATTAGCTCATATAGAAGGAAGTCAGGGTAGTATTGACTCATAGATTGGTTGATCAGGAGATTCAACTATGTCATCAAAGACGTAAGTTCTTTCCTTCTGTCTCCTCTGCATATATGGTAGTGTTGACTTCATCCTAAAGATTGTTCTTCTAATAGATGGGGTATGCCACCATGTTTCTTCATTTATGACCAGAGGGAGAAAAAGACTAGGGCTTTCTGTGATTCTTACAGGAGCAGGGAACAACTTTTTCAGAAGCCTCTAGAGAACCTTGGCTATCTCTCTTGGCCGGAATAAGGCCAGACACTCATTTCTGAACTGGTCACTGGCAAGGGATATCAGATTTTTCATCAGTCAGCCTTGCCATTCCCTGGAATTGGAGGATTAAAGGGTCTGCTTCTCCTGAGGCCCATGACTACAGGGGAGGAGTTGATATCTGAACGAAATCAGGATTTTTTATGAAAAAAGAAGAATGAACATACATATTGGATAGGTCTTCTAATCATCCCTGTTCCCAGCAGCTTATACTTAAGTGGGGAGAGAGAAATTTTTTCAAAAAGAGAGATAAAAGTGTCAAATAGTGGTAATCAAAGTTACATAGAGGATTCAAATGGTGATGTGGTAGCAAGTGATCAAGGAACTACCATAGCTTGGGTGGAAGGCTTTTCAGAGGATGCGACATTTGAGCTGAGGTCTGAAAGACAGCAGGGAGCCAGTGTGGTGAAGATCTGGCAAAGAGCATTGCAGGCCAGGGCAACAGCTCATGCAGGGGCCCTATGGCAGGACTGGGCTTGGAGTTCAGAGGACATAAAGAAGGCCAGTGTGGCTTTGCAGGACTGAGAGGCTATGAGATGAGGTCAGAGAAGTAAGCAGGCCTGAGGTAAGGCTTTGTGAATTTGGAGTTTATTCTAAATGTGGTAGAAAAGTACACATAGCTGATTTCTCATTTTTAAAGTTCATCTTGGCTGCTTTTTGGAGTTGAAGTAGGAAGCAAAAGTGGAAGCAGGGAGACCAATTAGGAGCCTGTTGTGATAGTGTAGTTGAGAAATGATGTGGCTTACATTAAGGTGATATCAGTGAAAATGAGAAATTGATGGATTCAGGATAAGTTTTAGAAATAACAGTAAGACTTTCCTATAAGTTGGTTGTGAGGGCTGAAGGGAAAAATAAAATCAGGATTAACTTCCTTGATCTGGGATATGGTGTGGAGTAGGTAAAGCATACTTAATAAGATACTGATACTCCCCAAGACTGGGTAATAGGTTCCATTCTCTTCATTTTTGTCAATGTTTGAAAATATCCATAAGTTTTTTTTTGTTTTTTTTTTTTAAAGCCTCCCAGATATTTGGCTTGAGCAGCTGGATGGATGGTGTGTGGTTTATTGAGTTGGGGAAGACTAACAGAATAGGTCTGGGGAAGAAGTGAAGGATCATCGTGTTGTAGGAAGCAGAGCATGCTAATGTCATACAGATTTATAGAAAAGCTCCAAGGGGAGATGAGGAACAGGAAACCATTGCAGAAGGCCTCCTGGAGAATTGGGATGTGTTGAATAGGATGTAATGCAGCTCAAGGAACGTGGTTATGGCATCACTTTAGCAAACAAAACACCTCGTTCCTTGCCCCTCTAGTGCTGTGTCAACATGGAGACTCAGTGGTCCTCTGTCTCTGTTTTTTGCTACAGTTGATTGGCTTCTGCTTTCTCACGATTTAGACTGTTTTGTGGCTGTTATTTGTATCTTTCATTTATCTTGGATTCTTTTTCCTCTTTGTTTCACACCCAGAGCTCATATGAGGATTTGATGGGGTCTGTTCATCACTATCCAGTATTGGATATTTGCGGAGGGTGGGGCATAGTGTTCATGCCAGGCCACTATGTGGGATGTCAGTCTACCTGTCAATGCTGCCCTCTGGCCGGACACCACCAGCAGTCTGGTTAGCTATGGCAAGAGTGGGGAGTGGAAGGAAGGGAGAGGAGAGGTACGTGTAAAGAAGGTTGGAGGCTCTGCATGGCTGAATATGAGCTAACCTCTCGGGGAGATGGCTGTACTTTGAGAATTTCTCAGAAAGGGGTAGTGTAACTAGCAGCTACTTTGCATGTGGTGTTGGGTACATTTACTTTTAGTGTTTATTTTCTAGAATCCTATAGCTAGTGACTATAATATGGCAAGCTCCCGAGTAAATGTGAAGTTTTCAGGAATTACCTCACAGACATTGCATGTTAAAGTGGACACATGCATTTGTAAAAAAAAGAGGAGGTTCCACTGGGACAGTTATTGTAAAATACGTAAGATGGTGCAGGTGCTGAGTCATGGAACTTACTTACAGACCCAGGGGCCCCCATCTTAAAGTGTCTGCTGTGCACAGTTGGTTCTTTTTGGAATGGATTTTTACTTGTGAGTGACGTAGTTGAGGACTTGTATGTGAGGCTAGTTTTCCTCACGAACATCCGCTACGTTTTCTCTGCTAATTTTAAGGGGGTTCGTTGACTGTTGGGTGTCATAGACCTGCTTTTCGGCTCATCTAGCAGTGTGCCTTCCTTAAGCGTACACTTCCTTATGGCATTACAACCTAATACAGTAGAAAATTACTGCAACTACAATTTGGGGTCAGAGAAGCAATAGGTAAAGCTTTATGAATTTGGAATTTATTCTAAATGTAATCAGAAACCACATTATCTATTTCTGTTCGGGAAAGCTCACCTTCGCTGCCCTGTGGAATAGACTGTAGGGGGTCTTTTTATTAGTTGTGCCTCATACGCGTGAAGGTCATGGGCCAGTTTATTTTATAGTATTTCATTTTGATGCGCCACTGTTCCAGCTGGTTCTGGGCGATGGGGACAGTGATTCCTAGTTAGATTGTGTATGTTTTAACAGACTTCCTTTAAATCTGTTAAAGTGTGCCATCTTCTCTTTATTGGCAAGAATATCCTAAATCTAGGAATAACATCTTTTAACTGTGTCAGTGAAAAGCTGAAATATGCTTCTACTCATTCCAAAATACATTAACTTACATGTAGCCCATTTCTTCATTTGGATAAGATTTGAATGTTTACCAATGGTCCTCATGGATGAGGGTAGCTTGTTGTTCTCTTTGTCTTAACTGATGTGCTCACACAGCGGATTTGACGGCAAGTGAAAGAGTTGACAACAATTCTGGGTGTACCAGTCATTCCTAGCTATTCTTATTATCCTCCTATGAACCCTTGTACCTCGTCATGATTTTACGTACATGGTGAAGGAGAAGGTATTTGAATGACAACAAAAGTGGGGCAGGACAGTGATATTGAGACGTTACCTGGGTGTTAAAATGATCTTGCTGTATTTAACAGTGCTTCTCTGAATTTGGATCCTGTCCTCAAAATAAGACAGCATCTTTGTTAAGGGAGACTGTTTGGTGAATGAGAACAAAAATGGCAGTGTGGCCAGGGGAAAAGGATATGACTTCTGCCTTACACTGCAGCATCATCTAGAATTGTCCACACATAACATCAGTATGAGGTTTTGCAGAGTAAAGTGTTTTATACCAGGGCTATTAGAATGTTAACACAGCTGAGGTAAGAGACTTCTGTTATTTCTACTGCTGTCTAGGATTATGAACAACTCCAAAGGCATAGCCAGCTCTAGAGGCATAACAAGAATCAGAGTAAATTTTGGCAGATGTATGAACTGCATGCTCTAGTTAAGGTAAGAGATGTAGCCACCTCATCAGGATGGAGAGGGAACTTTCCGCTGTCCCTTGTTAGGAACAGACCGCAAGCTCAACACCTGCCTGCCCTGAGAGTCTCACTGGTAGGTCTTGTCCACATTAAAGATGAGGCCAGTATTGGAACAAGAGAAAGGTCTCGAAATCAATTTATGGCTGTGTCGGGGTGCTGTAACTGTGAAAACAGTGATAGGGTTCTCCACCGTTGGGCTGTGGTTCTCCTGACCAGCAGAGGAGAGCAGCCTGACATTAGAGAGCTGGTGTGTTTTGGTGTTCGGGGGGCCGCGGTGGTGTGTAGGTGAACCATAGGAGGGGCAGCTCAGAGTAGAGAACAGCAGCAGCTACTGCCCTGGACGCTGACCTGGAGGCCAAGCGACGCTGTCGCATCCAGCAGAAAACGCCGAAAACTTCAGGGTGCTTTTATCTCCACAAGCCTATAGCTCTTTGAGAGTAGTTTCTCATTTTTATGGCAGAAGAGAGTGTGGAGGGCTTTTATAATCAGAAAGATTTAGTACCAGTATGGACAAGGCTTTTTTTTAAGAAAGGAGAAGCCTCTTTAGCTTTCTGTGATTCTGAGATGTCCACTGTAATAAGTGCTCAGTAAAGAAAGCATGTTCTAATATCCTTTATTAGTGGGAGCCGCCACGGCCAAGACAGTATACATCCGTGACACGGGTAGGCTTAGGAACTTTAAGGATGACTTCAGTTAGAGAAGAGGACAAATGTCTTTCTCCTGTAGATAGTTCATGTCCGTATGAGTCTGCTCGGCTGCCGTAACAGAATACCGCAGACTGGGTGGCTTAACGGAAATGCATCGTCTCACAGTTCTGAAAGCTAGACGTTTAAGATCAAGGTGCTGTCAGAGTTGGTTTTCGGTGAAACCCCTCTTCCTGGCTTGCAGACAGACACCTTCTCACTATGTCCTTACATGGCCTGTCCTCTGCAAAGAGAGAGAGCAGTGAGTCCTGGTGTCCCTTCTCCTTACAGGGATAACCAATCTGTCAGATTAAGTCTCTGCCCTTATGACCTCAGACCTCATTGAACCTAGTTACCTTCTTACCTCCCGATAACAGTCACACTGGGGACAAGGGCTTCAACACATGAATTTTGAGAGGATACCACTGAGTCTGTAAAAATGCCCCAAATAATGGATCCATGTCAGGCATAACTCTTATGTGTGCAAGTGTGAAGAATAAGGTTAAGGAATTCCTACTTGCCCATGAGTAAATACACTAAAGAATTAAAAGGGCAAACAGACTTTCAAGATGGAAAAAAAAAAAAAGGTAAAAAGATATTCTTCTGTACTAACTTAATTTTAAGTGGACATCATGAGAGATAGTGTCTTGCTTGGAGAAATTGGAAAAGAAGATGGTTGTACTAGCACATCTACCAATTAATGGTCCTATAATAAATAGTAAATAGCTTTGTTGTGTTTTTTACAGTGTTACAAGGGCTTTTAGTTTGGATTATAATTTGTTTGCTTTGGGAAAGAAGTGGTTACAGGGGGATATTTTGCCTACCCTCATGCTATAATGGAAATCGAGGCAGTTAAGGAAGAAGCTTGACAAGGTTTAGTTTTAGTTGTAAGGCAGATTAATGAGCTTTCCTTCATTGGTGTATTAAGTCCAAAGGGTAGGAAGTATAGAGTCAAGGATTTCCTTGGCAGTGGTTTCTGGAACAGGAAGCACAGAAGGTTCTGGGTTAAGGCCCTTAGTGAAGGTAGAAAGTGTGGAAAATTTCCATTCAAGAGACACTTTAGAATGTGTTCCATCTGTTTGCAGAAAGTGATATAGTACAGTTTACAGAGGCAATTTGATTTAGCAGATTAACAAGGAAAGCATGCTGGCCAGATAGAGGGCCCCAGAGAAATGTTTGTTTACAGACTGAGAAATAGGATATAGCATGACCTGATTAGAGATTCTTAGAACATTAATAATCTGGGATAATTCTGGAAAACATTTTGCCTTATTTTAGTGTCATCTACCGCACAAGAGACATAAGCACCAGATTGGCCAGAGGCAGAGGAGAGCACTCAGGTTATACTAAAGTTATGTTTTAGGTTTAAGTTCTTATACAAAGAGGAAAGTGGCTACAGAGGTTCTTCTTACTGAGATGGGTTCTCATTGAGACTTTGGCATTTGACTGTTAGAAATACTACTTTTGTGGGGCAACTGTGTGGCTCAGTCAGTTAAGCATCTGACTTGGTTTCAGCTCAGGTCATGATCTCAGGGTCCTGAGGTTGAGCCTTGGGTCGGGCTCTGTGCTGAATACAGAGTCTACTTATCCGTCTCCCTCTGCTCCTCCCCCTGCTCTCTCTCTCAAATAAATAAAATCTTAAAATACTCCTTTTGCCAATGACCTTCCTGTTAACATTAATACGGGCTGGGTCTTGCCTAGTGATTCTCAATTGGAGGGATGATTTTGTCCCCTCAGGAGGTATTTGGCAAAAATGTCTAGAGACATTTTTGGTTGTCACAATTTGGGGGGTGGTACATTTCAGGGGATAGAGGCCAGGGATGCTGTTAAGCATCTTACATTGCACAGGACAGCCCTCCAAAACAAACAGTTGTCCAGCCCAAAATGTCACTTGTCCCAGAGTTCAGAAATCTTGGTCTAGCCCATGGCTTTCAGTGTAACTCTCTCGATCCTTCTTTCTGCCATTCCTCCTGTTTCTAAAATCCCTTGGCTTTGGGGCGCCTGGGTGGTGCAGTCAGTTAAGCATCTGACTCTTGGTTTCAGCTCAGATCTGACTTCGGGGTCCTGAGATTGAACCCTGTATCCAGCTCTGAGCTGAGTGCGGAATCTGCTTGAGATTCTCTCTCCGTCTTCCCCTGCCTCTCCTGCTCATGCTCGCTCTCCAAAATAAATAAATAAATAAATCTTTAAAAAACATTAAAAAAATAAAATCCCTTGGCCTTTTTTGGGGGCTTCAAAACTTTTGGTCTACATGGCTATTAATTTGTTTTTAGTAGATTCTGGTTTGCTAGTGTGAAAAGTGCAGTTGAAAGATTGTTTGCCAACAAAGGTGAATGTAAGTAGTTCCTCAGTCTTTGGCCACAGATCAACAAGTAGTTCAGGCTCAGTCTTGGTGGCATTATTTATGTCTAAGTGTTTGAGAGAGACCTATCTTTAGTCTCCCTATTGTAGCTAACCACGACTTCTCCTTGCTCTTGCTTAGAGTTGGTCATTTTATTTTGCATCTGCTCTCCTCTGGCACTCCTGCTGGGTAGCTTGTTTGTGTTGGCTTAGTGATGGACCTTCCTTGTCCTCTGCCAGGGAGGGAGGGGGAGGGACGGCGATCTGACTTTGCAGTGGGGGAAGGGGTCTGGAGACCTGACTGCAGCTCAGACCAGGCTTTGCCCTCACTTCCTCCAGGACCTGGTACCGTTCCTAAGCCTGTGGGCTTTTCTCGGGTATTTTTGAAACTGTTAACCCCTGCTTTGTATCAAACTAATTATTGCTAAATCAGATTGGTGTAAATGTCATTTCAGTGTTTAAATTTTCATTTTTAAAGATAGGAGTATTGTTGGTCACCTTTTCACATTTTCACTTATAAATCTTTTTGGGGAATGTGTACTATTAATCTGTTTGTTTTTTTAATAAACACCAATAGCAATTTGAGGCCCATAGCATTTAGTTTGGCTATTAGAGTATTCTGATTTATGTTGGGTGCTAATTGTTTCTTGCTTATTCATCTTGTTTGTCCAACTAGATAATTAAGTTTTTGACCAGGAATTGTTTGGTGCTTTCCTATATCCTATGGTGCCTAATTTAGTGCTTAGTATTAGACAGTTGTTCAGGAAATAGAGAAGTATGCTTTTCAGGTTTGGAGTTCATTGCAATTATTTGTGAAATGAATTTTCTACTAAAAATGATGAATTTGTTTTATAAAAAATGATTATTACAAAAAATTCAGGTATTTTAGAAAAATACAAAGTAAAATAAACAACTTCCTAACATCTAAGAATAATTATCATTATTAACTTCAAGGGGTTATAAATGTAGGCATTTTGCTGTGGCTGTATATAGGTTGAGTCATTGGATGAATGGGCACACAGAAAATTCTATAAAAATGGGTATATATATATGTACAATTTAAAAGTAAATGATAGAATTAATCCTACTTGAATTGATCAAGTAAAGCTGTAAGAGTTAGTGAATTACAGTTAACTTCATGAGGTTAGGAAGAAAAGTAATTTAAAAAAGGAGGTGAGAGTTGTAGGTTTCTGTCAGTAATTATATTTGTAAGTTTTTTTGCTTTGGCTTATCTGTAATCAGATTTGTAATCAAATTTAGGAAGAGTTCCTGCCTTGCCCCCATTTCAGTTTTGAACAGACCTTAAGAGCTTTCATCTGAGAACTTTAGTCTGTGTCCAGGTGCCGCACAGCTAGCTGCTCGTCCCTGTTGTTAATCTGTTTCATATATTGAAGTTTTGTACAGCATTTTGTTTGGGAATGAAAAGTCTGCTACCTTAAAAAAACTTTGAGAAACACTGAGCACTATGTATGTTAATCGCAGACTAGAAAAACGAGAAAAACCTATTTGTATAGCATCATTTACTGTTTGTGTTTCAGAATTACTGCAGCACTTAGGTCTCTTGGTTTAAAAAGTATATATGACTATTTTATGTCTACGATTTAGGTGGTAAATGACTTGAGAATTACATTGAATGTGCTGACTACTCTGTGATTTCACTGGATTTTACTCTCCACCACTGTAAGGTGTAAATGTTTATGAAAGTTAGCACAATGACAATATAAATTGCAGGTGATAGACTTACTATGCTAAAGTCAAAACCTTTGAAAAATGATTCTGGCTACATCAATGGCCATGTAGTCACCACAGTAGCTGATACACCAAAAACCATTTGCCACTATGTTTACAGAGTGGTAATTTACCAGCTCTGTAGAGGCCAGACATAATTGAAAGGCTTGTTAAATTACTGCAGCTTTTTACCATCTGCTGCATTGTGACAGAATAATCAGTTGACAAATCTGTGGGCTTAAAATCAAAAGAAATAAATTTTTAAAAATATATGTTATGGCTCTAATTGTTTAGACAGAATTCCTTATAATGTTCATTGGTGGTGACTTCAATATTTGTACATATTAAGAAACATTTTTACTGGTCTCAATTCAAAGAAAACTCCTTGAAGTTTAGGTCACATTTAAATAAAATTTTACGTTCTCTCCTTCCATCCCCCAAGCAGGGGTTGTTTTATAGCTAATGGATAAATTTAATGTTAACTTCAGTGACCAGGTAGGTACTAGTTTTTTGCAGAAAGCCAAGTAGTCCTTGGTAGTGCTGTTTTTGTTTGTTAGTTTTTTTTTTAATTTCATGTGTTGCTTGGGAAATTAACTACCTTGTCAAATGATGGTGAATCAGTAGCTTCAGGAGAACCGTGTTAGTGACTATAGTTCCCATTATTGTGGGGAAGGTTCTCAGAAAACCTATTTGGTAGGCGAATGCCCTTATAGTAGAAAGCAAAATGGTAAGCTTGCATCTTGTTAGCCACTGAATGTGTGCTGATGCTCTGTGTGACTTCATAGAGTGTTCTTATTAGACCCTCTTTCCTGCCTGAGCTGTCTTGATGAATTGGAAATTTTGTGTAAGCTTCTTGTAAAACCCAGTGCTAGTTCCTTGGGATCCAGGGGATTTCCTCATCTCTGCTCTACCAACACTTTCATCCAGATACTTTTGCTTGGACTTGAGGTTCCCCCAAAAAATCTGACCCAGGTACTACTTCAGACAGACCCACGCTCCTTATTCTTAGTTTGTATTTCTGCTGTGAATATTTGTCTGCTCTCCTACCCGGGTTCCTTTATCACCTCAGTCTAATTTAGGGCTCCCTGGCCCATCCCCCAGCCTTGCTTCTACCCTGTATTGCCTAGAGCAGTGCTTCTCAGCCCAGAGGCAGTTTTGCCCCCCAAGGGACATTTGGCAATGTCTGGAGACAGTGTTGGTTGTCACACTGAGGATACTACCGTACCATGAAGAATTATCCTACTCATAATGTCAGGAGTACTGAGAAATCTTGGCTTAGAGCAATGTATTTCAAACTGTTTATCTTGACTTTTGGGGATATCACTTTACTGTGTCTTGACCGGTACTTTTAAAATAATGAAATAAAATAGGGGGCACCTGGGTGGCTCAGTCAGTTAAGCGCCTGCCTTCGGCTCAGGTCATAATCCCAGGGTCCTGGGATCGAGCCCCACATCGGGCTCCCTGCTCAGCTGGGAGCCTGCTTCTCCCTCTCCCACTCCCCCTGCTTGTGTTCCTGCTCTCGCTGTCTCTTTCTCTGTCAAATAAATAAATAAAATCTTATAAAATAAAATAATGAAATAAAACAGAATTTTAAAAATTTGGAGTACATCCCAGGTTGTAAGCGTAGATATTATTTTGGGCAACTTCTGTCTGTTTCGTTATGGAGCAGTAAGGAGGGAGAGGGAGGGGGAGACAAGAAGGGACGGGGGGAGGGGAGGAAGTGACTGAAATCAGTTGGGATGTAAAATCTAAAATCATTTTTATTGCTACTCGTTGAAGTTATTTTTTAAGTTTAAAAAAGTGTGCACACGAGAAAGAGCAGATCTGACCAGATAGCCGTACTGCTCAAAAAAAGCTTCGGTGACTGCGGGTATCCTCAGATCAAGTGCCAGCACCTCAGCACAGTGGGTGAGAGCTCTTCCTCACCCAGCTGTGCCGCAGGGTCTCCTTTTACCTTGCACCTTCGGACTCTGCTTTGACGGCCGCTCCTTGCCGGCTCGTTTGCCTCTAGGCCTTCCGATAGGTTGAGTGCATGGCTTTCTAGAGAAATAGGACATGGGGCTAGTCTGGGAACGTCCACCTCCTCTCCCTCTCTCCTGCTGCCCCCAACCTGGCTACTCTTTACTCTCCCAGCAGGAATTAGATAGGAGTTACTTCCAGTAGGAGGATTTTTTTTGTTGTTTGTCCAAGCAAAAGGACTTGAGGATACCTGCAGTCAATAAAGCGTTTTTTGAGCAGTAAAGCTCTCTGGTCAGATCTGCTCTCTTTCTCGTGTGCACATTTTTTTTAACTTAAAAAATAACTTCCCAACCCCGGTCTGGTCTTGATGACCCTCCTGTGTTCCCCTGACTGACTGCTGTGTATTTGTCCATCTGTCTTCCCCAGAGGAGGGAAGAACATTAAGGCCGAGAATTCTCCTTTCTCGTCTCTCTGTCCTAACACAGGGCTGGTACATAGACACGCGGAGCCCTACTGGAGCATGTTGTGTAGGATAGATTAAAGCAGGGAAAAAGATGTGAGGCCACTGAGGATCTGGTCATCCTCAGGGATTTTGACCCACAAACTCTTGCCCCATTCTTCCTCTTATTTGGATTATTTGTCCATTCCCCTGATTTTTGAGGGAAGGAACCAGAGTTGCTAGGGAAAGTGTCAAGGACTATATGAATGTGTATTACTTTAAATTTATTACCGATGGCATTTGTGTGGTTAGCGACAATCCACTTACTCTTTCCAAGCCTTGGTTTCCTTTTCTGGACAATGAGGATTTTGAATCAAATGGTCTCTATGCTTCCTTCTGTTTCTTTATACGATTGTGTAATCCCATCGGCTGGCTGAACGAGATCATGACGCGTATGAGGGAGAGATTGTTGATCCCATACAGACAAGCAGTTTTGGGGTCTTTGATCATACCGTCTTGTACCTACTACAATTTCTTAGTTAACTTGGTGAGTAAAAAAAAATTTTTACAGGGGAGCCTGGGTGGCTCAGTTGGTTAAGCAGTCCAACTCTTGATTTCGGCTCAGGTCATGATCTCAGGGTCATGAGGTCAAGCCCCTGCTTAAGATTCTCTCTCTCCCTCCTTCTGCTCCTCTCCTCCCTCTCTAAAAATAAAAAAATAAATTTTTACAGTATGTTTCTTCTTCAGCTAAATCAGTAGTTCTCAACTTGGGGGCATTTTGCTCTACAGAAGACACTTGGCAATGTCTAGAGACATCGGTGACTGCGGGTATCCTCAGATCCCAACTGGGAAAGTGCTATGCGCATTTGGTGGGTAGAGGCTAGTGACGCTGCTAAGCATCCTGCCATGCACGGAACAGCCCCCACAGTACAGAAGCTCCAGCCCCGAATGTCAGTAGTGCTGAGGCTGAGAAACCCCGAGGAACTATTAACCACCTGGCAAGGTTATAGTGCTTTCAAGGCAGAGCTTGATTTCAAATTTCTTAACATTTATTGCAGTATTCATGACTTTTTAAATGTAATAAATACTCCGTGTATGTCCGCTTATTCAGTGTTTAATTATGTTGAAAGGGAGGGGGCTATTTCATGGCTCTCTTTAAAAAGAGACTCGTCAAACAGGAATATTAAAGACCTGATAAGCCTTTGCGAAAAAGTTCCCGCAGTCAACCATGTGGCCGAATTGGATTAGGTTCGACCTAACTTGATCCGCATCCGCGCTTCTTTACTTCAGTCACAGAGGGACACTAGCCTTTTAGTCTACAGGCGGAGGAGAGCTTCTCATCCTTCCTTTAGTTCTGGACACAGAGGCCGGCATCATCCCTGGTCACTCCCAGTGACAACAGCGAGGAGAGCAGCAGAGCAGGGAAGATCCAGAGGGGCTGTGGCAGGTCCCTCCCTTCGAGGGACCAGCCGCCCGTGGCAGTGTGGAGTGGGAAGCAGCTCAGAGGTGGCAGTTTCCGTGAGCTCTGAAGCTTGAGTTCACAGCCCTGCCCCAGCTGTGTCACCAGGGGGAGGTTACTTGGTAAGTTTCTGTTTCTCCATCTCAAAACTGAGGGACTAACATAACCTTTCTAGAGTCACTGTGAGAACTAAGATTTATGTGTCAAGCACTTAGCACAGATATCGGCACGTGGTAAGTGTTTGGCAAATGTTGCAGCGACATCTTCCAAATCACCAGTACCCTGCCTGCTCATTGCCCTTGAGTTAGGTGACCAAACCCAAAGTCACGTCAGTGCCAAACACCTCTTGATAGGCCCGCTGTCCTCTACTCAAGAGGGTGTGGGAAGACTTTGTTGTGAGAAGAGATATCACCTTACTGTGGCCTGATTTCTATATACCCCATTGCTTGGGCACAAAGTGGCAGACACTGTAGAACAATTCAGGACACGTCCTTCTCCATCCGTTTGTTCTTTATTTGCCTTTGTATATAGCATGTTCATTGTTGATGTACCATCCTGATGTACCCAGGGATTTTTTTTTCTTATTGAGGTTGAGGATTTATTGAAAGAAATTCGATCTATATAAGGTTTCTTCTCCCACCCTCCCAGTGGTTTTCAGTTTTCAGATTTACTTCCTAATATTCTGGCACAATTTATACTGTTTGGCAAAATAGCTAATAAAGCTTATGGAGAAACAACCAGCTATGGTGAAACAACACATTTTTACCTCTGTTTATGATTTTAAGGGTATTACTTATTTTTGGTTACGGTCATGAGAGGCTTTTAATCTTATTCAGTCTAATACATTGAGTGCTGTGTCTTAGGCACAAAGAATAGTGTCTTCGGAATCGCATGTGACCAGGAGCTTGTGGCTGTGTGGGTGTATAGCTGTTCTCCCTGCCCCCCCGACCCCCGCTCCAAGTGACTGGGCGTCAAGAAGCTATGGAGCTCACCACCATTGCATTTCATGATAAGCTGTCATCATGCCCAAACAACAGGACTTTAGATCTAGGATTGCATGGCCTATCAAACCCTAATGATGATAATGTAATATCATCATATGGTAGTATTTTCTAACCTATTTTTAGAATGTGGACCTCCTGCTTGGACATGCCCCACTTTACCCTGGCAAACAGGGCAGATCTACTTTTAGTCCTTCTGTCCCAAGGACAGATGGAGAGGTAGAGAGGACGTAGAAAAGAAAGTGAAGAGTGAGAGAGTTTGGTTTTCTCCCTCTTTCACTAAAACCTGAAAATGGTTGAAATGCTAGAAAGTAGACTGCTAATTCACATGAAGTTTTTCTGGCTTCATGTTACTAGAAAGGTGCATTTATGAGGTTGCTAAGCAGGGTTGGGCACGTAACCAGTGATTGTGGAGTAGTTTCTCTGAATTTGCGTCCAAGTAAGTGCTGTTTCCTGTGCTTTGATCTTGGTTAGTTCTTACGGGGCAAAATTCATGCTTGCTTCTGGGAATGCATGTAGTCCACTTGCTGGGATGGTGGCAGACAGAGCTGAGTTCTCATCCCAACTAAGAGGGTAGTATTTGTTCCTTTTTACATCTCTCTAACTTGTATTTTCCATGGGTATGTCAACCAGAATCTTGAACTGCTAAATCTTAGTATTACTTAAGGGAAACACTCCAGAGGATACTATCACTTAAGGATGTATTGCTTAAGGATACTAGCTTTGAATTGGTTGCTCAATGGCATACAGGTTCATGTGCAAGAGGGATTATAGGTTATTCCAGTATCTTTGCAAAGACCAGAAAGGAGATACGGAAATGCTGTTTCCACTCACCTGTGTGTCAGTGGGCTGTGCAACGTGTGGACTTGAGGAGTAATATCAAGCCTAGGCTTGGCCAGTTAGAAGGCTTGGAGTCTAGTGTGGTAGAAATGCAATCACAGAATCAATAGGTAGCAGAGAATAGTAAGATTTTTGATTGCGATAAGTTTGAAAGAAGATAAGAGTCAGAGTAGGATGGAGGGATAGGAACTGGAACTTGGGACAGAAAGATAGAAAAGAGAGGGAAATATTTTTGAAGGAGTGCCTGGAGAAGTGTCTCAAGGATACACTGGCTTACCTGTTCAAGTAGTGTCCTGTGGGAAGGTTAGCCTGGGATACAGTGATAAGTAATGGTAATCCTTTGAGAAAAGACTTTTCATTGACTAAGAGGCTAGAGTCAAATCCCAGGCGAAGACAGTCTTCTCCAAGAGCTGTTACAGCTGTCTACCAGGGTGAACAAGCAGGGTGATGGGGTGGAAAGATCACCTGAATTAAATATCAGGAAGCTTGGGTTCTAGTTGGGTTCTGACACTGATTCTGTGGCAGGGAGCAAATCTTTAACCTCCCCCAGACCCTGTTTTCTTTATTATAAAATGAGGTTTTGAACCAGGTAGGCTTTAAATGCCTTGCATCTTTGTATTTCTTTTACCCTTTGTCTTTTCAGCAAATATAAACATGTAGATCTAATCCTTGTTAGTGGCATTATCTTGAAAGCATAGGACAGAAACAGAAATAATGTGCTTTAATGGAAAGTAACTTTTAGATAATTTTTGGGATCTATTGTTTGAATATCATTTTGGAAGTGTGATAAAAGGATAAAACCTGATTTATAGAACTTGCTAAAATTTGAGCTGTATCCTTTTTCTGGAGCAGTGTGTTGATTCTTTTTTATTGCCCTGAGATAGGAATTTTAAGGTCAGAGACTAGAAAGAGTTTTAGGCACCCCTGATTTCTTCTCACAGTACTTAAATATCCCTGTGTGACTTGCCCTGCTTCTAGCCGCCTACCTGAAGATGAGCTACTCTAATCACTTGAAAAGTCCTGAACCTCAAAGTTGGTACAACTGGAATCTCTGTTATTGGACAGGGAACTCAGGGCAGTGTTGCCTTCAGCTCACCAGTGAGCCACTATGAGGAGTCTTGGGTGCATGCAGGCTGAACAGAGACTGTATTCTACAGAAATTATAGGCTCAGGGAGAAATGAACTACAACTAACCTTTACCTTATTCGTGTTCTCTTTAGGGGATTAATTTTCTCCCTTATTTGTATGTAGAAAAGTACACATTAACAGCAAGATGGATAGCTTTAAATTCCGTAGAAAAATAGAGCTTTAATAAGATGAGGACTTTTTCCAGTATTTCCTCTTCTTTCAAGAGAGGGTGCATGCAGCCTCCTTAGCTTGCTCACCTTGCATAAGAAGAAGGTTCCAGATCAATTTGATTCCTATTTGCTAAGTTTTTAAAAAAGCATAAATGTGTGAAAGAAAGAGAAAGAAAGAAGGAAGGAAAGAAAAGAAAAAGAAAAGAAAGGAAAAGAAAGAAAGGAAAGGAAAAGAAAAGAAAGGAAAAGAAAAAAGAAAGGAAGGAAAAGACAGGAAGAAGACAGCCTGCATCTCCTCCCCTCTCTCCCCATTTCCCCCTGATTAATTCAGTGTAAGAGCCACTGGGTAGGGCTGAGGTAGGAGTCCGCATGACATAAAGCTTAGAAGCTATAAGAGAATAGTTCGATAATTTACCTGCATAACATTAAAAAAATTTCTACATGGAGCAAATTAAGTTACCGCACGGACTGGGAAAATGTTACAACTCTTATGTTCAAAAGGCCAATTTTCTTTGTATGTAAAGAATATATACAAATAAAGAAGAAAAAGAGTAGCAACCCAACAGGAAATCTGCAAAGGAAAGGAATAGACTGGTTGTCCTGTTCTCATTAATAAGAAGACAGTATACTGAAATACCGTTTTTCACCTGTTACATTGACAAAGATCCAGAGTTAAAGCATCTTTTGAAAAGTCTGTGGGGGAAGCAAGCACTTTCAAAACTTGCTAATCAGATTATAAAATAATACCACCTCTTTGGAGCACAATTTGGAAATATCTAGCAAATTTACTAACACATGTTACCTTTGACCTGGCAATTTCACTTGTAGCAGTTTATCCTACTAATATACTCCCACACAAACTGACAAGAGTATAAGGTTATTCACTGTATGATCATTTGTGGCGGCAGAAGAGTGTAGACATCGCAGATGTCCATCAATAGGGAACTGGTTAAATAATTTACGGTGTGTCTGTACAGTGGAATACTATGCAGCCTTTAAAAAATAAACTTCCTGGGGAATGAAGTCTAAGATATATGTTAAGAGAAAAAAAGTATAGAGAAGTATGTGTATAATGTGCTACCATTTGTATAAGAAAAGGGGGGGGAAGGGGAGTCATGTATTTGCTTGTATGTTCACAAAGGATCACTGATCATACTGGTTGTTTCTAGAGGGAACAACTAGGAGGATAGAGTACTAGAGTCAGAGAGAGACTTTGCAAAGAAGACCTTTTTAGATCTCTTGAATTCTTAACCATGGGGATCTTCCTCTTTGTAATTATTTTATAAATAATTTTTCAATTAAAAATGAAAACACCTTCCAGTTCAAATGAAGGAAAGAGTATCAAGTTTATCAAATACTTTTACAGATTCGACAGCCATAAGCATCAGATAATTTTTTCTTTGCTGTGTCGCTGCAGATACCCTAGTGGTATCTCTGGAATTGGATTATTCACTAAATTTCCTAATAGTGAATCATTCCTGGAATGATCCCTGTGTGACAGTCTTTTAATGTCTTAGTGGTTTATATGTGCTTATGTTAAAACTTTTTGCATTAATATGCAAAACTGAGATTAGTTTTGGTGGCTATTTTCTTTACGGGTCTTTGACATGTTTTGATAAGGAATATTATTGAGACTTTTAAAAAGAAATGGGAAGATTTCCTTTTCCTTTTTGTTCCCCCTTGTCCCTCAAGGCAGAAAGGCTGAGATGCAGTACTTTCAGTATTTTTTTTTTTTTTTAAAGATTTTATTTATTTATTTGAGAGAGAGAGAATGAGAGAGAGAAAGCACATGAGAGGGGGGAGGGTCAGAGGGAGAAGCAGACTCCCCGCCGAGCAGGGAGCTTGATGTGGGACTCGATCCAGGGACTCCAGGATCATGACCTGAGCTGAAGGCAGTTGCTTAACCAACTGAGCCACCCAGGCGCCCCAGTACTTTCAGTATTTTTGCATACACTGTAATTGAAGTTGTTACCCACAGGAAGAAGAAGGAAATACTTGCAAAACACAAAAAACTTCCTGGCTGCAAGATTGTGTTTTATCCCTGTCTCCAACCAATGATCTTATGGTTATAGCTCGAGGGCAAAAAGCGGTTTTTCTTGTGCGTAAGTACTCTTATTATTTTTGGTGTACTTTATTTTAATGCATAGAGTAGGACAGAAATGGATTAGATAGAAAGAAATGTTATTTATGTTGGATGCGTTGTATGGTGGCATTCTGTAGTGTATTTCACATATTGTATAACATTTTTTATTTGTGTGTGTGTGTGTGTGTATTTTCTTCTTTCTATCGTTTGTTTCCTATTTTTCTTTCTTGACTGCTTATACTTGAACTGTGGCTCTGTTGCCCGTCAGAGGCCAAACTGATCATTGCCCAGTTCTTGCAAGGGGCAGTCAGAGCTAAAAAAAGGCTGCTGACACCTTTTTAGTAATAATGTGAATGAGGTGATTTTCAACTATAATTTGAAAACTCATTGGACTCTAGTTTCTTATTTGGGGCATACATTTTCGGTTCATAATTTTTGTTGAAGATTAAAATTAAGGTTTACATAAGATGAAAAACCTCACTGATCAAAATCAGATCATATATTAAATGGCTGTGGAGTGGTCTTAAAAGCAGGTTTATCCTCCTACAGCATAAATCTAATAGAAAAGTGTTCTCTGTCATCTGAAGATGAAAGTCATTTTATAAATACAACAGATGGGGAGATGAGGTGGTATATAAGAATCAATAACTTTATTCTGCAAGAACTAGGACATTAGATGAATTTAATTGGAGGAAGGAGAGACTAAAGGCAAGTAAGTAGCCTGGGTTGAGTTTTATCAAAATCTTACAAAATTTTTTCTGTGTTTACCCAAACCCATTAATATAGAATAATTACATTCTGTACACATTCTAAAGGGAAACCATGAAATTCATAAATCACTGTTTAGTATACTATAGTTACAGTGATTTTATATGATAACCTATTTTTTTCAGCAAAATGGAAATACAGTGATAAAGGAAAGGAAGAAATGCAATTTGCTATTGGCTGGAGTGGTTCTTTAAATGTCGAAGAAGGGTAGGTACCAGTTAATTTTTTTTGTTTCTCTGTGCATTAAATGTGTATGTGAAATTGTTTTACTTATAAGTGAGAAGTTTCATCACTGGGATATTTAGTGACTATTCATGCCAACTTAGAGGTTATAGAGCATGATTTGGCCAGCAAATTTAAATTTTACTCATGTGATTTCTTTTTTTTTTTTTTAAACTCCTGTTTGCAGAGGAGATTTAAAGAAGAACTCAGAGAGAATCCCATTCTTTCTCGTTTTGTTGTTTCCTGTGTTCTTCATTACTAATTTTATTTATCCAAAAAGTCAAAGGCAGTCATTGTCTTCTCTGCTTGGGTAGCATTGGCCTTGTACTTAAAGGGGACAGTGCTACATTAATTCTTAAAACTCATAAGTACTTCAGAAAGGCAAGTTGGTAAATTCACATTTCTAAATGACCCAGTAAGGTGGTTCTCTAGTGTGATTATATGAAGGAGCTGCTAACCTGGAACCTGTTTTCACCTAAATTTTTATGACTGAAAACTATCTGATGAGAATGAGTAAGATACGTCAGACTTTGGATTCAGATAAAAGACAACCAAGTGGAAGCCCATACATAGGACATGCTTGGCACATCGTAGATACTCACTGGAATGTTTTCTCTCTCACCAAAATAAATGATAATATTTCTCCTTAAGTCATTTAGTCTAACCCTTTTGAAGACATTTAATTTCTTTCAGAAATGCAAAGCAAACATAATGGCTCAATTACTTGAAAGACAACAAACAAAAAGATTAATTTTGTACAGTGGCTGCCTAATACGATGTATGAGGCGGGAGTGTTTATAGTATCTGGAATAAGCTGGTGATTGATGGGTCCTGAGGGTTGGCAGGTTAAATTAAAGTCAGTAGGAGTTATTTTAATTTTGAGGCTTAGTCTCTGAGCTCCTGACAGATTTTTCAAGTCCACGTGTCACAAAAAGAATCTTTTAGGGAACATCCAGCCAAGCATGTGCTTGGAAATGGGTTATCTGGGGCAATTTCTGCAAAGTATCAAGGAAGAAGCCAACTAGTTGAAATGCAGTTCGTCCCTAGAATATGTACTTGCAGGATTATGGTTTGCCTGTAATGTGACTGGCGTTCCTCCCACGCTCTGCCCAGTCAGTGCTTAGCTGATGCAGAAGAGAGGGTACTGCAGGAAATGACTGGTGATGATTTGCTCGTTCTCACCTCTCTGTATAATCAGTGGTGTACGGTAAAGTTTTTGCTTTCTCTTGTGCTTTTTATAACACAGAATGAAAAATACTGTTTTTTATTAACTTCCAAGTGAATGTGACATTACCTTTCATGTGAATTTTTTTATTTTTTAAGGGAGAGAGCAAGCCTGCACACGTGCGAGGTAGGGAGAGGGGCAGGACAGAGGGGGAGAGAGAGACAATCTTAAGCAGGCTCCAGGCTCAGCACGGAGCCCCATGGGGGCTCGATCTCATGACCCTGAGATCATGAGCTGAGCCGAAATCAAGAGTCAGATGCCGAACCAACCACACATTCATGTGAATGATTTTTATGATTCAACTTATTGTGGAGTTTTACTGTATTTTTACTTATGCCTTGAATAGAACTGGCCCACAGAGCTTATCTTCCACCGGTTGCCCTTTAACATTAAATTATAGGGAAATAAAAGTAATTGGTAAATTCATTAGGTAAGCATATGATTTTGTTTTCGTTTTTAGAGAACGTGTAACCAGTGCTCTATGTATCCCACTAGCAAGCCAAAAGAGGTAAGGATAAATAAGTTATTCGTTTTCTTTGCTTTGCTTTATGAGCTATTAAGATCATAAATTTTGTTTGTAACAGGAGTTCCACAGGGCGTCCTGACTGGACCTGCATTGTGGTGGGCTTTACCTCAGGTTATGTACGCTTCTACACTGAGGTGAGTGGAGTGTTGAGCAGTTAGAAAACAGCACTTGGCTGGAATATCTAGTTATGCATCTCCATTATCCTTCTTTGTGACTAATTACCTGCCGCTTGGGAATGTGGAGTTGCTACTTCATGAGGGTGGAAGCAGGGATTGGGGGGGTGGGGGAGTGGTGGTGGAAAGTTCTGGTAGCACTATAGAGAACAGAAGCTGTATTCTTCTGAAAGAGAGTATCTGATATCCATGGAAAACAGTGGGGGAAATGACACTCTTTGCCTGGTCATACCTGTTCAGGTCTACTGATGAGGAAATAAGCAGGGCTCTTCTCTGTGCTTCCTCCTAGAATGGTGTGCTCTTGCTTGCACAGCTTCTGAACGAAGATCCAGCACTACAGCTGAAATGCAGGACCTCTGAAATCCCACGGCATCCTGGCGTGACTGAACAGGTAGCTTTATAAACGACTGTGTTCAGAGGGACCATGGCTTTACTTCGAAGTCGTGTTTTCTCTCTTTTTGAGGAAACTCACAGGTGTCTTTGTCTTGTGGCATAGTTAGCTGTACTGTTATGTTCTAGAAATACAGCCTATTTATAACTGAGTCAAGAACTCCAGTCTTGCTTTTACTTATTTAATGAAATACCCTACATTTTGTTCCACAATACAATAAAACACTTTAGTCAGAAGCCCAAAAGAATTCCTTACTGTTGGAATTTGAGAGCGACTTAAGACACAGATGTGGTATATATGTTTTTTATTTGGATTTAGGTGTCAAAATTATACACAATAAAAGAAAAAAGTTCTGGCTGTATTTATTTATTTATTTTAAAGATTGTATTTATTTATTTGACAGAGATGTAGTGAGAGAGGGAACACAATCAAGGGGGAGTGGGAGAGGGAGAAGCAGGCTTCCCGCGGAACAGGGAGCCCGATGCGGGGCTCGATCCCAGGACCCTGGGATCATGACCTGAGCCGAAGGCAGACGCTTAACGACTGAGCCACCCAGGCGCCCCTCTGGCTTTATTTTTAATACTACTACTACATTGTACTTACCTGTTTCTCAGAAAGGCAATGAAGTTTTTGTTTATAGTGGAAAATAGATTCACTGAACTGAAGATTTGGACAGAAAATGATTCTGTTTCGTATCTAAGGCTCTCCAAATGTACAGTTTTCACTTCGCAGGTGCTGTGTGAGAATTTGATAGTCTCACATTAAAAAAAAAAAAAATTGTAGAGCCACATAAACTAATATGCTCTTCTTTGGCTCACAGTATACATCGTCAAATTATGTAAATACGCCTTCCTTCTTTTTACTATCCTGCTTCCAAAAGGTTTCAAGTAAACAGATGCATGTATTGTGTACCTGTGTGGACTTAAATTGTATGAGGGATGGCCTGAAGCTATGGGGACTGGAGCTGTAGAAGAAACTTAATCTAGTAAGAGAGACTAGACTAATTCCTATTAATACCTTTGAATGAGTTAATCAATAATACAAAGCAGTACCTAGTCAACTGCTATTTTACATGGCCAGAATAGATTCTGTACAAGTGGGGGAAGGGGAGCTCAATTAGAATGAGGACAGTAAAAGAAACTTTCATTGAGCAGGCGAGATTTTTTTTTTTTTTTTTTTTTTAAAGATTTTATTTATTTATTTGACAGAGAGAGAGACAGCGAGAGAGGGAACACAAGCAGGGGGAGTGGGAGAGGGAGAAGCAGGCTTCCTGCAGAGCAGGGAGCCCGATGCGGGGCTCGATCCCAGGACCCTGGGATCATGACCCGAGCCGAAGGCAGACGCTTAACGACTGAGCCACCCAGGCGCCCCGAGCAGGCGAGATTTGAATTAAGCTGTGAATAATGGTTATAGAATATAATAGGAAAAGAGGGGGAAGTATTTTAGGTAATCAGGAGAACCATGAAGGGAGATTCAAATGTAGGACTGTGTATGAGACAACAAAAGAAACCTAGGTCAGTAAATAGTGAGAAACTGTTGAATAGGCAGAGTGGCCACATTTTTCATAAATTTGAAAGCTGAGTAAAAATCAGAATTGATTCAGATGAGCAGAGTGACTGAAGATTTATGAGAAGGAAGTGATATATCAAAGGGATATTGAAGGACTCTTTCTTCAGGAGGAACTGGAGTTTGAGAGTCTGGAATCGAGGAGGCTAGTTATCTGACTTTTTGAAGTTATCTGTGTCAGACATGCAGTGTCGGGACAAGACTCTGTAATGGCTGTGAAGAGAGAAAGGACCAGTCCAAAAATCATTTTACAGGAACAATGGACATGACTGGTTATTGTATAAAGATCTAGTGAAGAGGAAACTGAGTTGGCTCTAAGACATCCGTGCCGAGGAGTGCCACTGACAAAGTTGGAAGAGAAGACTGCTTTGGCAGTGAATTAAGGTTATTAAATTTGATTTTGGACATGTTGAGTTTGAGGCGATGGTAGGAAATAAAATGAAAATACCAGGATGGCTATAATGATACAGAATTCCTACACAGGTACAGAGACTAGATTGAAGAGTGTGGTTAAGTCCTAGATGACGAGGGAATTCTTCCAAGTAAAGGATACAGGAAAATAAAACTGAAGACTGAAAACTTAAATCTTAATAATATTCACCATCAGAAGATAGGAGAAATAAAACCATTGAATGAAATGAAGAAGGAGCTCTTGGAAATCTAAGAAGATAATCTGTTCATTAAAGATACTTCTCAAGACCTGTTTTTTTATTTTTCTATTCTCTGGATAGTGAAGGTTCTTTAAACCCTTTAAGCTTGCTTATGTCTGTACTACTCTCTTGTTTTTAGAGCAGGTGGAAAAAAAATCACTTTTAAATACTTACTATTTGTGAGTCAAGAAAATCTATTAGTTGAAAAATAATTCTTACTGATCTGAGACAGAAGTCTTTGTTGTTACTCTGTATTCTACATATGTATCTTTGGATCTGATACATCAACTTACACATCAAATGTATATATTTGCTTCTTCTTCATTGTACTCCCACATCCACACGAAAGATCACAGAACAGATTTCCTGATTCAGTTCTGGGGGCAATGAGTGTAGTAGAAGTGACCGCAGGTCATTGCAAACGATTCCAAAGAGAGAAGACCTCTTTCTGGAATGTCAAAGAAGTTCCTTCTGTGTCTTCTGCACAAAGGTCTCTGTCATCTAGCATAATTTCTGCAGCTTTTGGACCATTGGTGTTTGTATTAGTACCTTCTTCAGGAGGGCTCTCTGGTTTTGGAGATAACTGACTTGCTGGTGATTAGCTCCAAGTCAGTGAGGAGGCTCTTGGCCTGCTGTCGTGGTCAGTGGGCCATCCAAGCTTAGCCTTGCAAACCTGTCACATGAACACCCATGCCACCTCCTTTCCCCTGGCTCCTCTCCCTCGTGGCCCACAAATCTCTTTTAAAAAATGGAAACAGCCTACTGGTTCAGTAGAAAAAAGGACAAGACCGTTCTCACAAGAAGAAATATAATTGGTCAAAAAGCGTATGATAAAATTTTGAATGTAAATAATAACCTAAGAACTATAAACCACTACATTTGGATAATTTTTCACCTTTCATATTGACAAAGATCAAGATTTACATAACTGTTAGCAAGAGTATGGAGAAACAGGCACTCTCGTGTATTGTTGGTGGAAGTGTAAACTGACAGGTACTTTCTTGAGGGCAATTTAATAATATGAATGAAAATTGAGAATACTCTATGACCCAGAGATCCAGTTGAAGAAATATATAGCAACGTGAGAAGATATACACAGAAGAATGTTTATTGCAGTGATGTTTATAATAATGAAAATGTATTAATTCATTCATAAATATTTAGTTACTGCCTATTGTGTGCCCAGCCCAGTTCTAACCACTGAGAATTCCTTGGGGAACCAGACACCCCAGGGATCCTCCTATCATGGAGCTTTTAGTTTGGGGATGGTGGAGAGAAACCAGCAATAAACAACTAGAGATAGTAAGATAGTTCCAGTGTCTGATAGGTGCTAGGAAGGAAATAATCATGTTGATGAGATGGTAATGAGGCAGGAGAAGGGAGGTGCTGTTTGATTTAGAGGATCGGGAGCAGCCTCTCTGTGGGACTACATTAGAGCTGAGAACTGAATGATCAGAAGAATTAGGCAGGTGATGATCTGGGAGGTAAGGTCCAGGCAACATTCAGAGCACTGAGGTGATGATGGTCATTGTTCAAGGAGCAAGGGGGGGGGGAGGGAGAGGTGAGATGACCTTAGAGATGGGTACCCCATCTTGCAGGCCTAGGTAAAGAGGCCAGGCTTTTTTTTTTTTTTTTTTAAGATTTTATTTATTCATTTGAGAGAGAGAGCACAAGCAAGGGGAGAGCTAGGGGGAGAGCGGGAAGCAGGCTCCCCGCTGAGCAGGGAGCCCAACATGGGGCTTGATCCCAGGACCTGGAGATGATGACCTGAGCCGAAGGCAGACGCTTAACCATCTGAGCCACCCAGGCACCCCTAGGCCAGGCTTTATTCTGAGTGCAGTAAGAAGCTGTTGGAGAGCCTCAGTCAGCAGATTGGTTTGATGTGCTGTGTCTCCCAAACTAAATGTCCATCACTAAGAACTCATTCACTATAATTTGGAACATATGATCCAGTACTGCGTAGCCACAACAAAAAATGATTTGCTCACTAACTGAAAAGGAAAAATATCATTGACCTATTGAGTAATAAAAAGCACGTTATACTATATACTTTTATATATTGTTTGTATTTGCACAATGACTATATTTCATTTTTATGAAATTTGTACTTTTTTTTTATTACTCTCACCACCTATCCTGAAAGCATTATATATCATGTATAAAAAGCATATTTGAAAAGAATTTTAAGTACTTGGGCAAAAGGCATTCTGAAATTAATTTTGCCTTTATTTTTACTTTTCCTTTGCCTGATAATGTCTTGTGCGATGGGTGGTTGACAGTTATTTCTGTTTTTCATTAATATTTTCATAGTATTTTCTATTTTTCATTAATCCTGACATTCAGCTCTAATACAAAAGTAGATAAGTTTATTTGGCAATGATGAAGATATATTATTTTCTTCTTTCTTATTTCTTTAATAGAATGAAGAGTTGAGTATCTTATATCCAGGTGCCATTGTGACTATTGATGGATTTAGCCTTTTTCAGTCTCTTCGTGCTTGTCGAAATCAGGTAGCAAAAGGTAATTTTTTGGCGAGACGGATCTAACTTCTAACGTCTTACTTAATTTAACCTACTTAGAGAATTAAACATGTGCTCGACATTAAAAAGGCCTCTGTACTAGATTTACAGAAAAAAACCCTGCTACCGTAGAGATGGGAGTGCATTGTTGGGTAGATTGCCTAGTAAGATAAAGGCAAGGACTGAAAATCTACTCTCTACATATTGGGGTAAGGGAACCAAATTTCTCACTAGATCAGCAGCTCTCGGGCTGGTGTGCTAGAATCCTGTGATTCTGCATTGCTTCCATCCTCACTGAGGGTAAAGATACCACTGTGCACAGGGGAAGTTTTCCCCTTGGCAGGCAGGACCCAACAGGGAGTCAACACCAGCTTCTTTTTGCTAACCTGGAACACTTCTGAATGGACTAGTTAGAGGCCTGAACAATGTGTATATGGGCAACTACACTATTTCCAGACTTGGGGGTGAAAGGGGCCCAAATAAGAGTTCTTACTCTTATTGCTCAGAGTTTACCTACTTTGGAAGAGAATACAGAGCAGAGTTGTATTTCATCAAATTCAAGATGCCATTGTTTGTAGATGCACTAGTATTTTATGTACCACAAAGCAGCAAAATTGCCAGAGAAAAACACATCATCGATTTTACGATCCCAATTTTAGAAAAGCCTTAATTAAACCCAGTGAAAATACCAGGACTAGTGTAGACTTCCTCCTTTTCTTCTGGGTTTGGGTAGAGAGGCCTTAATGGCCCTAAAACAAAGTTTGTTTTGTTTGCAGATTGATGTGATTGGTAAAATCCGGAAGTTTTGGTTATGTGGGTCTTTAATATTACATACTTTTCTATTAGGCCAGAACTTGTTTGAATTTTTATACCTATTTTCATAATCTTTTAGATTATTTAAATTTAGGCACAATAAGCATTATTATCTTGAGGTCACTTAAAGTAGTCACCATTCATATGTATACCTACAGAGCCTGGCAGTTTTCTGCAGGTAAGAATTCAGTCAATGAAATAAACTAGAAATAGATGATTATGATTGGTATTGTCAGCCATTTAATTTTTATTATTTTTGAATTCCTGTTTATTTGTATGTTTAAGACCATAAGACCATTTTGTCTCCTAGGAAGGCAGTAAGCCATTTAGGGCCCTCTTATTGTAAGTTGCTCTAAAAAGAATTCTGATTGCATAGCCAAGAAATTGTTGTGCTTTTTATTTCCACATATAGGGAAATTCTCTTTTCTTGGCCTTACTGTCAAATCTGAAGTGCTTAGAGGAATATATTTTTACTTATAATAGTACTTTCTGGAATAAACAACCAGAATCCAGCTGTATTCTTTTTGGTTTTTTGTATGCTAGGTGTTTTTTGTTGTTGTTGTTTTTGTTTTTAAGATTTTATTTACTTGAGAGAGAGTGAGCACAAGCAGGGGGAGCAGCAGAGGGAGAAGCAGGCTCCCTGCTGAGCTGGGATCATGACCTGAGCTGAAGGCAGGCACTTAACCGACTGAGCCACCCAGGCGCCCCCAGCTATATTCTAATATGTAGCATGAGAATTTACTGATAAATAGGACCTTGTGCCTGATCCTGTGGCAAGAAGTGTAATAATTGCTTTTTCTTTCATTACTCACTAGGCAGAAATACTGAGCAGTGACAGGCATTTTATTCATTCTTTCTGGCAATGCTATTGCTGTTAACGTGTCTTTCTATCAAGGCTGGCCGTGGTTACTTGCCTTACGGACCTTGCTGTCTGGGCGCTCCTGCCCGGCATATCATCAGGTTTTTAGTTTTTCACCAAGTTAAGGCACTATTAGCTGT
This sequence comes from Phoca vitulina, assembly GCF_004348235.1. NCBI lineage: Eukaryota > Metazoa > Chordata > Mammalia > Carnivora > Phocidae > Phoca > Phoca vitulina. The sequence continues at coordinate 6,081,178 of NW_022589729.1, forward strand.
TCCCAGGATTTTATCCACTGTCTTTCTCAGGGGGTAGAAATTAGCTTATTTGTCATCAGTTGCAGTTTGAATTCACCTTAAATTTTAGTAATAGTCTAGGGTTTTTAATTACCTTCTCCAATTACATTGAATTTTCCAAAAATCTCTTGTGACAGTCAACTTACCCTTAATGTTTGCATTTTACACGTATTGTCTTGGCATGAATAAAGTTCACTTTAACCTTGTTTACATTGCCTTGCCTCATTATTATCATTTAAGCTTTAGAGTAATAAATCAAGTTATTCCATTTTTTAATGGGTTTTTGTAAAACTTCATCCATTATAGTTTGGATTGTTTGCTTTTTGTCTTTAACAGCTGCGGCATCGGGCAATGAGAACATACAGCCTCCACCGTTAGCTTATAAGAAATGGGGTCTCCAAGATATTGACACTATTATTGATCATGCTAGTATTGGTAAGCATTACTAGTTCAAATTTTTATGCAATTTATTTTTTTTTACTTTTTAACTGATGTGTCTCATTTATTAGAAATGTACATTTATTCTTATGTGAAAAGAAAATGCATTGCCTTTAGTGAGACATTTGGAAGTTACCCCAGACTTACGGATTATGATAGGTGTATGTGTTTAAGAAGTGGTAGCAGTTTTAATAATTATGTCTACAGCAGTATCGAGCAGTTTTAAGTCTTTCACTATTTGTCTGAAATTTTTTTTGCGGATAAGTTTAATCCATGTAATTACCATATAGATCAGTCTTCTAAAAATATAACCTTTAGACCAGCAGAATATAGATTAAAACAGATTTCTCCTTGCAAGCATATTTGAAGACTCACTCTGTTGGGCATTGGGAACACAGAAATGAAAGGACATGGTCTCATCCAGGAAGCGTGAGTTGAGTTGGAAGACACATGTGAAAACAATTGCAGGACTACAACAGTAGTAGATGAGGGGACCAGCGGGAATGGGAGCAGAGAAGCCCCAGACACTGAGGGAAATAGGGAGCAGGAGGCTGACTCCGGTCTGACATTGGAAGAATGAGTAGGACTTGACCAGGAGAACAAGCCCAGAGGAGGCATCTGGTCGACCTGTACACAGCCTGGGGGTGGCGGCACAGTGTCTGCTGTAAAACTGATGGGCACTAAGGACCACTGGCAACAAGCGTGTAAACAGGACTCAGATTTTGACGGGCCTTGTATGCTGTGCAGAGAATTTAGATCTTTCTCCTAGTAGCATTGAGAGCCGTTGAAGAATTCAGAGCAAGAGAATGGTGTTACCACTTGGCCTGTTAGAAAAACCACTTTGGTGGAACTTTTTAGAGGCTGTAATATAGGGGTCAAGACTAGAAACTAGGCACAGTAAGGAAGCTGTAATTATCTTGGTAAGAAGTAATCAGTTTCTGAATTAAGGTAGTAGAAATGGGGGCAGAGAAGAAAATACTACTTAAAAATTGTTTTTTTTTTTCTGTGTATCAATATATGCTTGTTAAAAAATTCAAATAGTACATAAATATATAAAAAGAAAAAGAAAAAATATCCCCTTAGCCCGACCATCCAGAGATACTCACCATTGGCATTTTGGCAAGCATCCTTACAGACTTGTGTGTGAAATGCATGTGTAATATATATATGGTTATATAGAGAAATAGGTTTGCATAAGTAGGATTATATCATATCAACTGTATTATAGCTCTTTTCTAATCAGTGTATTTAAAGAGCCTTTCAATCAATTTTGCTGATACCCATTTTTATCAGGGTCCTAAAAGAAGACAGATGGCACCCTTGAAATAGGACAATTGAAACACGTTTTATTTATAGAGAAGCTGTCTAGAAAGATGTGGTGTTGGAGAACCACAAGGGATGATAGAGCATCTCAGGGCTTCTTAGCAGCCCAGCTGTTGACCACTCCTAGGCCAAACAGGGTGAGGGCCTGGAGCAGTTCCAGAACTTGGAGATGACGAGTAGAATCAGCATCTTAAGAGCAGGTTGACTTTTGCACAAATGTCACAGGGAAATAGGCATCCTGACTTCAGTTTCCTTTCTGTCTTTGCTCTCCTGATGAGACTTCCCATTGTCTGAACCCAAGTGGAGGTCACCATAATGTATACGCACTGGCCCCTGGGAGTGGGTGGGTAGAAAAGGAACGAATATGAATCCACAGAGTCAGACAGAAAATACCTGACACACAGATCTCTTTGTTTATTGTTGCATAGTTCTCCTATGGAATACTCTGCAATCAGCACTTTACTGGTAGACAGTTTGTCTTTACTTTTGCTGCAAAATTCCAAAGTGTTGAGTTCAGTTCAGGGTAGCTTCCCTGTTCTGTTAATTGAACTTTGGAACATTGAAACAGGCTAGGAAAAATGATTGGATAGAAAATATTATTCTATTCATTTATCTCCCAGCCTACAAAATGATTTAAAAAAAAGGTACAATGGGGAGGCGCTTGGGTGGCTAAGACGGTTGGGCGTCTGCCTTTGGCTCAGGTCATGATCCCAGGGTCCTGGGATCGAGCCCCACATTGGGCTCCCTGCTGAGTGGGGAGCCTGCTTCTCCCTCTGCCTGCCGCTCCCCCTGCTTGTGCTCTCTCTGTCTCTCTCTCTCAAATAAATAAAATCTTTAAAAATAAAAAAAAAGGTACAATGGACTTTATTTTGCAAAACTTTATGTAAAGTTTTGATGAATTCATTCAACAAATAAGTGAATACCTATTATGTCCTAGGTGTTAATTAATAATGGAGCTAGAAATACAAGGCAGACAGGACCCTGCCCTGATGAAGCTTACATTCTGGTGATAGGGAGACACACAGTGAACAATGGAACCAAATGAATAATTTGGTTATATCAAAATGTTGGTATGTATCATGAAGAAAATAAGCAGAGGGTTATGATGGAGAGTAAAGACAGAGGGCACATCAGGTAGACTGGTGAGGAAAGGTCTCTCCAGGGAAGTGACATTCAGGCTGAGATATAAAGGCTGTGAGAAGGAGCTAGCTATGTGAAGAGGTGTAGGAAGAGCATTCTGGGCAGAGGAAGCAGCAAAGAGATAAGCCTGTGGAGCCTCAGAGTCCTGAGAAACAGGAAGGAGGTCCATAATGACTTGATTGTTAAGAATAAGGGTCAATGGGACAAGGTCAGGTTGGAGATGTAGACTAGGGTCAGATCACATAGGGTAAGGAGTTTGGATTCTATTCTAAATATGGTGGATGTCATTGATGGAGTCTAGGTACGGGATATTTAAAATTATCCTTCTGACCTGCTGCTTAGAGAGAGGCTTGTAAAATAAAAAGTAAAGGCAGGAAGACCAGGAAGGAGTTTGTTGCAGGAGGGGAGAATGACAGCTTTGCCTACAGTCGGAGCAGTGGTGTTGGAGAGGGGTAGACAGAATTAACATATATTTTGCACTTGGAGAGGGATGGATTTGAGAAATAAGAGAAAGGAAAGATTCAAGGATTTCTTAGTTTTTATCTTATTATTTATTTTAAGGATTTCTTAGTTTTTAAATTTGAGCAAAAGAGTGGATGATCAAACTTTACTAAAATGAGAATAAGGAGAAGGAAGAGGTTTGAGGTGGACAGATTGGAGTTATGTTTTTTACAGGTTAACTTCTGACACAATTCCACATTCAGATGGAGGTGTCAAGTGGGCAGTTAGACATACATGTCTAAAGTTTAGGGAAGAAGTCCAGATTGTTGATAAAAACTTGGGAGGAAAAGGTTGACTGTGGAATGCTTCATAGAATCCAAGAAAGGGAGAAGGTCCACTGGATTTGACAACGTAGAGCTCTTCATTAAGTCTGATGTGAGCACTTTAAGTGGTGGACCAGTGAGGATGAAAGCCAGATTGGAGTAGGTCGGAGAAGAAATATTTCCACCCCTACTTTCAAAAATTAGAAACACAAGAACAAGAAACTGTATCACAGCATCTCCATTTTTATGTCCAGTCTTGACCTCTTCCTTAAAATTTATACTTTTTCCAGTGCCTGCTGACCTTGTCCACCTGAGGATCCAAACTTAACATACCCAAAACAGAATTCTCGATTTCCTCCCCTGAACCCTTTCCTCCTTTTTTTCTTCTATATCCTCTCTTCTTTTGCTCACACCAAAAGATTCTGAGTCATCCTTGACCCCTCCTTTTCTCATGTTTTCATCCAGCCTCCCATTTGTCTCTTCCCGCACGGTAGACCCCATCTGACCACCTCCATCTGCTCATCTCCATCACTGTTAGCGCTGTGGTCTGAGTCACCATCCTCTCTTGCCTGAACTATTGAGGGAAAAAACATTCTAGCTGGTCTTTCTGGTTCCTTTCTTCCGTCTCTAAACTCTGTTCACCGGTTAGTAGCTAATAGCCTTTTGAAATATAAGTCATGTTTTTGTCACTCTTCTGCACAAAATGTTATTTATAGCAGCTTCTCATCTTAATAAAATCCAAAGGCTTTACAGAGGCATACCAGGCCTGACATTGCCTGGTTTATGGTACATCTTTTACCTTATCTTCTTTAGTATCCCCCCTCCGTGTGTTCCACCATGCTCGTCTCCTTGTTGTTCCTGAGATGCACCAAGCATCCTCCTGCTTGAGAGCACTTGTGATTGTTGCTCCTTCTGCCTGGAACATTTTACCTAGCTAGCCACATGGCGCTCTCTCACTTCATTCAGGTCTCTGCTCAAATATTATTTTGTCAAAGAAGTCTTCTTTGTCTACAATAATCTACTGTAGTGTACTGTAATAGACCTAGAAAATTATCCAATGAGTTTGACTTTATGGAAATTTATATTAAGATTTAAATTAATATAAATATTTTAATAATGATAATATTTAATAATAGTAGTTTAATATTTAATAAAGTGTATTCCAAATTAGTGTTCTATTTATGTAAATATATTTTAATATGCATTTTAAACTGTAAATTATAATTTATAATATAAATTATGTTAATATTTATACTAAGGTGTTGCAAAGTGTGGAAAGGCCTCAGATGTTCAGGAAATACAAAAAAAACTCACAACTAAGGAAATGTAATTACAGTAGGCAGCTTATCTCAGCAGTGAGTAATATTTACATCATTCTTAATAATGAAAACAGTGAATGTGAATTTAATAAAAAAAATTGAAATATGTGTATATTGGAAGGATAAGGTGGGAGGAAGAGGGACTGTCATTATGCTATATCTTCATTTACCTTAAATCAGTGAAAAGTAATGCTAAGATTGGTGACTCAAAGACAACGATCCTCTAGATCCCACCATTTGGCCGCAGTATAGAGAGCAGGACCGCATGTTAGACAACAGCCCAGGGGTTTAGTCAGCAAGCTGTAGACTGGGGGAGAGGAGTGTCACGGAGGCATGGGAGTTGGGGGTCGAGGAGGACAGTAGGATTTGGGGCTGGTCTTGGATGCCCATTTGTTTGTGAGCCTTACTCTGAAATCCAGGTGTATTTTTTTTCCCCCCTGGCAATACTCAGCTGTTCTGCTGTAAACAGCAGAGAATGCAGAAAGTTTAGGTCATCCAGGTTAGGATTCAGCCAGGTTAGTATGTGAGAGAGACACAGGGCAATTGTAGGTAGGTGTCTGCAAGAGAATGATTATGATGGAACACAAATCTAAGCCAGATAAGAAGGGAAGTGAATGCGGAAGTTGCTTGATAGTGAAAAAATAGTAGGATTAATGAAACTCTTGATGAAATTGTGGAATGATTATGGGGGTTACTAGACTAGGATAGAAAGCTAAGAGGAGGTCGTCAAAAGGTGGTATGCTTGAAATCAAGGTTTCAAAGGCTGTAGAGTTGACAACAGGATCTAGGGTGTGTGTGGCACTGAAAGTGGATGACTGAAATTGTGGGAAGGGGCAGATCATAGTGGTAAGGATGGAAGGAACTGATCAGCCATCTCTTTAGAATAAATTAGAATAAACCCACTTAAAATTTTGGATACATATTGGGAAGTTGTCCTCTGGAGAGCTTGTAGCAGTTTATACTCCCATCTATTGTATGTGGGAGTACAGAGAGAAGTTATTTTAAAACTTAAATTCTGATTTATATGCAGCACAATTCACCCTTTGATTTCATTCCGGTAAAGTCAGGCCAAACTTATGCAAATTTTTATCATGTAGTAAAAACATTTTGTATATTGAGTCATGAATTCATTCATGAATGTGAGCCAGGCATTCTGATCTTTCGGAATAGTCCAGCTTCTGCAACAGTTATTTAATCCGTAAGTCCAGCAAATGGTTTGCTCATGAACTCCCTAAAAGTATTTCCTTTCCCAGGACTCTTCTTCAGGAACAGTGTGTTTTTGACCATTTGCAGACCAAGTAGAGGCAGCACCTGTGTATGAACATTCCATTCCGCAGTGTATTTGAGTTCAGCACTTCCCAGCTGGTTATCCTCATGTACCATGTGAGCACCCAGGGACCAGATGTGTGCCTGAGTGCACATAGGTTGGAATCTTAGCAGCACATCTTTACTCTCTCTAAGCTTATTCCCCCCCCCCCCCCCCCCCCCCCCCAAGTCTTTCTCTCCCTGCCACCCAGGTGAATTTACATGACCTTGGTTTTTCCTCTGCTGCACATAGGCATGTGGGTGCCAGCATTCAGTCTGTCTGCTTTTGCTCTTAGAGCCTTGGGGAAATGAAAAGTTAACTCTTCCTTAGAAAAGGTGGGGGATTTCTGGACTACAAAGCAAAGGTTTGAAAGTGTTTGTTTTTGCTGTGTTGGAAGGGGTACGGGAGCACAGATGCTCTCTCACCTTTTTGGTGGGAGTGTAAATTAGCACCACCTCTATGGAATGCAGTAGAACAGTATTTAATAAGATTTTTAAAAACGTGATCCCCTCTGAGCCCACACTTCTGTTTAAGAATTTTCCATACAGAGAGAGTTCTGTAGGGGCACAAAGACATATCAGAGATGTATATACTGTAGCATTATTTGTAGTGGCAAAAGATGGGAAGCAACCTAAATGTCCGTCAGTAGGTCAGATCAGTTACGGTATGGCCGTACAGTGGAATGTTCCGAGTGATCGAGAAGAATGAGGCATGTCTCTTTGATATTTTATTAAATGAAAAAATTGACTTGGTGTGCTATCATTTATGTATGTACAGCATCTCTGGACAGCAGCATAAGAGACTGTCTCAGTTGGGGCCTCTCAGAACTGACTGATACCTCTAAGTAAGGCAGACTATACTTTTTGTACTGTTTGAATTCTGTATCTGTTAAAAATTAATATTTAAATTTTGTTTTTGTAGTATTTTATGGCTTAGAGGAATAGATGGCACTTTTAATATCTTACGAATATTTTATGACATTGATTTTGTAGCTTTTAAAAATGACTTTTATCCGTTAAATAAAACTAAGCAGTTTGCGTCTTCGAATGGAATTGACGTAAAAATTTAATGACCTAAAATGACAGCGTCGTTTTAGTGCATTCCGCTCACGTGTTGTTGCTGTTGTTGTTTTAAAATAGGTATTATGACTTTGTCCCCTTTTGACCAAATGAAGACTGCCTCCAATATAGGTGGATTTAACGCAGCAATTAAAAACAGTCCACCCGCCATGTCTCAGTATATCACTGTCGGGTCCAATCCATTTACCGGCTTCTTCTATGCTTTAGAGGTAAGAGTTTCCTCACTGATCATGAGTGAGGCCTCTCTTGGTTTTTCAGCTTGTCTACAAATTGGATATTGTGAGTTAGCCTTAGAAAGATTCATCAGTTTACATTTCTAAGTTTCATTGGAAGCTAAAACTAGTCTCCGCTGACTTTCTTCTAAATTCTTTAGGTGAACTGAGAAGGTACTAAAGTCAGCGTAAAACAAACTTCTCTGTTTCTGATGCCCCAGCTGCTTAGTTGATTTGTCTTTAAATATTGCCGCAGTCATCAGCAGCTCAGGGGCGGGAATGTCGGCCCGCCAGGGATTTGAGTAAATCGGGAATTGCACAGCTGCCGACTGTAGTAGATGTAAGTGGTGAAAATGGATTTTGTTCCTAAGGTAGGGGACCGTTAGGTGCTGGACTTGGTGTCTCTTATTTCTCGCTTAAAAAAACCAGCCTTCTCAGAATCGTCCAGACTATCTCTTTACTTTAATAAAAATATATATTAAAAAAAGAGAGAGGGACAGAAGCCAGTTGTATGTAGATACGAAATCCATAGCCCTGCCAGAATAATGCCATCTTACTGTCCTAGTTTAAACTTTTTAAGTTAATTACAATTTAAGGAGGGAAATCCTGAAGACAAAATAGACAACAAGCAATTTTACTGTTAAACTGTAGAGTTAAAACTTTTGATTATATTGCTGCCTCCTAAAACAAAGCTTTTACTGTGTGGTCTGAAAGATGCTGAATATTTTTGCTAGTCCAGGCTTTACAGCTTTTCATAACTTTTAAAAGTAAGCCTTGTGTAGAAAGCATGTTTTGTTTCTTTGTCAGCTGTTCAGTTTTCTCTTTCCTGTGCCCTGTTTTCCAGGGAAGCTCCCAACCATTACTGTCTCACGTGGCCCTGGCGGTCGCAAGTAAACTCACTTCTGCTTTATTTAATGCTGCCAGGTAATTTTATCACAATTCCGTGTAAAGTCATTTGTATATTACCTGTATATCTGTAAAATGATCTGCTTGCTTTTACCATCTGTTTTGGTCGCCTGCACATGAAAATGCTGGGAGCGCTGCTTTTATTCTCCATTTTCTTTCTGTTCAGTGGTTGGCTTGGTTGGAAAAGCAAGCACGAAGAAGAAGCAGTGCAGAAGCAAAAGCCAAAGGTGGAGCCAGCCACCCCGTTAGCTGTCAGGCAAGTCTGTCACGCTCCTCTCAGGTTTTCGTATTTTAAAAAGTGTGCTGTTAAATTTATGGTCTTTCAGTGCGCTCAGTTGATTGGTCGATCTCATGAGTTTTTGGAGCTGCTGTCACAATATAAAGTCCATGAGGAGAGTGGTTCTTGCCTGTTTTGTTCACAGCTGCCTCCCTGTCCTATAGTAGGTGCTCAGTGTGTATTTGCCGAGTGTGATTTTTTACAGATACCTATAATCTGAGCTTAAGTTGCAAGAAAATTTGTTTTGTGAGAGCTGTTGAAATTTTTTAAAGAGCTTAGATAGTTTATCAGTAAGCTGTATAGACTTAAAAAGTGCTTAGTAATTTCTTTAAAAAACATAAAAACAAGGAGTCCCATGCATTCAAGCACTCTTCAGAATGCAGGGTTGTGCTTTTTTATTTACTTCAGTTGTGCTAGAGGATAGTGTATGTGTCAGGTTTTGGGATGAGAGAGAGTGATTTTTGCTTGATTTTGTTTTAAAATCATTTTTATTACCTAATACAGAATACCACCATGAAGGGAAACAGAATCCTCCCTGCCTTGTAGATGTTCTTCACTTAAGAGATATAACTAATTATCTGTTATTAAAATTTATTGAAGATGAGCCTCTAAGGTTTTTTTCATCTTTTTAAAAATATGATAACATCTCAGATATTTTCTAAATTCACTGAAGAATCAAGAAGTAAGCCAGATGGCTCTGTGCTTCCAAATAGATTAACAGCATTGGGGCACCTTGTCTCAGGGATTTCCCTCCTAACGAGTGCACCTCTCCTTTCAGAGGACCTCTTTCCTTTTATCTTACAGTTCCAGTAAGATTGGTTCTAGACCAAGAACATTTGAGAGAGAATTATTTAGAAGAGGGGAAATTCTTCAGGCAGATACAGGGATGTCAGCAGGATATGATATCTAGCAGAAAGAAGAGATTAGAAATATGAACTTAGACAAAGATGCCTGTGTAGGAGCAAAATATTCCAAAATTTAATTGGTTATGAGGGTACTGTTTCCTATGATATAACAGTTAATCAAGAAAAGATAGTTATACTTGATATTCTCTAAAAATACAAGATTGGATATTTATATAGAAAATTTATGAAATAAGACTTAGGTGTTTTTATTTTATAATGGAAGAAACTTCTTAGGCATTTTGTGTTGCAAAATGTCTGGTGTAATTAGTTATTAAATTAACTATTAACCCATGCAGGATTTCTATTTCTTTATATAAAAGCAGATTTGACTTATTTTGTTTATGCAGTTCGTGATTCTGTCATCTTTTTCTAGACGGGAATTTGATTTGAGCTTTTTATTTTCTTTTATATAACAGATTTGGACTTCCAGATTCTAGACGCCATGGTGAAAGTATATGTCTGTCTCCATGTAACACACTGGCAGCAGTAACAGATGATTTTGGCAGAGTAATTTTATTGGATGTAGCTAGAGGAATTGCAATACGCATGTGGAAAGGTACTTCCTTATAAAAATCCAGAAAAAAATGTTAATTTGCTTTTTACCCCAATAGTTGAGCAATATTATCATCCTTCAGCTTCTGGTGGACAACACTGCTTAATTCGTTATGTTTATGCTATCTTTTTTTTTTTTTTTTAACATGAACTCTTGTCAGTAACACTTGATCTAGTAGTCCAATTGATCTATCCTTTAAGTTTGATTAATTTATAGGCACTTTTAATTCTCTTCCTTGTATACTTTTCATTTCTCACTGTCATTGTTAAATTCCTGAAGTCAGTTTCTTGCCTCTGTTACATTCATTCCACTTCACAAGGTCATGTTTAAATCAGATGTTCTCTTCAAATCTAGAATGCTAAGTTTTTCAAACTAAAGATGGCAAAAACCCATCTTTGCTGACTTGACTTCCACATCTGTATGCTTGGATCAATTTACTTAAGTTTCTTAGTAGTATGTCAGTTAGGAGCTGTAGTTAGCTGCTAATAAAAGACCCAAGTTCAGGATTGATATAATATGCCCATGACATCCTCAGGAACCCAGTTTAACTTCCTGAGCTTCCCCACTCAAGGTTATTTCATGGTTCAGATGGCTGCTGGAACTCCAGCCTTCCTATCTGCAATCCAGGAAGGAGGAAAGGAAGAGGAAGAACTACCAACGGAGTCAGTCCACTTTGAGGATGATTTCCTGCCAAGCTTTTTCTACAGTGCATTAGACGGGACTTAGTCACATAGTCATACCTAACTATAAGGGAGACTTGAAAATATGTAGGCACACTGTCAACCTGAAAAAGATAAAATCTCTTTGACCAAGGAAGAAGGGAGAATGCATATTTTGGAATCATCAGGAATAGTAACATGTCAGCACAGACAGGCTACTTGTTAGAAACCACAGTTATGATGCAGTCTGGTCTGTACTGAGCAATGTGAGGAATAATGGATTTGAGGACATTAAGTTACTCTGGACAGATTGAGACCACTGTCATCTTCTTGCCAGAGAATTCCTGCAGTGTTTACCTGGTACATGTTTAAGTGTCTGTAGAAATAGGTTTTGGTGCTGCAGATACATCATTTCTTCTTGGGGTTTGTCTTCTGAAATAACATGAAGGGTGGTTCTCAGCAAGACTTTTCCAGAATATAGAAGACATAGGTACATCAGCTGGTCCAGATCCATTGTAGCGATCCTGTTGCTGGTACTGTTGTTTTTCCTTCTGCAGCTGGTGCAGTTTTCCCCTGTTCTTGGAAGAGAGGGGTCAGTTGCCTGTGGAAGGGGCCCCCTGAGATAGAAGACAGTGTCGGCTGTATCTCTCTCTCATAGGCCGGGGTGTCCTGCCACCACCTTGCACCGTATTCTCCCTGTCTGCATAACCCTAAGGGACTTGAAAAGCAGAAAATCAAGTTGATTTTTCTCTTACATTTTATATGGACTTTTATTTAAAATCCAAACCTGATAACCTCCCCTGGATTTTTTAAAGGTAGATAATTTTTTTAAAGAGAAGGAGGGGAGAGAATGAGATTGAGGAAGGGTACTCATGAAGCTGTAATGATATCTGTTTGTTTGTTTGTTTTTTTAAAGAAAAAGCAGTGATCAGGAGCAAATATAACAAAATACTAAGATTTAATAAGACTTGGTGATGGATTCAGTATTATAATTACTATCTTTTCTGTTTAAGATATTTCATACTAAAAAGATAATGTACTTTTATAGCTTTTCTTAAACCCCTCTCTAAAATATCCCACAATGCCTCAGAAAGCTATGATCAAACCTAGATTAACTAATTAGCTTCACTTTTCCTTGGTCTCCAAGGGTATCGCGATGGACAGATTGGTTGGATCCAAATTGTAGAGGACCTCCATGAAAGAGTACCAGAAAAGGCGGATTTTTCCCCCTTTGGAAATACTCAGGGTCCAAGCCGAGTAGCTCAGTTCCTTGTGATCTATGCACCAAGAAGGGGAATCTTAGAAGTGTGGAGCACACAGCAGGGACCTCGAGTAGGAGCTTTCAACGTGGGAAAGCACTGCAGGTAAGCTGCAAACCCTGTCATTTTCCTGGTTACAAAAAGGAATGCTTTTATTCAAGTCTTTATTAAAGCTGCTTAGTAGGTTGCAGGTTGTTTGAGAATTGCAGTGTTCTTTATTCTGGTTTTCCCTGCCGAGTGCCTGCTATATAATTAAGGATTAAGTATTTAATAACAAAAAATCTTACTGACCATGATACGCTACCGAATTTAATAAAGTTACCTGTGGTGCTGCCATTTATCCCCATCCCTTACTTACGTTGTGGAGGCTCAAAAGGAGAGATTGCTTCAGATTCCTGTGGTGATGATGTTAAGTGAGGTGAGGCTTTGTTTGCCATTGCTACATAGGCCTGACTGTCCTTCCATTTTCTAGCACATTTTAACAAGGCAGAACTCTACCAGTCAGGATCTATTTTACTTATGCTTTTGGTATCAGTTAGTGTTTATTTGCCTTATTAGTGCTCCTGAATTGATAGTAATGTAGGGGGTCCCTAGCTATAATAAAAGCACTTTTGGCATTTCTCCTTTTTCTCTAATAATCTTACCATATTGGTTTGTGACTTCCTCAGGCTTCTGTATCCTGGCTATAAAATAATGGGCTTAAATAATGTTACCAGTCAGAGTTGGCAGCCACAGACTTACCAGATCTGTCTTGTTGATCCAGTGTCTGGAAGTGTGAAAACAGTAAATGTTCCTTTCCATTTAGCACTGAGGTAAGATTCATCCAGTTGTCCCTCTGCTAACTTTTCCATCCCTTATTTTGCTCTTTGTTTTGTAGTTACCATTTTGTTGTTGTTTTTTTTTCTCATTAGATATCTTTAAAGTTAAATAGGAAGAAAAGAATTGGAGTGTGTCAGATTTAGAAGGAAAGCGATTTCACATTCTGTAAGAATTTGTTGTATTTATTGTTTTAGTGACAAGAAGTGCGAACGAGCCAAGGACATGCACCTAGTGAAGAAGCTGGCTGTTCTGCTGAAAACAAGACCTCCTAATCTCGGTGCGCGTCCCTTAGCAAAAAATAATAACGCATACCCTTTGTCATTTTCTAAATGCAGCAATCAGAATATTTCAGTTCATTTGTGAGCTGTTGTAACTCCTTGAAATAAGGTGAGGTGCAAGTAATCATGTATATTTTTAATTGGAATTGCTCTGTAAATATGAGGCATGCCCTCTGGGAGATATTAAAATTTGTAACAATAGAACAATAACGGGAGAGAAACCAGAAGTCCCTGAGACTGGCTGATAGCTACAAATATGTGCATTCTTCTTTCAGAATAAAGTTTACCTTGTAACAAAAGTGAAAAATTTACCTTGGTTAATTTTCTCTTTGTAGATTTGGTTGAAACACAAATAAAGGAATTAATTCTTGATATTAAGTATCCTGCAACCAAGAAACAAGTAAGTATGTATAATATGTGAACTTTCCTGCTGAGTAGCTGGGGCATATTTCTCTTAAGAAGGTCTTTATTTTCCTTTTTCCCTCCAAACATGACAGGCTAACCTCTTCTTTTCCGGTTTTTATTCACACATCCTTTTTATATTCACATACGGAAGTTCCTGTTGTCTCTCTCCTTTCCTCCTTTTTTTAATTAAGTAACATTACCATACACATGTGTGCATGTTTGAAACACACACACACATCTATACATAACATATACTCAGAATAAAGAATAATAATGAACACATATGTGTGACCACCCACCTTAGGAAATAGAATGTTACCAAGAACTCTGAAGAGCCCTACGTGTCCCTCGTCAAGCCCCTCCTCCCATTCCTAAGGTAACCAGTGTTCAGAATTTTGTGTTTCTCTCTCTTTTGCTTTTTATAGTTGTATTATTTCTGTATGGCTCCTTTAAAATGTCGATGCGTTTTCTGCCGTGTGTCCTTCCTTCAACAGTATGTTTCTCTGCGACGTCCCTGTTGGTGCCTGCAGCCACAGTGGACATGTACCGTGTCTGCTGTACTTGGTTCGCTCTCCTCCTGTCGGGGGCATGCAGAGTTCTTACAGTGGCACTGTGATTATCCTTGTACATAGGATACTACATATCTTTATGTTCCCAGGTGCACATATGCGAGAGCTTCTGTTGAGTTTGTACCTAAGAGGGGAATTGTAGTGTACTGAGCTTCTCTAGCTGTACTAGTTGATGAAAGATTGCTTCTCAAAATACTTGCACTAATGTATGTTCCCACTTGTACCGTGTAAGAGGGCCTGTTCCTCCACAGCCTCAGCATCCCATGGTATTGGCAGACTTGTTGCTTTTTGCCAGGTTTGTGGTTCTAATATGACAACTCACTGTGATTTCTTTTACTCACACCCTCTTCTCCAAACCCCTCATAATGCTGCTCAAGTTCTAACTCTATAAATTCTTTTTTTTTTTTTTAAGATTTTAATTATTTATTTGACAGCTCACGCAGGGGGCCGGCAGGCAGAGGGAGAGGGAGAAGCAGGCTCCCTGACGAGCAGGGAGCCCGATGCAGGGCTCGATCCCAGGACCCTGGGATCATGACCTGAGATGAAGGCAGCCGCTTAACCAACTGAGCCACCCAGGCACCCAAAGTTCTAACTCTTTAAATTCTTACACAACACTTCAATCCCTATGGATGCCTCTGAACTCCTACTCTGCTTTTAGTCAGAACTGGATAGCTAATGGCTACTTGTTCTCTAATTATTTCTTGTACATGAATCCTAGCTCACCAGTTTTTTCCTTTTTACCTCTTTTAAGCTCCTCCAAGTAGGGACCTCACCAAATACATCAATTTCATAATCCACAACAACTAAAATAATGCTAGATATGTGGGAGTAAAAATTTAGTGAATATTGATTTCTTTTTATTCCCTTTTATTTTACTGTGGCAGTCATTTTTAAAAAATACTTTTTATTATTTTATTGTAGAACTGGCAAGTCCCTGTGACTTTTTTTTTTTTTTTAAGAGAAGGAGGGTGGGGAGGGGCAGAGGGAGAGGGAGAGAGAAACTTAAGCAGGGCTCCATGCCCAGTGCATAGCCCGACACAGGGCTCGATTTCACAACTCCGAGATCCTGACCTGAGCTGAAATCAAGAGTCAGATGCTTAACTGACTGAGCCACCCAGGCACCCAAGTCCCTGTGACTTCTAATCAAGTTTTCCATTCTGCTGACAGGGCTAATTGGTTCTCCTCTTTCTCAGGACAAAGTCTCAGTTATGAAAGATGACATTCCTATGACAAGGTGGGCATCCAAGAGAGGTAGTTTAGAGAACCTGTGGTAGAAAGGGAGGGTTATAACCCAAACAAGGCTTCTCATTTTGATACCATCTTTCTTGTCTTACTTCATGGAACAGCAAAATTGGAAAAGTTCAGCATACTACAGACTGTCTTCTTGACCTTTTTAAAAATTATTATACTACTGAATTGTGTGTGAAACTATGAATTTTATAAAAAATGCTGGGAAAGCTCATAGTTAAAGTTGTGTATTGTTTTTAACACTAAAGGGAAAAAAAACAGTTCAGGCTTTGGAAGAATGAATAAATAGGCAAGTGGTAGACAGAACAGAGACAATTGCGTTTTGCTGGGTATTTGCCTTTTTCAGTCACTTTCTTCATATCCACCATGTAGTTGCCTCATCATGGGCTTGACCACCCTCTTGAGCCACCCTCAGAGCCCCATTTCTTACCTACGTGCACACACACACACACACACACACACAGGTGGGTGTGTTACAGTCTTTGTCTCATGCTACATTCTCAGCCAACTTTTGAAATTATTTAGTCTTATCGATAAAAAGCCAGTTTAATGGCCTAATATGAAAGGATAAGTATGAACTTTAACTGCTGTGTCTACCCATTGGTGATTCTGATGGTGGCTTCTTTAGGCATAAAGAGAGATTTTGGAACTGGTGGTGAAGGCTCTTAAGTATCTGCTGGGGGAGGGGCAGGAAGAGGGAGGTGGGGTGAGGCAGGAGCATCTATATACACCTTGCATGGCCTGTGTATTCCCCCAGCCGTGCTCAAATGCAGTCATGAAACAGTAACTAAGTTGTCAGCTTTCATCACTGATACAACAGTAACAGCCTCTGCTTTTCATTTATGCCGGTGGAGTATAGACTTACACTCTTTTTATTGGTGAATAGCTTTATCGTGGTCCCTGTTTCATCTTGGCCATTCTGTTAAATACCAGTTGCCTTCTAGTTGTTTCATTCTGAGTCTGGATTTTTTGCCATTCCACCATAAGGTGCAGGAGATGAAATTGATTGCATAATAGATATGATGCAACTCTCCTTCTCAGGTACGTCCACGAAAACATCTTAATTATGGAGCTTCCCTTGGAAATTTGGGGTACTGAAGGTGTTGGCATAAATATGAAATTTAAAAAACAAAATCGTTGCCTTCTGATTGTTAGAATTGCTCAATATCTTTCTTCTAGGCCTTGGAAAGCATTTTTGCAAGTGAACGATTACCATTTTCCTGCCTTAGAAACATCACTCAGACTTTAATGGACACTTTAAAAAATCAAGGTAATAGGGTTTGTACTGATTGGAGGTTCTGGTCTTCAGATTTTATAATTCTGATTATAAAAAGCTATTCCTGTTTATGATATCATCATGTTACTTCAATATGGAAATACTGCAAGAAATAAGGAAACTTATTTCATACCTTTAGTATTTGGAGACTTTTTTATTCCCTACTTGGTGTATGCAGCTGATCTTCATCTGAGCTTTCTCTGAATATACTGTTTCTTTCTGTAAATATTTCTCTTAAAAATCTTTCTACCCTGAGGAAAGACACCAGTGTAGGATGGTGAGAAGTGGTTATTTTGTTATAGTCGTGCACGTGTGAGAGGCAGCAGCATGAGGGGAGAAAGTTAGCTGGTGGTCTGCAAAAAACAGTGCGGCTTTCTTGCTTTCAAACTGTCTTTTACTTAGCTTTATGGAAGGAGAGTGATTCCTGTAGATGAAGCATTCTTTAAATTTGTTTTGACTGAGCTAATGATTTTAAAAAAAAGTACACTTTGAATTAACATTCTGTTACTGTATGGAATCCACATTTTCTCCTCTACTTCCCTCATGAACAGTAAGGACTTCCAAAATTGGACTCTAAGTAAAGTATTAGCTCTGAGTTTGCTGGTTGTTTTTTACTGTTCAAAATTTGTCTGAAAAAGAACTACATCTCTAACTGTGGGATTTTAACTCTGTACTCTATCCAGCTGACCCAGCAAAATTCAGTTTATTCTCAATACCTAACATAAATTAAATTGTAGTGTGTAATGTGCAGACTTCGTCTAGCTGTGACTTTTTGCTTGTCATGTTAGTTATATAAAGCCAGCTTTATATTTATATTTAAGCTAACTTAAAGTGGCTTAATAAACAGATCATAGTATCCCCTTTCAAGACTTTAAGCATCCTAATGTTGAGATTTTTTTTCAACACGTATTTAAAGCTGACTTTTGGAAAATAGTGAATTTCTTTAGTATATACAGCTTGTTAGAAATACGTCTTTTAAAAAGCATAGTATGTTTATAAAGCTCCCCCATCCCTCCAGGCTTTACCAAAATCTCAAAATTTATTGAATCAGAATTTATCTTGCACTGGACGAGATAAAAGTAAACCAAATACCACTGTTGGAATTCTATAAAATCATCACCAGTTTCAAGTTCTACCCATAATTGAGATTCCTAAAAATTTCACCTATTTAATATGCTAAGTTTTATTGTAGCTATACCAGCTCTTGGAGGTAAAGTCCCTGCCTTTTAAAAGAGTAGTTGTTTTATATTAGATGATAAATATTTAAATTATCATGAGGGAATGTATTATATAGAGAGTATTTCTCTTTTTTTAAAAAAATAAAAAAGCCTGATTGATGGAGAATGTTAAGTAGAATTGTACTTTGGTCTCTTTGCCAGCCTTCCTTGAGGATAAATCTGTTACAGTCCAGAGTTTGTGCTTGAATTCTGGTATCTTTGACCACCATGATAACAAGAGCCAGGCAGCTTTCTATTTGTCTGTCCTCTGTGAACAGAATGGGTGGCATATGAATTACGGGGTGGGGGAGAATATTTTCAAAGCTGTTTTCAGATCATTTTTAAAAAATTTGAGTATTAGACTAAGATAGCTCTTTTTTTCTTTTTCTCCACCCCCTCCCCCACTAGTACTATGCCTTATTTCATTAAAAAATTGGGACATTTTTCCATGATGAAAAAATCATCTTTGTCTTAGTAATCTGTTATAGCTTAAGTATCTCAGTATTTAATAGACTAGAACATCAGAGAAGTATAAAATACTATGAGTGTTAATGAAAGACCTTTTTATAAGTTTGT
Organism: Phoca vitulina; assembly: GCF_004348235.1. Lineage (NCBI taxonomy): Eukaryota > Metazoa > Chordata > Mammalia > Carnivora > Phocidae > Phoca > Phoca vitulina. The sequence goes on from NW_022589729.1 coordinate 6,099,724, forward strand.
TAAATATATCTCTTTAATGTATTTTTTCTTCCACGTTTTAGAGCTTGAGTCTGTTGACGAAGGATTGCTACAGTTTTGTGCCAATAAACTGAAATTACTCCATCTTTATGAGTCTGTCTGTCAGTTAAATTCCCTTGATTTTCATTCAGACACACCATTCTCGGATAATGTGAGTAATTCCATTCCTCATTATACAAAATAATCTCTTCGATTATTTTTAATTTTTTCATTGACAGTAAAGAAGTAGAAAATTGAGAATTTTTATGAAGGGTAAAGGTGTGTTTTCTTTATAAGACCTCCTGCTGGCTCTCTGTGCCGTCGTGCTAACTTTGTATTATTTATGCCAAGATATTACAGTTTATTGTTAATCCATTTTCACTATCTTAGAAGCATTTGGTTTCTCTCAACTCATTTTTTAAGGTTGTTTCTGACAACATAACTGGACACGATTTGCCAATTAAAATATATTCAGTTTGCTGAAGTAGCAAAACTTTAATTTCTTTTAAAGAAAAAAAAAGATTTTGCTAAACAGAAGAGACTGGGTTTTCAGTGGTGTTGTGAACAAACTCATACAGCTTGTTCTCTTGTCTACTACATACTACTTAAATAGAAATTCTGTCGTACATCAAAGTGTTTAATTATAGTAAATGTTCTATGTTCTCATTCTGTAAAACATTAAAAAAATGGCAGTACCTTGTAATCTTCATTATGGTGCAGTATTGGTAATTTTGGGGCATGTATGCAAAATTCTTACTTTTCATACAGAGAAATAGTTTCTTTAATAGAGAGTAGAGAGAAAGGTTGTCCTCTCTTTCTCTCAGATTACCGTGTGACTGTGGACAGCCTGCTTGCCTTTAGGGTTCATGTCTTCCACATATCTAAAGGAAAATTATTATTTAAGTGATTTTAGTGATTTGTCAAGTCACTGATAATATTTATAAAAAATTATCTGGTGTATCTGAAACTTAATTGAAGTTTAAAGTGGAAACCTTTTATTTTATACATACGTGAATAAAAATTTTTAAACAGAAAAATGAAAGATTTTCTCTCTATATTGGAAACTACTTACACATTCTAACAATTTTTTTATCCTTGGGATTATAGATGGATTTCATAAAGCATTTTAACAGCCTTCATAATATTCTGTGATTGCTATTATAAACAACAAAGCCATTTTTCAGGATCTTTTTGTTTTTCTTTCTACTTCAGCAATAGTATAAAATCATTTCAAACAATAAGAAGGTTCAAGTTGACTAAATTATGTCTGCAGGATTGCCTAGATATTTCATAGATTCTTCAATGCCTAATTTTTTCATAAGATCCAAACTTTCCTACCTCACCAAAGAAAGTTAAGTATATGTCATTAGTAATCCCCTACAGAATTCATTTTCACTTGATAGCCCCAATACAGTATGTAAAGATAAAAATACAAAATTTAAAGTTATCAGTTGGCTGATTGCTCTTTATTATTTTTTGAAGCACTTTTTAAGAATTAAAATTGTATTTTGCTGTGAACTTGTTTAGATCCTTCAAAAAATGTATAGTCCACTTCTAGGCTGAATGGCTAATCTTGTGCGTGTAAAACTAAAATTCAAGTCTGGAAACATTTTTGTTCCTATGGGATGTAGTTCATATAAGCTCGCTCATATATAATAAATTCAGTATAGCTTTGAACTACTGGTGTGTGTTCATAGCGTTCTGCAATTTACTACTTGTTTTTAAAAACAGCATGTGGCGGGGAGAAAGTTTTGCTTGCTATGGTGAATTTAGGGTCTTTTAAGCATATGTTTGTGTGTGTGTGTGTGTGTGTATGTTTATCCCTAATTTAGAAAAATAATAGTAATATCAGGAGATGTTTTTGCACATATGGTCTGTAAAGATAGTTTGAAGGTGGGCAGGATATGTCTCTAACTTTTTTTTAATTTAATTTAATTTTATTATGTTATATTAGTCACCATACAATACATTATTAGGTTTTGATGTAGTGATCCATGATTCATTGTTTTCGTATAACACCCAGTGCTCCATGTAGTACGTAACTTTTCAACCTCTATATCCCTGAGAGCCACATAGAGGATGTATGTGTAGATACAGTGAGGCTTGGTTTCAGTATTTTTTATTGTGTTTATGCTGCTTAATAAATAAACATTCAAATAGGCCTTTAGTTTACTTAGAATCACAAGAGTTGCAGTTGATACTCTTGTGATTTTTTTCTGATTCTAAATTAATGCAACTTTAGTAAAATTCAAACATTTTAGATGAGTATAGAGTATTCTCAAGAAATTGTATAAAAATCGTACTTGTAATATGTAGTGTTTCAAGATTAGTTCAAGTTACTTCCAATTCATGAATTTGTGATTAAAATTTTAAGCAGAGTACATTAGAGCTATCACATTAATTAACAAGTCATCATTTGCTTATAGTCTTGCATTTCACTTCAAATAATGGGGTTGACCCTGATGGCAGAGTCATAGGAAGAGATACGGTGTATTCACAACCTTTTTTTTTTTTTTTCCTATTTTTTTAAGGACTTGGCTGTGTTACTGAGGCTTGATGAAAAAGAACTGCTTAAGCTCCAGGCATTGCTAGAGAAGTACAAAGAGGAAAAAACCAGGACTGCTACAGTCCGATTTTCTGATGATAAGGATGGTGTGTTACCTGTAAAAACATTCCTGGAATATTTAGAATATGAGAAGGATGTGATCAACATAAAGAAGATAAGTGAAGAGGAGTATGTGGCTTTAGGTAGGTGGAATGATAAAAATGCTCTTTGAATCCCGCCTCTTCTGGAGGAAAGCCTGGCAGGAGTTTACAGCATCTCAAAGGTTCAGTTTGTTTTAAAATTAACCTAAGAATTTAATGTGTATTTTTCAGTGAACAAAAACTACTCTGGATATGTAGGCACTATGTCATACAAGTTTTATTGGTTAATACGTATACTAAAGAGACAGTGTTAGGTGATGATTTGCCCTCTGCTTTAAAATCAAGCAAACTGGGACACCTGGGTGGCTCAGTCGTTAAGCGTCTGCCTTCGGCTCAGGTCATGATCTCAGGGTCCTGGGATCGAGTCCCACATCGGGCTCCCTGCTCGGTGGGGAGCCTGCTTCTCCCTCTCCCACTCCCCCTGCTTGTGTTCTCTCTCTCGCTGTGTCTCTCTCTGTCAAATAAATAAATTAAAAAAAAAAAAGTTTAAAATCAAGCAAACTGAGACAATTTCTTTTTTCTCATGCTGGTTTGCCTCTCTGGGGATCTGGATTGCAATTCAGGAAGAATATTAGTCCAGATGGTAAGTAGCCATTGGTTAATGCATTTTACTTTTGTTTTACTAGGTAGTTTCTTTTTCTGGAAGTGTTTGCATGGAGAAAGCTCTACCGAGGATATGTGTCACACTCTGGAGTCAGCTGGACTTAGCCCTCAGCTGTTGTTGGTAAGCTTTCTTGTTGTTGCACGTTTTTCTTCCCTTCTCATGTCATCCAGAAGTGTCAGTCCTTTTTTTTTAACCATTGTCCGAAGCATATCATAGAACATACATGAAAACCTTCCAAAAGTGATCGAAGAAATTTATAATCACCATATTTAATTGAGTAATATTATTTTATTTTTCTAATTCCCTGTAAATTGTAGCGGGCATATTCCATGGTCAGCCTAAAATAAATTTAGAATCTGACATGTATGCATGCATTTATAGTGGATTGTAATCAACCGTGAAATTGATCATATTAGAAGTAAAAAATTAGAGAACAAAATCAACTTCCCTTAGAGCAATACAGAATTGTTATCAAACATTCCCAAACTTTGCATATAGGTTAGGGTTTAGTCTCTCTGCTATAACAAATGTAAAACAAAAGAATCATTCACTAGAAAACAACACCACCACTAAATGTTTGCCCTTCTGCACAGGACAAGGGAGGTGACCCTGTCGTCCTCCCTTGTCTTTACCCTAACCACTCACATGCACACATACACACACTTTCGCATCCCCAGTAACACCCTACATTTTGGCCAGGATCTGGGAAAGCTCCTCTATGAGCTTGTTGACTGTGTTCGTGTATTGTTTTAATTGAACATTTACATCCTTTAAAAACAGATTCCATTCTTTGTTCCTTTGCAGTATGTATGTCAGGAAGTAAGGCAGTTAAAGATATGCATAGGTTTTACATGGATGTTCATAAGTGGCTTTATTCATAGTAGGCCAAAACTGCAAGCTACGCGAATGTCCTTCGGTGGGTGAATGGTTAAACAAACTGTGGTACATCTTTACCATGGACTACTCCCCAATAGTAAGACTTAACCATTGATTCCCACAATAACTTGAATGAACTGCAAGGAAAATATGCTGGGTGGAAAATGCCCATCTTGAAAAGACATGTACTTGCATGATTCCATTTTTGTAACAGTCATGAAATAGCACCATTATAGAGATAGAGAAGAGATTAGTGGTGGTCACGGGTGAGGGGTGAGTGACTGGAGGGATGGGTGTGGCTGTAAAGGGTTGACACAAGGGAGTCGTGCTGATACATAGTTGAGTGCTTGATCATGGTGATGTTTTTGTGAAAAGCTACACATTTGATAGAATTGCGTGCACACACATATGGGTGCATGCATTATTGGTGAAATTTGAATAAGCTGTATGGATTTTACCAATGTTAATTTCTTGGTTTTGATATTGTATAAGATGTCAACATTAGGGGACGCTGTGGGAAGGGTGCATGGGACTTTGTTGTGCATTTTTTTTTGTGCCCCTAGTAAATCTATAACTATTATAAAATAAAAAGTTAAAAAGAGAGGAGGTATTTATTATTCAAATTTGAGATGCTTAAATGAGTACAAGATACTTCTTATTTTTACATTATGTTTAATCAGTATCAATAAAATGCATTAAATCTGGGGTTCAAGAAACATTGGGAAAAATGAACCTCAAATCTTTCCTCAAGCCATATATAAAAATTAACTCAAAGTGGAACATAAATATAAGAGCTAAAACTACAGAACTTACAGAAGAAAACACAGGAGAAAGCTTGATGCGGGGAAAGATTTTATAGGGCACAGAAAGCATGAACATAAAAGAAAAATATTGATCAATTATACTTCATCAAAATTCAAAACTTCTGTGTTTTAGAACTGTTAAGAAACTGAGAGGCAAACCTCTCTTTCAAAATTTACATTTGATAAATGAATCCACATTAAGAAAGAATTTATATGACTCAGTAATAAGACAAACAATACAATAAGGAAAGCGAAAGATTTGAACCATCACATTACCAAAAAATATACTTACAAATGGCAAATGTCACCTGAAAGGTGGTCAGCATCATTCACTGTTAGGGAAATGCGAAATAAAGCCACAGTAGACTCTTTCTCAAGAGGATGACTGAAATTAAGACTCCTGATGCACCAAGTGTTGATGAAGATGTGGGACAATCAGAACTCCCAACACAGCTAATGGAAATGCCAACTAATACAACAACTTTGGAAAATAGTTTAAAAGTTTATTATGATGTTGAACAGAGATGTACAATAAAATCCAGCAATCTCATTCCTAGGTGTTTTTCTAGGAGGAATGAAAACATATGTTCACATAGATTTGGAATAAAATGTTAACAGCTTTAATCATAATAGCCCAAAATGCAGACAACCCAAATATCCATCAACTGATAAGTGGTTAAGTTATGGTATATCCATACAGTGGAATGAACTACTGATACACAAAATAATTGTGTAATAAATAAATGAATGAATCTCAGAAGCATTACACTAAGTGAAAAGATCCAGAAATAAGACTACCTCCTGTATGATTTTAATTATATGAAATACTAGAATAAGCAAAAATACAGTGACAGAGCAGATGGGAGTTTGCTAGAAGATGACGGTGGGGGTTGGAGATTGACTACAGCAAGCACAAGGGAACTTTGGGGGATGATGTTTATGGTGTTGGCCACCCAACTTAAAATTAGTGAACTTTATTGTAAATATGTATATGTTATAATGTAATAAAGTGATATATAGGAAATTTCACGATTTTAAATCCATAATGCTGGGATCTGTAAGTGTATTTATTGTGCTATAGAATTTATAAAATGGATTATAATTTTAAATTCTTTTTAAAAATCATCTAACTCTGAAAGACTATTTCACGTATTCCAAATGATTGGTCGCTTCTCCAGATGAATATTTTATGGTTAGGTTTTTGAAGTATTCTATCAGTAGCTGAATGCTTTTAAAAGCAGTCGTGTAAGTTTTTAAAATCCTGCCGTGGAGTACAGAGAAATAAGGCATTTTCACTGAAAGCATGTAAATAGTAGTTACGAATGGGAAGGGGAGGGGAAACTTCTTCAAAAAAAAAAAAAAAAAACCAGAAAAACAAAAACAAAGTCCTGGAATTAAAGTAAGACATTGAATGTACAATACGACAAGCTTTTTAAAAAGCCTGCTTGGTCACTGTGGTCACACTGATCAGAGGAAATGGCAGCTGGCACATTCAGGCCATGAGTAAGCCGCCTGGCCTTGGGAAGATCAAGTGCAGGGGTTTTGTGTACCCATGTAGTAAGTGTGCATCTTGCTTACAGCTTGCTCATTCCCAAAGCAGTTAGTGCCGGTGCCAAAATATTAACCAATGGCATTTTTCTAAGTTACTAAATTTCAAATAGTTTTTTTTTAAAGAGAATGTCTATTTTTTTTTTTTTATTAACATATAGTGTATTGTTTCAGGGGAACAGGTCTGTGATTCATCAGTCTTACACAATTCACAGTGCTCAGATAGTAGTGTATTACATTAAAAGTGATAGACTTTTAGAAGTTAGACATATAAAAGTCATGAATAAAAGGTGTTAGGTCTTTCAGCAAAATATATTATTAGTGTTTACAAGGACATTTGAAATGCTAACTCTTCCTGTTATTTTTTCTGAACTATTTTAAATGGTAGTTTTATTGGAATTATGTTCGTGAAGAACTTATAATCTAGGTTGTGTGTGTGTGTGTGTGTATTCTTTTTAGGTTGTGTGTATTGTTAAATTTGGAAATACTTCTAGATGTACTATGCCCACCGATTTTTCTATAAAACTTAACATTTGATTTAGTCAGTATCATATACTATATTAGCGTAATTCACGGACAACAGCCTGATAGTTTTTTAAATGTTTAAATGTTTAAAACTATAATTTAATGTTTAAAACTATAACTACCCTCACTGGAATTTTATCAAGTTTTAATTCTGTATACTAAAACAGACCTAGTTTTCAGGAAAGACTAGAAAATAAGGCTCATTCAAAAAACTGACAAAATAAGTTTAAGTAGAGACAGGGCTAACAGATGGCTTCTTCATGTTCTATCTGCCAGCATTTCTGCTGAGGGAAGGATTAAAACATCTGGGATGTTAATATTACAGGGGGAGGATACTTAGCAAAAAGTAAAGTTCATTAGGCATTAGAAGCATCTACCAAGAACCAGTGGGATTTTCTACGTCATTCTTAGGTACGTTCTTAGGTTTTTACCAAGTCTTAGATACTGCTTGACGTAGAAAAGAGGAATTAACTAAATTTCCTCTCAAGTTTTCTCTTAATAAAAATCTAATACTCAGATATCATCTGGTAATATGTCAATATGTGACATTTATATGTGAAATAACATAGTATACATTTATAATATGAATATCCACATTATGAATAATATAATGTGACATTCTTTGCTGTGATGTATTGAAAGGATATTTTGTATTTACGAGTTATAGAGATCGTTACCTTCTATATACTCTCTTTTTCTGTAATGTGTGTCTATGTGTATGTTTTTATGTGGTCTCTTATCTCTGTATTCTCCTCTTTGATTATTTTTCTCCTTTTACCTTAATTTTTCCTGAAGCTTAAAAAAATCTGTTGTTTATAAGTGATTCTAAAATTGTGTCATTGTGTTCTGATAGCTCCCACAGCAGCCTCTGTTTCATACCAACTTTTTACATGCTAACTAAAGCATGACTGATTGACTTTTTAAAGTTAATAAACAAGAGGAGCGCCCACTAAGTTATAAGCAAAGATTACATTGGTGCATGAGAGTTAGAGACAGGGTTGACCTAGAGAGAGATGGAAGGAGAGTTAAATAGAACAGGGTTTTTTGTTTTAGAATTTGCTAAAGAAAGGTGGTGGTAGATAGGGGGAGTGGTTAGTTGGAGAGAAAAATAGAAGAGTTTATAGTATGAGGAGGGAGTCAGGTCATGGCATTTAATTTATCTAACCTTTTGGGTTGTCCATCTTTTTGAGCATTTTGAAACTTTGTTGCTGGTGAAGAGATGAATCAAGCTTTGAAAGACACTAAACCCATAGGTGCCTTAGAAACCTGCTGTGCTCTTAAAACACCCTGCTCATATATTTTGGCCTAAAATTAATCAGAGTGACCCCAGAAGATAAGTTCTCCCATCCCGCCTCATTTCCTTTTGATTTGCTTTGTGTGCCCACAACACTGAGACAGGGTCATTTCCAGTTGATTTTGGAGTGCCTTTGTTGCCTGTACGGGCAGCTCGTTTATTTTAGCCTGCCTAGTGGTTATAAGTAGCCGTGTTGTGTGAGGTGATGAGGTCTAGAAGAGAGGGAATAACCTTGATAAATGGATAAAGTCAGTCAGAAGTTTGTGGACCACACGGGATGTTGTGTGGCAGGTGGAATGCATGTCATGTAATATGACCCCAGTTTTATAAAGCGGTGACCACCTCTCCCCCATGCCCGCTCCCTAATGCTCTCTGTATATACTTAGAAAGCTGCCAGTGGCTTGGGCATAGTCAGCTCTCTGCAACCATTAGGCTGTATTGTTGTTAGCATTGTCTTTGTCTTACGGATATGCAGGCAAATATGAGAGCACATTTTTGGCTGTAAAAAAAAAAAAAAAGGTTTCTTGGGACACCTGGGTGGCTCAGTCGTTGAGCGTCTGCCCTCGGCTCAGGTCATGATCCCAGGGTCCTGGGATCAAGCCCCGCATCGGGCTCCCTGCTCAGCGGGAAGCCTGCTTCTCCCTCTGCCTCTCCCTCTCCATCTGCTTGTGTTCCCTTTCTCGCTGTGTCTCTGTCAAATAAATAAATAAAATCTTTAAAGAAAAAAATAGGTTTCTGGATAAGATGAGGTAGAAAGGAGGCTGACGTAGGGAGAGAGCTAAGAGGTTTGAACAGAAAAGGGAGAAATAGACTCCTTTTGAAAGTGTGTGTTTATTTTTTATTTGTGCAAATTATGTGTACATGTACATGTCTATACACATGTACAGTTTTTTAAAGAGAAAAAACGTGTGTTAGAATCAGGCAGATCTTGGTTCAGACTTCAGTCCTGACTCATTAGCTATATTGTGCCGGGTAAGTTCCTTTTCCTTTTCATCATTTGTAAAATCTGGGAGACCGTTCCTGCCGCAAGGTTGTTGGGATTGGACGGGGTGATGCCTGGCGAGTACTAACATCTCCTGGTCCTTCGGTCATTCTCCCAAGTTCATTTCCTTCACACACGACTTCAACTTCCTACTCTTCTTCATTTTTGAAAAGTATTTGTACTAAGATATTTAAACTGGTAATCAACCTTTTATTCTCAACCTTTTTTTGTTTTTGTTTTTGTTTTTTTACACGAAGGTCCTGCAGAACTAAAGCAGCCAGGCCTTTCACAATCACTAGTAGTTACAGGTGCGGTGCCATGCTACTGAACTTCTCATTATCCCAGAATTATCTATGTGCAAATTTTGTACATCTTAAAATATTTCAGTTTTAAGTAGATAGGCTGGTTCATGGGCATCTTAAAAGTCACTTACATTGATTTAGGTGTTTTTGCTTATAAAGTCTGTTTCTCATGTCTTATTAGTGATTTAAAAACTAGAATCTGATAGTTTTACTTATCTGTTCACCACTTCCAAGTCCACAGTACCTTGTGGCCAGTGTGGAGTAAGGTCCACAGCTCCAGATCCTCCCTTTCCTCCCGTCAGCTGAGTGGCTTCCCACCAATCTACTCAACAACCTATGCTAACTTGGTAGTAACCTTTCTGTTAATATGCCCCCTAATCAAGGTTCAACCTGGAAGGCAATGCTTAACCCAAAGAAGAGATGGAAACGGTGGAAGTTCCATATCTAACAGATGGTAAAGAATCTCTTAAGTAGACAGGGTACCTTGTTCTGCCTCTCATGTTACGTGATGTAATGAGCAGCCCCTTATTTCTCACCCTGAAGGACTGCATCCCTCATATACACATGTGTGCTTCCTTGAAAACTGCAGCATTTTGTTTGTTTTTTTATTACTGAAAATTATTTAAATTTGATTTCAGTCTCTGCTCCTGAGTGTTTGGCTGTCTAAGGAGAAAGATATTTTGGATAAACCACAGTCTGTGTGCTGTCTTCATACGATGCTGTCCCTTCTGAGCAAGATGAAAGGTAAAAGGCTGGTGGCTGTTGCAGTTCCATGGCCCTTGAGATGTGGACCACTGCTCTTGGAAATGACCTGAGCTGAAAGCAGGCGCTTAACTGACTGAGCCACCCAGGTGCCCCGTGGGTTCATCTTCTAATTCAGAAATTTACAAATACATACTGGGGAATTTAGTTTCAACATTATGTTTAATGTTAAAGGTTGAACCGAGAGAACCGACGAGCTCAGTTTCTGACTTTCTCTTTCTGCCCGCAGTGGCCGTCGATGAGACCTGGGACTCCCAGCCTGTGTCTCCCTGGTGGCAGCAGATGCGCATGGCTTGTGTTCAGTCTGAGAACAACGGAGCTGCTCTGCTGTCTGCACACGTTGGGCATTCCGTTGCCGCACAGATCTCGAACAGCATGACCGAGAAAAAAGTAAGTGGGCGGGGGTGCACCTGTCCTTGGGTAGGCTGGATCTCTAGCTGTCCAGCCTGCTTGTCCTCGTCTGGGGCTGCAGTGTCTTCGGTGTTATGGAACATGTAGAGTTTGAAATGTGTGTCCAGCAGGTTCTCATCTGTCTTTGTGGGAGTGAGGGGTGCTGCCCTTCACTGGTTTATTCAGATGACATGCATACTTGAACTTGGCCGTCACCTCGTACTTTCCACCTCGAGGGGAAAAATACTGCAGTTAGAGGGCAGAGACCTGGCTCTCTGCCAGTAGCTGGGGATTTGTGGTAAGTCCCTTAAACATGAGTCTCCTACTTCAGGTTCTTCGTCTAAAGGAGGTCAGGGTTAGACTGCATTATTTCTGAGGTTTGTTGTAGCTCTTGAGTTCTACAGTGGTATTTATAACCCTCCCCCCTTTATAAACAAAAGTTGTTTTGGGCATAGAGTGTTGAAGGACTTGAATAAAAGTTTCCTATTGACCTTTTGCTTTGTGATTTTTCCTCATGTCTTATAAAGACTCAAACTTATTTTTTAAAAAAACAAAACAAACATCTCTTGTATCTCATGGTAGATCAAATTTTTTCTAGGGGGACATGGATTTAATTGGATGAGTCACTTCAATAGCCCTGTAGAGATTCACTTAACACTGTCAGTCTCATAGTTTATATGCTAAACTTAATATTACTGGCTTAAGATGTTTATGAAAATGGAGAGAGAAGGAATTTGAGACACATTTTGTATGTTGGCGAGTGCCTTCTGAAGAGCGAGCACTACCCTGGTACTGACAGAAAAGACCGTGGCCCTTGTCAGAGATGGTCCTGCAGACTTGTTAGTGCGCATCGCATGAATCAGGGGCCTTGCCGCAGGTCTTTCTGTAAATGTCCAGGCTCTGTCACTGTTGCCCCCGAATCCAGTCTTCTCCTGTCACTCATGTTCCATCCAGCCAAGCAGTAATATTTGTGAACCGGCGTCTGTGTGTTGCTTCGTGACGTTACCTGACGGTCCCTCAGCTCTCAAGTTAAAAGCTCATTCAAGTGACTGTTGATCCACAGCCTTTGCCAGAGTATCACCAGTGCATTTTCTGTTAGTTTTCCCAAACAGTTTTGGGTGCTGATTCTGAGGCCCTCACTGATTCCTGGGAGGCCCTTTCTCTGGACACTGAATACTGGAAGCTTCTACTGAAACAACTGGAGGACTGTCTCATACTTCAGACTTTACTTCACAGCAAAGCAAACTCGTCAACCTCCAAAGTGTCGTCGCTGCAGGCTGAGCCACTCCCGAGGCTTTCTGTCAAAAAGTTATTGGAAGGAGGAAAAGGTAAGCTGGAGTTATTTGAGCATTGCACATATAGATCTACATGTTTATGGTGTGGGCGTTTCTGGTGGTTTTTATAGAAGTGATCGGAAGGATGGGGAAAGAGAAATACATTTAGATTTTAAAAATTAAAAATAACCCAACGCGTATTTCTTCTCAATTAATCTTCTCAAAGTCTGCTTCTGTCAATTCCCTGCTCAGGAATCTGCACTACGTCCCCCTGCCTTAGAGAATTAGCCGTGGTTCTCAGAGAGTGCTCAGAGGACCTCAAGAGCCCTCCCTTTTCCGACTTCATGTCTGTGGGAGGCTGGCTTTGCCTCCCTTACTTCAGCCAGCACAGCAGATCCCAGTAGATGGAATGCAGAAGCTGATTGGAGAATCCAGATATAAGCTAGACAGTTGAAGAGATCTGCAAAGGTTGTAGTGTTACTCATCTCACGAAACGTCTTTTCTTGCTTTGGGAAATATATTTTCATAAAATGTTATTAACATGTAATAGGTTTATTATTTGTATTTAAAAATGAATTAAGAATATTTTAAAATTTTCTCAATTTTAACTTCTGAGATCATAAATATGAATAAATATAATCCATAAGCTAAAGTTCTTTGAGATCGTCAGTAATTTTTAAGAGTTTAAGGAGATTCTGAGACTTAAGAAATTCAAGAACTTCTGGAACAAATAGAAACTGGTTCTCTAAGAACTTTTGGCTTTGAATCTAACCGATTTTTCCATTTCTTGCTTGTTGCTTGATTGTGGTTCAAATGAAGCATCTGTGTGATTCCCATCTCTAGGTCTGAGCCTGTCCCCTTCCCTTTCCCCGCCTGTCCCATTCTGGATTCTAAATTGTACTTACTCCTTTTTCGAGGCCCAGCTCAAACACTACGTCCTCTAAGAAACTGCTCATGATCCACTAGCTGCAAATTTTTTCTTCTTCCTCCTAACTTCCACAGAACTTTATACCTCTTCTGTGATTTATCACTTCCTGCTGTCCTGGAACCATTGGGTTCTTGTGCTTATGTCCTGCAGGACCATAAGCATTGTAAATTTTTCGTTGTCTTGGTGTACTTTCCTTTTACCAGCAGCTCTGTCAGGCATTTGATAATGACTGTCTGTATTCCTGGATTTCTAAATACCCATGTATTTATAGATTTTTATTTAGTTAACGTGTCTTCTTCTTTATAAGACTGTAAGCTTCAGCCTGAGAGGCAGGCTTTAGGTTTGGCACACATGTAGTGGCCTCCGGAGCTGCTCTCAAGGAACATAGGCTGCGGATGCCATCTTGGCGCTTGCCTTCTTTTTTTTTTTTTTTTTTTAAAGATTTTATTTATTTATTTGACAGAGAGACACAGCGAGAGAGGGAACACAAGCGGGGGAGTGGGAGAGGGAGAAGCAGGCTTCCCGCTGAGCAGGGAGCCTGATGTGGGGCTCGATCCCAGGACCCTGGGATCATGACCTGAGCTGAAGGCAGACGCTTAACGACTGAGCCACCCAGGCGCCCTAGCGCTTGCCTTCTGCCTTGTCCCAGTTTGCCAGTATAACCCAGAAAGAGCTTATACACTTGTTTGGAGCTCTGGTTTTTGTGACTGCCACCCAGGGGACATCTCCAGATCCCCTGGCTCTGGTGGCCAGTGGAGCTTATGCTTGTGGTCCCATGCTTTTAAAAGCTGATGTCTGACAAGTTACCTTGGTGGTGCATTTGGTTCAGCGTCCAACCCTTGGTTTCGGCTCAGGTCGTGAGATTGAGCCCTACCCTGGGCTCTGTGCTCAGCATGGAGTCTGCTTGAGATTCTCTCTCCCTTTGCCCTTCTCACTTGTGTTGTATGCGCTCTCTCTTTCTCATATAAATAAATAAATCTTAAAATAGAAGAAAGCTGATACCTGAGGTTCTGGCTTTCAGTCAGCCTGAATGTAGGTGTGTGAAGATCCTCACTTACAGGACACTGGCTGGTCTTGGCACATCCTCAGCTACTGGGAGCTTTTAAAAATCTACTGGGCTGCTTGGATAAATGACAAGTTTCATCTCCTGCACAAGGCCACTCCTTGAAGACTGGAAGAGTCAAGCAAAAGGAAGAAATAGAGAAATATGTTCCAAGTCCAAGAACAAGATAAAACTTCAGGGGAAAAAAAAAAAAAAACCCTTAACCAAATGGATATAAGTCATTTTCCTGATAAAAAGTCCAAAATTATAGTCCGAAAAATGCTCACCAAACTGGGGAGAAGAATGGATGAACGTAGTGATAACTTCAAGGAGATGGAAAATAAGTAGACATCATAGAGCTTGAAGAATACAGTAACTGAACTCAGTATATGCTAGAGGGTTTCAGCCGCAGACTAGGTGAAGCAAAAGAAAGGACTGGTGAACCCAAAGGCAGGGCAGTAGAACTCACCCAATCAGACGGTTGCAGATATAAGTTGTTAGTTCTAAGCTCATGGTAACCACAAAGCAAAAACCTGTTGTAAATACACAAAAGATAAAGGACTATAAGCATACCACCAAAGAAAGTTATCAAACCACAGAGGAAGAGAGCAAGAGAAGAATAAAGGAACAGAGGAATGATTAAAGCAGCCAGAGAATAACATGGCAATGAGCAACACCTACTAGTAATTACTTTAATTATAAGTGTGCTAAATTCTCTAATCAAAAGACAGAAGGTGACTGAATGGGTGAAAAAAACCAAGACCCATATATATGCTGCCTAGAGACTCACTTTAGATGGATGGACACACAGAGACTGAAAGAGAAGGGATGGGAAAAGATACTCCATGCAAATGGAAACTTTTTTTTTTAAGTTTAAATAAATTATGTTTTAAAAAAAAAAGACTTGTGAAAATTTTTAAATTATAAACTCTACACTCCTTGCTGCCACCTGCTGATAGGGTAGGACCATCACTGTGATACTAACCTAAGCAATATAAGCCAGGGCTTGATTCTGGAATGGAAATTACCAAATGATTTGGAAGTCAAACATAAGAAATTGGAATACCCAGCACACTGCTGCCGTTTACTATCCCTGATAATGGTGATTTTACTGTGAAGCATTCTTTTTTGTGGAAAGGTTTATATTTGAATCAAAATAGGAAGAAAGAAAAGGTGTTGATAAATTATAGAAGAATGTGTAATTTGTTTTAGGTAATAAACAGGACTCTTTGTCTTGAGTGTTTTTCAGTTTGCATTTAGAATTTTTTGGCCTGTGTCGATGACTGAAACATGGCATAGCATCATGTTTCTTAGATGTGGCTAAATTTTGCCCATAAATATTCCATGTCGGCAAGTTAGTTGACTATTAAAAGTAATATGTTGCCCTAAGAAGCCTCGATAGGTATCATACTAATCAGTCTGTTTCAGTTATATGTAAATGAAAATGCTTTAGGAGCGCCTGGGTGGTTCAGTCTGTTAAGTGTCTGCCTTCGGCTCAGGTTATGATCCCAGGGTCCTGGGATTGAGCCCTGTGTCGGGCTCCCTGCTCCATGGGAAGTCTGCTTCTCCCTCTGCCCTTCTCCGTGCTTGTGCTCTCTTTCACTCCCTCTGTCTCTCTCAGATAAATAAAATCTTTTAAAAAAAATAAATGGGGGCGCCTGGGTGGCTCAGTCGTTCAGCGTCTGCCTTCAGCTCAGGTCATGATCCCGGGGTCCTGGGATCGAGCCCCGCATCGGGCTCCCTGCTCAGCGGGAAGCCTGCTTCTCCCTCTCCCACTCCCCCTGCTTGGGTTCCCTCTCTCGCTGTGTCTGTCTCCGTCAAATAAATAAATAAAATCTTAAATAAATGAAGGAATGAATGAATGAATGAAAGTGTTTTAAAGATGTATTCACCCCTTCATCTGTGTCTGATAAAGTATATTTTGAATTTGTGGACATGGAAGCTGTGTGGTATACAAATAGGTACATGCATTTATATGTATCTAACATGGGCATATAGAGCTGTCCTTAGATACCAGATATCCCACTTGTCCTTGCTGTTTTTGGTGAGCACTGTAAATTTTCATTTTCTTACCTCCACACTGTAGGTGGCATTGCAGACAGTGTAGCCAAGTGGGTATTTAAACAGGACTTCAGCCCTGAAGTATTAAAACTGGCTATTAAGGAAGGAGATGCAGAAAACCCAGATGAACCCAAAGAAGGTATTAACAGAGATTTACTTGAAGTGTCAGAGGTGGACATGAACCTAGGAGCCATACCAGGTAATCCATAAATACGGAGAAATATACAGTCCAGAGTGGAGGGAATGTGGCTGCGTCTTTGTTAGGGAAAGAATAATAAATCTGTCACTCTCCTGTGGCTTTCAGACTTGCTGCATTTAGCCTATAAGCAGTTTCCGTGTAGCCTTGAGCTAGACGTGCTGCACGCACATTGCTGTTGGGAGTATGTTGTGCAGTGGAATAAAGATCCAGAGGTAAGATTCTCGCTCCTTCTTTCCTGTTAATTCTGTTGTTGTGCTCATGTTGTATATATGTGGGACTGTTTAATTCAGTAACTTACTGTAAACACTGGACTTTTCCCCTTTGGGATGCCTCTGTACGAGGAGCTGTGCTAGGCCTTTTTCATGCAATCTCTCTCAGTCCTCACAGAGAACCTGTGAGGTGTGGACATTGTCACTACCCCACTCTGGAGAAGGGAAAACTAGGCTCAGAGAAGTTCAGTTCCATGCCCCAGGGCACACTGCTAAGTCAGGGTCTGGGCCAGGATTTAAGCCTAGGTTTCTTTGTTTTTAAAGCCAGTGTGTTTTGCCCCATCCTAGTTAGGTTGTGATAAGTATATTTTTTATTTCCTTTTGAATTCCTACATGAGACGGCACCCACTTAATAGAAACTTTTTAATATCGTAGTTATCACGATAAAAGCCAGGGTGAAGATCCTGATGTTAACCTGTGTCTGCTTGTTTAGATATCCCTGTGTTTGTTCATCACTTCTCTTATGTTTGTCTCAGAAAAATCAAGAAAGCCATGCTGTGTACAAGGCTGACTCTAGTCCAGGGTTAGCCTATGCCTTTTCAGCTCTCTGCTGGGGCATCATTTTCTGCCACTTTCTCTCCCAGGACAGTCATAGTCTGGAAGCAGAATAGGAAGAAGGCCCCAAGCTGGGGGGCAGGAGACCTGAATTTGGGTCCTAGCTGAATTTCTGACAAGTGTCTGGGTTTGGGCCGGTCACTGAATCTCAGAAACTGTTCCTTCCTCTACCCTTTTTTTTTTTTTTTTTTTAATGAAGGTGCCAATCCTTCAGGATTGATGCCAGGATTAAGTAAGATGTAAAAATATAGGATGGATATTCCTCTTTGCCAGTAAGTCCTTCACTTAGGTCTCCCTAGTCAGTGCTCTGGTAAATTATCCCTCTCAAAGCAAACTACTTTATTGTCCTTATGTCAGGTTGCACTTTTGAAGAAAAAAATCTCACTGATGTACCAATTCACACTAATACATTAATTAATGATACTCTGCCTCCCCCCAAAAAATGTTGTCTTTAATATGTAATCACTTACATATTAAAGGAAAAGATTTTTTTTAAAAGTGCTTTAAACAAAGGAATGGGCTTTGATCAATTAAATCTTGACCAAAAAGTGATTTTAGCCCAGGGGACCCTCCTGATGGCCCTCGAGTCACCCTCTTCAGTGGCCTGCATGATAATTGTGTTTGGGCTCTCTACTTAAATGAAGATTTTTCCTACATGAAAAAAGAATGTTAGGACTATAATAAGGACATAATAGTTTCTAAAATCTGAATAGATTAATTCCAGATTCAGGTCTAACACAGTGATATGTAAGAAGAAAACTGTTTTACATCATTCATTATAAACTGAAGGCAGCTTGCAGACACAGAGCTGAGGACAAGCCTCATTGCCTCTGCTCACCAGCTGTATGACCTCTGGGAACATTTCTGAACCCTTTGTTCTTGATTTTTCTACTAAAAGTAAATGAGGGGGGTGCCTGGGTGGCTCAGTCGGTTAAGCGGCTGCCTTCGGCTCAGGTCATGATCCCAGGGTACTGGAATCGAGCCCCGCATCGGGCTCCCTGCTCGGCGGAGAGCCTGCTTCTCCCTCTCCCTCTGTCTGCCGCTCTGCCTACTTGTGCTCTCTCTCTCTGTTAAATAAATAAAAATCTTAAAAAAAAAAAAAAAAAAAGTAAATGAGGACTGTAGCTATCTTGAAGGGTTGTAGCAGTTTCTAGAGAAAATGCATGCATAGTGCCTGCCATTTTGACTGGTGTTATCATTGTCTATTTAAATTGTTAATATTTCAAATAAGTGGCCATATTTCTTTTTTTTTTCTTGTTAAGTAATTCTCTTTGCCCCATCTGACCCCTGCTCCAGTTCCACCATTTTACACACAGCTTCCTTAGGATCAAAACAATTGAAATTATCTGTGGGAAATCGCTAACACTGATATGTGTTATCAAAGGTGGTATGTTTAGTGTTTGTAGCTATAAAATTATTTAACAAAGATCTGGATGATTTCATCGGTTTTACATGCTATATATGAGTGTTACGTAAGCAACTACCTCGATTAGAAGGAGTTGAATTTCAGACATGTTCCCCTTCACTGCTTTAGTTTATCTCCTTGGCACCTATCACTGACCTACTGTATAATTTACTTACCGTATTTATTCAGCTCCCTTGCTAGAATGTAACCTCAGTGAGGGCAAGGATTTGGGTCTCTTTGTTCATTACGGTATCTCTGGCGCCTCAGACAGCCTGATGCATAGTAATTGCTCAATAAATGTTGAATAATGAATGAATGATATTTGCTACAAAGTAAACCCACATCTGTGTGAAATTCAAGTATTTATTAGAGAAAACACTGCTGTCCTGTCACAAGCCACAGTGACTTTTGATTCCAGATGTCAGCATATATGACCTGGGGTTTTTCTAGGTATCAATCATCATATAGATAATGTGAATTTAGGAGAGACCATTGACACTGTCCTATGAAAAATTTTCTTTTGCCTAATACTTCCATGTTCTTATCACCACATTCATGGGTAGCTTTATGTAGAAATTTATGTAAGAAGTCACCATTGTGTTTGAAACATCTGTTAAATGATACCTCTTTTTTTTTTTCTCTCTCTCTCTCTCTCTTTTCCTTCCTGTATGTAAGGAAGCACGTTTTTTCATTAGGTCAATAGAACACTTGAAGCACATTCTTAATGCACATGTTCAGAATGGTAAGTAAATAAGTGTTAAAAATATAACTGGTGGGCGCCTGGGTGGCTCAGTCGTTAAGCGTCTGCCTTCAGCTCAGGTCATGATCCCAGGGTCCTGGGATCGAGCCCCACATCGGGCTCCCTGCTTGGCAGGAAGCCTCCTTCTCCCTCTCCCACTCCCCCTGCTTGTATTCCTGCTCTATCTCTCTCTGTCAAATAAATAAATAAAATCTTTAAAAAAATAAAAATATAACTGGTGGATTCAAAAGAGGCAGGAATCTTTAAGTTCATATTCTGTTAAGTTTTTATCTGATGGTCCTACCTCCTAACACGTAACTGTGTATGTGTATGTGTATCGTGACATGCAAAGTACTGGTCTTTTAACTGCTTGGGAAAATGCTCTTCAGAAGGGGATGTGAGGGGAGAAGTAAGGAGAATATTCGACATAAACCACTGATTTTCTTTTTAGGTCACAGGTAGATAAGGAAAGAGGGCTAGGCTTGTCAGGACTGAAGTTGCTGATGAAAAAGTTAGGTAGCCACGAGCCTAAGAATATACGGTACAAACAGTCTTGTGCTTCTTTTAATTCGTGTGAATGTTCTCCATTGGCCGCCGTAACGGGGCCGCTGGTGCGTCCTTGACAGTGTGGTGGAAACGTTGTAAACAGGCTGCGGCTTCCATTAGATAGATAGATGGGTTTCCCTGGAGGAATTAATGGAGGGGCTCGGCACGAGGCTACTTAGTTATTTTACTAAGTGGTGACACTAGACGTTGCGCCGCATAGCGGGAGGTAGCAGCCTGCCGTGCGTGTGATGAAGTTTCGGGAAGTACTTACTCTTCACCGGTACCACCTTCTCGCAGGTGGTATGACATCAAATTAGAGAAATTCTAAAATGTCTCATTTTATGTGAAGAAAACTTGAAAATTTTATTCATCTCTTAGAATCTTACCTTCTTCCTGGGGGGAAAAAAGAAGATTGAAAGTGACTCATTTGGAAAATAGGGTCTCTAGAGAATTCTGTGGGGCTAGTATTTAAGACTTACCTGTTTGTACAGTGGGTCAGCCTCCTGGCTTCTCCACAGCCCGAGGCCCTCACCCCTAGATGCAGAAGCAGCCACCTGCAGAGGAAGGACCGCACGGGAAATGTCGTGTTGAAGCTGTCTAATGGACAACAGTTTCAGAAATTTTGATGCCATGGTTTATTGAATATGGAAGTATATAGCCCAGATTTCTTGTGTGGTGGTTTTTGTATTTTGTTTTTTATTACTTCCTTATATGTCACTTTATTTGGTGGTTACATATGAAAAAAAAATCAGTTTTGGACATTGGGCTGTTTCTCTCGTTTGGCTGTTTTGAATAAAGCTATTCTCAACACTCTTATACATATCGTTGTGTTCCTTTATGCAGTAGAATTGCTGGGTTATATGGTAGACACATAGTTAGCGTTAGTAGATATGGCCAGTTTTCCAAGTGGTTTTATCACTTTCTGATGCCCCCAGCAATCTATGAACTTTCCAGTTGTTTCCTTATCTTCCCCGACACTTGGTGCTGTCATTAAAAAAAAATTTAGCCTTTGTGTTGGTTGTGTAATGATATTTCTTTGTGATTTTAATTTGTATTTCTCTCATAACTAATGATATGGATCTTTTCTTAGGCTTTTTAGCCATTTGGATATCCTCTTACACAGCTCAGTTCTGATTATCATTGAAGATAAAGGTTTTTATTAATTTTACAAATATTATATAAGATGTAAGAAACGATACCTAAATAAATAGCCCATATAGCTTTATAAGCTTAGGAAAGACAGTAATTTGTTAAGTATGATAAAAGAAAAAACAGATAAGCCTTCTACTTACTACTTATACTTGCTATCTAGGCATCGCTCTGATGATGTGGAATACATTCTTGGTGAAAAGGTTTTCTGCTGCTACATACTTGATGGATAAGGTAAGGTAATTTTAAATTTCATATACTTGTTTTCTTTCCTTGATTGATTGATATTAGAAAGATTACTTACAGTGGGCCTTGTTAGACTATTTTTTATTTGATATTACATTTTACTAATGCTCAGTTAAATGTAATGCCCAGTGCTGGCATTTTGATGACCTGAAGAAGAACCTCCCAGATCCTCGAGAGTACTTTCCTTTAAATGCCTCTTAAGCAAAGAGAGTGAGGCTTGTGCTTGATTGAGGGAAGGATTTGCACCTTATTTTTAATTAAAGTGTACAAATGTACAGTTAACTCATCAATCTTTGGGTGTAGGCCAAGGTATTTTCTTTGAATGGGGTCAGCTGCCGTCCTTCTTTGGTTTTCCTACAGAAAACTCACCGCTGATGCCTTCCGTGTGATTTCTAGATCCTGTTTCTTTATAAAGTGGTGATGCAGTCTGAGTACAAAATCTTTAGATTTTAAAGTTTACGCCCTCATCTTTGTCGTTGCTTCCTCTGCATGTCCTCCAATAGAGCCCGGAGTCAGCTACTCCGTACAGCTTTTTAAAGCCCTCAACCTGCTGTTCGTATAACAACTCCCTTTTTTCTTCTCACTCACATTTTATCAGTTAATTAAGTGACATCATTCCATTATTACATATGACAAGCAGCCTAAGTAGCGTTAGGAACAGACATCGCACGTGGGCACAGGACTAGCCGCCGCCCCCCAGCTGGGCACCCGGGGGGCCCTGGTCAGTGTGTTCCCAGGCCCGGCAAGAATGTAAGCGGCATCAGGTAAGCAGATGTCAGGAGAGTTACCACCATAATGACAGCATGTTCTTTCAGATGTCCATGGACAGACATTCCTAAACCATGAGCACTCCATCCAGACCCACTTTGGGCCACCGCTCCCCTGAAAATGCTTTCTTTGCTGTGACTGGTAACACGTTTTTCTAGTTAAACCTGGTTTTCCCCGTGTGCTCACCTTCCTGGCCCGCCTCAGTGTTTTTCCCCCACTCGCTCCTTTCGGCCTTGCTGCCGGCCTCGCGTTCTCCTTCCCTTCCGGCTGCCGTCTCCCAGGAGAAGAGCAGTGCGTGCGAAGCTTTTTAGGTGGTGTCACTGTGGTTTTATACCGTTCTCACATCGACGGCCACGCTTGAGCCTCACAATGTGGATTTGAATTTAAACAGTCCTGAACGAGGACGCAGAGAGTTTTGATGATTCATTCGATAAATATTTATTATAAGTATCACTTACGTGCCAAGGACTGTGCTAAGTGCTGTGGTTGCGGAGTTGCAAGTCCCAGCCCCTGCCCTCCAGGGACTCACAGTCCAAAAGGTAAATAGGGTGCTTTGGGGACTGAGAAGAGGAAGTAAATAATGAGACAAAGGGAAGGCTTCTGAGCTGAATTGTGGAGGATGCGTGAGTCAGTGGGAAGCCGTGGGTGAGAAGGAAACGTATTCCAGCAGAATCCATGTTTGGCTCAGAGCTGCGAGGAGCTTCGTGTGCTGGAAGCACAGGCCGGAGGAAGGAGCGGGAAGCAGAGCATGGAGTATTTCCTGGGCGGACTGTGGATTTGGGGTTTTCTAACACTCTGTGTAAACTGCCCAGCGTAGGGTCTGGCCCCTAGTGTGAGGGCTTACTGTAGCTGTGATTTTATCTTAAAGACACTGGGGCGGTTGTAAGCAGAGGAACGATACGTTCAGATTTGCATTTTAAAAGATGATTCTGGCAACGGTGAAACATGTTGGGATTGGGATGGACCGAGTGTGGTTGTTTGAAGGCCATTGCAGTGATCTTAGTGAGAGGCAGCAAGGCAGAGAGTCCTTGGTGCTGGAGTCCCGTCTGCCCTGGTCGATCTCCTGCCTCCTGGGAATTCTTATCCAGCCATCCAGCCATGTTCCCGAAGAGCAGAACTGCATCTCCTGCTTATTACCGTGTTGTATAAAGTATGCAGTAGAACTCACCAAGTACTTATGAATCGAGAAGATCATCCTGTTTTCTGAGCTAGGAATATGACATCTGTCCGCACCAGATAGTTTTTCCTTTCTTCTGACCATTTTACATTATTGTGTATCTTTATCAACAAGCAAAACTCTTCGCTGCTCTTTATTCATAGCCTTGAGTTTGGTTCTGGACTTTAAGGCAACAGTTATTTGTACAAAGTGAGGAACAGATTTTTAGAGTTGTTTTTTTTTTTTAATTCAAAAATATTATTTTTTTTTTTTTTTTTAAGATTTTATTTATTTGCGAGAGAGAGAATGAGAGACAGAGAGCATGAGAGGGAGGAGGGTCAGAGGGAGAAGCAGACTTCCTGCTGAGCAGGGAGCCCGATGTGGGACTCGATCCCGGGACTCCAGGATCATGACCTGAGCCGAAGGCAGTCGCTTAACCAACTGAGCCACCCAGGCGCCCTAAAAATATTATTTTTGAAAAGGATTATTTTGTGAGCCCAGTGATGTATTTTTCATAATATATTTTCCAGAAGCTGGCCCTGGAGCAGAAGCACGTCCACTACCACAAAGTTAATTGCACTGTGTAATAAATGAGTAGAACCAACATTTATTTATAGCTGAGTTTATTTTTTTTAATTTGCTTACTTTTTTACTTCCTATAGTACCATAGTAATGCCTTTTTATTTAAATTGTTAAATAAATACAGTATTTTGTGTCCCGTTCTTAGGTTGGAAAATCCCCAAAGGACAGGCTGTGCCGAAGGGTGAGTGAATCTCCCTTAATGAGATGTGGAGCTGTCCGTCCTGCACCTTACGGAGCACCTTATTCACTGCACGGCTGGGCTTGGCCTTTTACCATTGTGATGACCTATCAGGAGATGAGAAACGTGGAAGGACAATACGATGTTAAGGAAACTGGGCATGAACTGTGGCCAATTTTAATTTACCTTTCCAGATTGTCAGATACCTTCCAACTAGAAATTTATAACTGCAGCGCCCAGTATCCCATGGAAGCAGATTCATGAGGGAATTTTAGCTACTTTATGTAATAACCATTGTACAAATGGTCTTCAATAAGATTCCAGCCCACGGATACTGGGCTTCTGTTTGAGGCCGGTGATTAAGCAAAAGTTAGCACTTTTGCTCAGAACTTTGAAATACTCTTATTACAGACACCTTAGGAAATCCTGGGACACGTGAATCCAGCCATGCTAGGCCCATAGTCCTGACAACCCCACTGTGGGGGATTTCTGATGCTGTGCTCTTGAGAGTGGCTGGGACAGCGCACAAACACACACACACACACACACACACACACACACAGTGAATGACGCAGGATGAAGTACTTAGGATGTGAGGGATTTCCTGGTTGTTGGTTTAAAGAAGATGGTGAATGCAGGGGCACCTTGGAGTCAATGGGAATGACCTGTTGCCCACAGCATGAGTGTGGTCTTTAGCTCACAGGCTTGGGGATTCTGGTTTTGTTTAGAAGGTTCAGTTCCGTCCCTGAAGGGCGCTCTGCAGCCAGACCAGGCTGTTTCCTGACGACTTCTCAGATCGGGCTGCCATGTGGCATCTGACCACGTACCATGGTTAGCGTGCCTTAGCGAGCTCGCCCGAGACCAGCAGCGCCATGATCCGTGGCGACTGATGACGCCACGTCTTTACGATACATAAACAACGCCGGCTTTTATGAAGCCCATGGCGGTACCATCTTTTTTAAAGCCTAATTTTAAAATCCATTGAATCTCAAGAAAGAAATTAAAATGTGCCAATGCCTCGACTTTCAAATTCTTGCCCGTCTGTCCAGCGTAGTGTCCGTCGCTCAGGTGTGCTGGGTTCTTCTGGTGGTACGTGTAGCAGTTCTGTGCAGGTGCTAATCGTGTTCCTTCTTACAAACAGGATGTGGGCATGAGTGACACAGCAATGACCTCTTTCCTTGGCTCCTGCTTGGATCTTCTTCAGACTATGATGGAGGTAGAAGAGGTCTATTTTCATTCTGAACCTTCTCTAAGATATTAAGCGTTTTTAAAATCATTGGACTTAAGAAAGGACTCTAGAAAGAGGTTTTTTTCATCTATTTGTTTCTAAGTTTTGACTTAAGCCCCCCAAATAGTGGTTTCTTAAGAATTAGATTTGATTTTTTGTTGTCACTTGGGGGTCTGGGGAGAAAAGGGGTTTGCACTTTCCTCCTTGTAAGCGCATTAAGATATTTATTTGCAAGCTCGTATTTCTCCAATTCTGAATTCTCCAAACGTGTAGGCCGACGTTAGCCGGGATGAAATGCAAGCGCCTGTCCTGGATACGGAGGACGCGTGGCTCACGGTCGAAGGACCGACCTCCATAGTGGAGCTGGCCCTGGAGCAGAAGCACATCCACTACCCGCTGGTGGAGCACCATTCCGTCCTCTGCTCCGTCCTCTATGCCGTTATGAGGTTTTCTCTGAAGGCCGTGAAGCCACTCTCACTCTTCGATAGTAAGGTGAGGACCTCGGAGGCCTTGAGAGCCGTCTCGGAGCCGAGGGCTTAGCAGGCGCGGGCGGGACGATAGGCAGGATTGCCTTCTGTAATCCAAATTGCTCACTGCTTCTGGGATGTGTATGGGGTCACTCGCGGGGGGCTCTCTGCTCGCTGTTCTCTGCCAGGCTGCCTGTAATTCTGGCTTCCCATAACTCTTCCGGTTCCAGAGTCTTGCCCTGTCAGCTGTCTGCCGTTCTCGTTCTGCATATTCTCGGATAGACCCATTTTCTCCCTCCTGGGTATCTCCAGGCCTGACCTGTCACCTGAATTTGAAGTGTATATTTCCTTTTTTTCTTTTTTTTTAAGATTTATTTACTTGAGAGAAAGTGCATGAGCGCGAGCAGGAAGGGCAGGGGTGGGGGGGTGAGAGAGAGAGAGAATCCTCGAGCAGCCTCTGCTCTGAGCAGAGAGCCCGACACAGGGCTTGATCTCACGACCCTGAGATCATGACCTGAGCCGAAATCAAGAGTCGGACCCTTAACCAACTGCACGCCCCTGAAGCGTGTATTTCTGTCAACTGTCTCTCTTCGGATGGGCTGTGCGACTTCAGACACCTGCTGTCTAACACACCTCTGCCCCTCAGCCCCCCGCCCTTGACCTAAAGCCCCGGCAGGGTGGTGCTTACCTGTGTGCCGGCGCAGATGGGACCTTGAAGCTCCTGAACCTTCCCTTCAAGCCCCACATTGACTATAAGTCATTCTTGTCGGTTCTTCCTTAAATCACATCCGTCCATTCCTCTCCATCACTAGACCCCGAGTTTTTGTTTTTTTTTTTAAAGAAAACCCAAAATGAAGTGCCTAGCTCAGTCCTCCCCCCAGAAAGGGAGTTTGTGAAACCGAACACATCCAGAACTGGACAAGCCCGGCGGTCTCAGCCCGTATCGTGCTGCGGTGCGGAGCGCGCCTGAGACTCACGCAGACGGGCAGTGCGGTGCGGCTAGTGAGTCAGACCCCGCCCTGCCGTTTACTAGGCCAGTGAGTCTTCCTGCGTTTGCCCTCGCCTCCGCTTCCTCATTCAGAAGTGCTCGTTCCAGGGCCTACCTTATGGCTGTTGTGAGGGGGAAGCGACGTACTGCACATGCAGGGCTTAGCAGTGTCTGCAGCGTCGTAAATGCCAAATGGTGTTACAGATGTGCACACACGTGCCCCACCCCAGAGGCCCCCGTGTAGGGCAGCCCTTACAATAACTAAGACCACCGGGCGGAAACTACGGGGTAACAGACTATGTGTGAGTATGTGGAAAAACTTTTTTTTTTAAGATTTGATTTATTTATTTGAGATGGGGGAGAGAGCCGGGGGGGAGGGGTAGAGGGAGAAGCAGACTCCCTACTGAGCAGGGAGCCCGACGCGGGGCTCGATCCCAGGACCCTGGGATCATGACCTGAGCCGAAGGCAGACGCTCAACTGACTGAGCCACCCATGGGGGCGCCCCTGTGGAAAAACTTTCAGCCCGATGTCCAATTTGCAGTGCACTAAAGGATGAGGAGCTTTATCCTAACTGGCAGTCACACTAGGTGACCTACGGTCCTAGATAGTTGGGTCTACAAAGTCCATTAGAAGGTACCCGGGGTGACTGCGGGGCAAAACACAGCAGCCCAGGACGATGGGGTCGTCTGTAAACCCAGATGGCCTAGCGGGAAGTGGGAGGCCTGGGATGAGAGCCTGGGCCTTCCCAACTTCCCAAGGCCGGTGCTCTTTGCTCCGTATTACATTTCCTTCCAAGGAACTTCTGAAATCCAACTCTCTGATGTTCTGCTTTGGGTCTTCAGATACACGTCTGTTCTCTTAAACGGTGTCTTCAGACAGTTGAATAAGTGTGTTTAAAAGGATGCGGAGTACATGCTAGGTCTTAGTTATCGGTTACTGCATAACAAATTACCTCAAAATTTAGTGGCTGAAAACAACATTTTGTGGGTTGGGAATGTGTGTCGCCCCTTATTTAGGTGCCTCTGGCTCAGAGTCTCTCATGAGTCTGCAGTGAGGGTTTCAGCCAGGGTTGCAGTCCCATCTCAAGCTCCCACTGGGGGAGGCAGGGGGATCCACCTGCAAGCTTACATGATGGCAGGCAAGACTGTTCTCGCCATAGGCACCACTCCCAAAATAGGGCAGGTCACACCATGGCAGCCGGCTTCCCTCACGGCAAGTGAGAGTGAACAGGAGCACCCAGGGCAGAAGCTACAGCCCTTTTGTCATCTAATCTTGAAAGCGGCACTCGCGTCCGCCTAATTCTGTTCGCCAGCAGTGAGTCCAGCCTCCTCTCAAGGAACGGGGCGGGGACGGACGACACAAGGCATGCGTACCAGGAGGAAGCGGGGCCAGACCTCAAAGGCTGCCTACCACATACTAGATAATTGTTATAAAAATTAAATTAATAAAATTCTAAAATGTTACTGTTCAAGTAGAATCAACCATGAGTTACTAATTAGATGACTTAATTTTTTAAAATCTTTCTGTCCTTCCCTTAATAATAATCCATACTTAGCCGTTTTCTTGGTCTTTTCTTTCTCTTTAGGGGAAAAATGCATTCTTCAAAGACCTAACTTCAATTCAGTTATTACCTAGTGGGGAGATGGATCCAAATTTTATTTCTGTACGACAACAGGTAAGTTATAGTTACTGGATTTGATTTTTGTCTCTCAGAAGAAAGTAGGAAATGAAAAATTTAGCTGGCCTCGAAGAATGACCACTTCCAAAGTATTTTTGAAAGCTAATTTTCCTGGGGCACCTGGGTGGCTCAGTTGGTTAAGCGACTGCCTTCAGCTCAGGTCATGATCCTGGAGCCCCAGGATCAAGTCCCGCATCAGGCTCCCTGCTCAGCGGGGAGTGCTTCTCCCTCTGATCCTCTTCCCTCTCACGCTGTCTCTCGTTCTTTCTCTCTCAAATAAATAAATAAAATCTTTAAAAAAAAAAAAAAAGCTAATTTTCCTTTCAATTATACGTTCCTTTTTGATAAATAATTTCCACGGAAAAGCCACCCTCATTGACAGGAAAGCCAATTACTGTGATTTAGACGTTGTTTAATGATGCGTACTGACGGTGCTGTGTCCTTCTCCGTTGGCAAGTTCTTACTGAAAGTCGTTAGTGCGGCCGTCCAGGCTCAGCATTCAGTCGTGAAGGACAGAGAGTCCTCAGAAGAGGCACCGACCACTCCTTTTGGGAAAGACCAAGATTGGCCAGTTCTAGCTGTGGATTTGGCTCATCACCTTCAAGTTAGTGAAGATGTGGTTCGAAGGCATTACGTGGGAGAGCTCTACAACTACGGTGCGGACCACTTAGGAGAAGAGGTAATGTCACCCTCTGAGTGTGAGGTGGGGGCTCAAGTCACAGAAATTATGGTTGGAGTAAAGAATCCATAAGGTCGGGGCGCCTGGGTGGCTCAGTCGGTTGAGTGCCTGCCTTCGGCTCGGGTCATGACCCCAGGGTCCTGGGATCAGGTCCCACATCGGGCTCCCTGCTCCGCGGGAAGCCTGCTTCTCCCTCTCCCACTCCCCCTGCTTGTGTTCCCTCTCTCGCTGTGTCTCTGTCAAATAAATAAATAAAATCTTTAAAAAAAAAAAAAATCCATAAGGTCTCCGGTAGAGCTTTTTTGCTTTTCCTTTTGTTAGGACTTCTAGGCACAAAAACAACAGAATATTAAATATAAAAGTGTAACCAAATTCCTGTTTCTGGCCTGTGTTTAATAAACTCCGACAGTGTGCCAGGCCTGTTCTATGCAAAGGGACCTATCGGTACCCAAAACAGACAGGATTCCTTCCTCATGGAACTGACGGTCTGCTGGTAGGAGCAGAAAAGCATGCTGAATTTTTTTTTTTTTTTTTTTTTGAGATCATGCAAGCAGGGGGAGGTGGGTCGGGACCAGAGGGAGAAGGAGAGAGAGAAACTTAAGCAGGCTCCCTGCCCAGCACCGAGCCTGACGCAGGGCTCGATCTCACGACTCTGAGATCCTGACCCGAGGTTGCGGCGCCGCAAGCGTGCTACGTTTCGTATCGGGTGAGAAGCGCTGTGAAGAGAAACAGGACCACGGGAATCAGCAGGAGCTACTACAATACGGTGGTCAGAGGGGACAGCTGAACCGAGCCCCCAAGGATGAGATGCAGCCAGTCACGCAGGAAACTGGGCCAACAGTGCTTGAGGCGGAAATGATGGAAGTACAAGGGCCAAGGCTAGAGGGCCGGTGTGGGGGACCGTACGTAGTGAGCGAGGATGAAGACGTCGGAGAGGAGGTGCGGAGGGGGGCAGGAGTTACGTCCAGTGTCGCACAGCGCACGGTCGGTCAGTGCATTCAGAAGCCCTTGGAAGGTTTTAAGCAGTCATGATGTGATTTAATTCCCTTTCTTTGCCAGAAACTTAAAAAATGACTCTTAGTGTCATACTGAATCGAGATATTAGGGGATAAGAAAAATTCGGTAGTGGGCAGAAATTTGAATTTTGAACGCTAAATTTGATTTGGACTTTTTTTTTTTGGTTGTATACATGGCCGCAGCTCAGAAGTGAACTAGACTCTTCACTGGCAAAGCCGTTCCTAGACTAAGTACCTCTGCCAACTCTCACCACATATACACTTGTCCGTGCTCCTTTCCTCAGGCCAGTCTCCAGGTTCACGACAAGGAGGTCCTCGCCTCGCAGCTGCTGGTGTTAACGGGGCAGAGACTGGCTCACGCGCTCCTGCACGCCCAGACGAAAGGAGGAATGGAGCTGCTGGCCAGACTTCCCCCCACGCTCTGCACTTGGCTGAAAGCTATGGTAAGTAGGAGCGCGTGAGATCGGTCGGGTCACTGGATGGTTTCTTAAAGGCGTATTTAGTAACAGTTAAGGAGAAAAATTAAATTATGAGTTTAAGCTCGTTCTGAAGAATTCTTACTGGGAAATAACTATCCTGACAACTCTTAAGTGAGTAACGATTACTGTTGTGTATAACTGATTATTTTTGTGTCCCATTTGCAGAACCCCCAAGAGCTTCAAAACACAGAAGTGCCAATTGCAACGACAGCTAAACTAGTAAATAAAGTCATCGAGCTTTTACCAGAAAACCACGGGCAGTATAGTTTAGCCTTACACCTCATTGAAGCTGTGGAGGCCGTATCTATCCCTTCTTTATGACACCTACCTACCGAAACCGGTCTCAAATTGTGTGACTAGAACATGAATTAGTGCATGGTAATTTTACATAGTAAGATCTGGAATTTGATGGAGGGAGTATGTCTTTTTTCTTTTGTAAAATGAATAAAAATACATACTACTTTTTAAAAGTGCAGTCCTGGCTAAATTCCACTCCTTTGGTTAATATTGAAAATAAAATATAAACAAATATCAATTATACCATTAATTACTAACACAGATGTTTTACTGTTTATTTCTAATTTAAGCACTTAAATAGCTTTATGGGTAAACTTTGCTATTTCAAATGGGTTATAATTTACAGATTATGTTCTTATTATCAGATTCTATATTTCGTACTCGAAATGTTACTGTAATTAAACTTCAAATGTGTTCATGTATAGTCCCCATCAGTAAAATTAGAGAAACATCCCACTCGCTTTTGTTGGCATGCTTAAATCCAACATCCTGGGCTGCCGCCTGGAGTTCTGGATGCGGACGGCTTCTTTCCCAGAGGTTTATGCTGCCGCCACCGGAGGAAGATGACCTTGCTTTGGAGGAGGAATGGGTTCGAGATCATCATATTCATCAGAAGGGACACTAAACATTAGAACCCTTAACCTGTTGTCCTTCCCAAAACTGAGATTCTGAGACGCAAGCAACACAGCAAAATTAATTACGATGTAAGTTAAGATTTACTTTTTGCCAAGATTCGAAGTTGTATCCACATCAGGTCATTGTAAAAATGTATTATCTTGTAAAATTTATGTTTTAAAAAAAGGCAAAGATGCTAAAAATTTAAGTCCAGTTTATTTTTCCTACAAGTGTTTAGAAATGTCTGCTTCTGGGATATGGTAACGTTATCTGTTCTTGGAACAGTAAAGGCCTAGTGATATTGTAGCTTTACAAACCTACCTCACAGCTGGGTTGAGGGAATAAAATACAACTAATTTTGTACCCTAGAGTGCCTAGAGCAGTCCAAGTGCTGAATAATTACTTGTTGATTAAAACCAGATTAACCAAAACTCTGTAAACAAAGTGTTTTGAGTTCTACAAATACCAAATATTTATTAAGGTAGATCTGTGGAATGTAGCCATGCAGTGCAATTACTGCTCTCTGTCATGGATCACAATTGTTATTCATAGTAACTCATTGTGATACGGAAGTTTGTTGCTTCACTTACTTGTAAGAAGCCAACGTTATCAACTGTACAAAGCTGAGGAGTATGCCCCTCAAGGATATGAAGAAAACATTCTCATGTTTGCGGATATCCCAATTTAAATTATTTTTAACTAAAAGATCACATCCAAATAAGACTTGTCGAAAACTTAATAATTACTGTTTAATTTAAAAATCTTGAAAGATAGAAGTTCTAAGAGGTCTTGGGTATTTGGGTGAGGGCCTGTAAGTCTGACCGAGGCGCACACCGTGTCCAGTAGCAGCACCGAAAAGGACCTTATGCTCGTCCAGCCTCCCGCCTCTGCTGGGATCGCCACTGGCCCATCCAGACACAGTCCTGTGAGTTCTTGTAAACCTCTCTAGCTTTATCTAGTCACGTGTTATATGCATTCTAAAAGATTCGTTCTTCCTGTGATTTTTCTACATACTCTGAAAGTAGTTATGAATTTTGGAGGCTGGTCAAAGAAACTTTACATCCTCACTTTGATTCGATTATCACTTTTGGGGGAAGGGGGGTACCTGATAAACATGTTAGATAATAAAGCTGGTTAAACTTATTCTCGTAGGACACACAGATCTGGGGATTGTTGAGAATATTAATAAGCTGAAATATGGTTCATAGGACCATAACAGATCACTGAATTACAAATCTGTAGTTACATTTGTGATCCTAAAGTTTACCGTGCAAAGAATTTTAAAATTGAATTCTGAGTTATATGGTTAAGAAAAGCAGTTAAATATTTTACTGTTTCATCAAGGCATTTTAAAATAAATCTGAGAGAAGAAAATACCTGTGTATACATTCTGTACCAAGAAAGAGCCACAAATAAAGGAATTAGATTGTATGTGGGATGGGTGATTTCTGAAACAAAGGTATGTTGCACTTTCGGATGGGAAGCCAGTAACAGTAGTGTTTTCCTAGCGAGAACTGCCCGCTCCCCTGACACCTTTCTTCATTAACATTCAATGGGCATCTGTACCCTGTTAAATTCCACTTTATAATGCTGAAGAAAAACAGAAGTGTTCAAATAATCGTAACTTCTACATTTCAGGTTATGTTTAAATGTAGAACTCTATAGAAGAGCCAGATAAACGTAGGTGAAGAGGAACACGTCACCAACTTTCTAAATGCTTCATACTTTTGCAAAAAGAAAAATAAGAAATGGAGAGAGTTTCACTCTTTGTTATAAAAATTTGTCTAAGGTACAAGTAAGCACTGTTACATTTAAATTGCTTTTTTTAAGTGGTTAATTACAACTTAAAATCAAAAGAGATTTAATAATACTAAGCTTACATGGAATATAATGTTCACTTATTGAGTTGCTGTGGTTCATTTCATTTGAGACAAATCTTTTTAAAGTACTCCATGGCAACACTGAAAGCCCTCCCTCACCCCGACAGAAATGAATTTTTTGGGCTTCTAAAAGTTAGATTTCTGCTGAATAGAATTAGCCGTCCCTAGAAAGGTTTTAATCCAATACTGAATTGTTTATAAAATGCTGTTATCTATTGTAATGTACTGTAAGTAGTGACATTCTGTACATACTTCTATTTTCTGTGTCCACTGTTGTGAACTTATGTATATTAGTGAAATAAATTTTCAGCTTTCATGTTGTTTCAACATTCATAAATATCAGTATTAAGATTTTCTTTTCCCTCTTGTATGAGAATAACAAGTTTGGTGATGTTTTCTTTCTAATGCACACAAAAAACCTAGCTGTTGTGAAAAGGATGATGTTCACTAGTAAGGCAGAACGAAATCACTCTGTCTCTTAAGGGAAACACACTTCTTGCCATTCTCCTTCAAGACTATATTTTTTACTTGATTTTTACAACTTCATCAGTATCAGTAAATTTCCAGATGCCTTTATTTTTAGACGTTACAGAACTTAAATATGGAGTCAAGAAGCTTTATAAAATAGAAAACATTTTCTGGTCAGCCACATTTAAAGTCAAACATACCCAGTGTCTCTGTTCTGAATAAATCCATTATGGATATATCGAGACCCATCTGCATATTTGTATTTTTCTGCATGTATATATATATATATATATATATACACACACATTATTTTTTATCTGCTACAGGAAAAACTTGTAATTCTGAAATTTGACCCTTATCCTCCACCATTTACTCTTCCATTTGTTACCTAAACCTAGGCTTTCCTCTTCGCAGTGTTGTGAACAGTCCCTCTGAACTCGCGTTCGGTGCTCGCAGGGTGCTCCTGCTCAGAGAGCTGTCGACGGCCGAGTGGCTCTTACTTTCCACTCACCACTTCCGTGCATCGGGGGCAGAGTGCATCTGAAGACTCAGCCGTGTACTTCCAACAACGAGGGCATTTTTCTTTGGTAGTTGGCATGACAATTACTTTATAGGAAGACTCTTCACGAATATCCCCACCTGTGAGAGAAAGATACAGGAAGACTGACAGGCCTTTCAACTTGTATCTCTCTTTCCTGAGTGGTTCTGCCAGTGTTTCTTTTTCAAAGCTTTCTCCCTCCCCTGGGGAAAGCTGGTCAGTACGGCTTCATTTGCCACATTACGTAAACAGCCGTGACAGTGGACTCACACCCTGACCCCTGAGGACAGCTGAGGAATCGGAGACCCCGAGTGAGAGGGTAACTGATGTTCCCCAAGTCACAAGTTCTCGATCTCCCCAGGCAAAGCAGGCCTTCTCGCTCTTCATCCGGGCTCAGTGCTGGTAAATTACACTGCCTCTCCAGCAAGACAAGAATTTTTAAAAAAGCCAAATTATAGTGCCAACTGCAGTGTCCCCACTTAAACCTTCTTGGTTTAGGGGCGCCTGGGTGGCTCAGTTGGTGAAGCATCCCAACTCTTGATTGCGGCTCAAGTCATGATCTCAGGGTCAGGCTCCAAGTGGGATGTGGCGCCTGCTTACAATTCTCAAGCTCTCTCTCCCCTCCCCTCCCTCCACCTCTCTCTTTCACACCCCTCTCTTAAAAAAAAAAAAAAAAAAACTTGTTTTAGACAAAAAGAAACAAAAATTTCTCCACTATTAGTACTCTCAGACTTCAGCCTAAATAATATACAGTGAAGAAAATTATTTTCTAGCCATTATATAGAGAATGTACATTAACATTTTGAAAAGCAAGTGAGAATCTTTACTACAGGGTCAGTGCTTCCAGGCCTCACACTTCAACTGATGCCCACAAATGAGCCTCCCGCCTCCTGATGGCACCTAACAACCATGAGGAACACAGGGAGCGTCACCGTCCCCACAGTACCTGCGGCCATTGTGTTACATGACCACGCCTCCACGCCATCACTGAGAATGAAGTAGGCAGACAAAAGTCCCCTATTGAATACCTACCAACTGCCTGTTCATGAGATCCCACGGTGGGAATGAGTTCCATAAAACTTCTTCCTTAACCCTTCATGAAGATTGGCTAAATCTTTTAATATAGGTGTGCAAGTAAGAAATTTCCGAGTCCACAATGGGGAGAGGCAGGCTAGGCAGGACCAGGATCCTGAGTGAGGCCAACTAACGTCACCTACGATGACCATTATTCACAGGACAGGAAGGAAAGCGCTCTCCTCTCACCAGCACTGTGTTCCCAAGATCATCGTGTAGGACACTTCTGAAAGCTGGTTTAGAAACTTGGCCAGTTTCCATAAAAAGATGTATTCCAAGAACATACCTGCCTTTAGAACACACCTGATCCCCTGCGAAGCTGGAGACGACCTACGATTATCACTCTGTTCTCCAGATCTCACCTGTTATCTTCCCCTCTTCCTTACCTTCTAAATTGATCAGGAATGTCCCTTTGCGCTCAATTACATCTGTAGTTACTGATCGTGGTTCCTGAGAGAGTAAAGTTGTCTGGGAAGCCATCATTAGTTCATTCAACTGAGAGGTGCTGGAAGTCTCCTCAGCTTGTAGCATCTGGGAATAAGCATGCCAAGGTTACTGTCTAAATGTTTACTGCAAACTGAGGTTAGAAGAATTAATGCTGCAAATTCTTGTGTTCAGTGAGTGACCCTTTACTACCCTTATCTGCTGAGCTAATCTATTAAATCAATTAGAATGAAAGTTTTATTTTAAAGTGAGTGAGTGGGGGGAGGGGCAGAGGGAGAGAGAGGGAGAGAAACTCATGCAGATTCCCTGATGAGCAGGGAGCTGGATGCGGGGTTCGATCCCATGACCCTGAGATCACAACCTGAGCCAAAGTCAAGAGTCGGCCGCTTAACCGACTGAGCCACCCAGGCGCCCCTAGAATGAAAGGTTTTAATTAAAAATTTCCAGGCAATAGTATGTGCTCTCTATATAATATGCTCTGTGCCAGGCACTTTACATGCTAGATGCTAAATGTCCATTACTTCTAATCATCATGGTGTTAATCCCATTTTCCAAACGAGGAAACCTGTTCCAAGGGGTTAACTACTCACGGTTCTCAAGCAGTAAGTGGTGGAGCTGTACTTCTAGCCCAGGTCTGTGAGCCTCAGAGCCCAGACTACTTTTCCCTGTGTCCTGCCTCCCACATCAGGAGAGGTGGTAAGATACTATCTAAATAGACCTGCTTTTAGCAACACAGACCAAAGGTGCCAACTGAATAAAGCACAGAGCTATTCTCAAGTACAATAAAGTTGGATGTTTGATAAGCATTTTTACACTTTTCATTGTAATTCTGATCTTCAAAATGAGTTTATAAGCTAATACAGACATTGTTTAAAAAAAAAAAAAAAACCAGCAGCGCCTGAGTGGCTTAGTTAGTTAAGTGGCTGACTCTTGATTTTGGCTCAGGTCGTGCTCTCAGGGTCACAGGCTCAAGCCCCGAGTTGGGCTCCGTGCTGAGTGTGACGCCTGCTTGAGAGTCTCTCTCTGTCTCCCTCCCTCTGCCCCTCTCCCTCTGCTTGCACACTCTCTCAAATAGAAATTTTTAAAAACTCAAGAAAAAGAAGATTCAAAGAGATCAGTTTTAACAAATTCATGCAATTAGTAATTCATAGATTCAGAACTCCATCTGACAGCTAGTGTAATTCCTAAGAAAAATACATTATTTTTAAAAATCCCAAAGTATTTTTTCCAATATAAATGATCCAAACAAGCTGTATTTTTTTTAACTTAACTACTCAGAACTAAGGAAGTCAAGAAGACACAAGACATATAGGAGAAAAGCCCCATACCAGGCTGGGTAGCCTTAGCTAGGTCACAGTTTCAGTGGTCTTCAGTTTCCTTGCTCATAAAATAAAGGAGTCAGAGTCAAACCCCTCCCAACTTATAAAAAGATTATTTATTTAGAGAGTGGGGGGAGGGGCAGAAGGAGAAGCAGAGAGAGAATCTCAGACTCTATGCTGAGCACGAGCCCCATGCAGGGCTCGATCCGGTGACCAAGAGCATGACCTGAGGCAAAATCAAGAGTTAGATGCTTAAACTGACTGAGCCACCCAGGTGCCTTCCAACTTATAAATTTTAAAATGTGAGTATCTTACTTAAATTATCTGCTGTCTGATCAATAATCTCCTACAGACTGCAAGCCTCAAATCTTAATTACATTACTAAAAACTGAACCTGAGCTTACCAACCAATCAGCAATAATTGCGCCTCGGATAAACCTCATTGGCTACAATACTGCCATACCAACCAAGTGAGATGGTCATTTTTAGAAAACTATGATAGCAGTAAAACTTTAAAAAACATATTGTCAATTCTCTTCTCAAGCATTAAAAAATCCTGAGTCAATATTTTAAGCTATAAGCCAATGTGGCCAATGAACCATTAAGAATGCCAAGAAGAAAACCTTGATGGTTCTTTTGGAAATAAAAATAGGAGGAATGCTTTGAGATGGCATGGTAATTTGCTGGAGCAAATGAATTTTCTTCAAATCTCCTGAGAAAAAGATGGAAATCTTTTTTAGATTTGTTTTGAACCTGGTCCAGATGGACAAAATTCTCAGAAAACTAGATCCTTAACACAAAACCCTCAATTTTTGTGTATTGTAATAATAATGTCATCGGTTTCTGTCACTTACCTAAACAGCCCTGAGGATGTGCATTTCAAATAGGACTCTGTTGCACCTTCCCTGTCCCAACTTACAAAGCATGTAGCAACAGAGTGCATGTTTTGTAGAAGGGAAAGGAAGCATAGAGAAGGAGGAAACAAAGAACCTGTGATAATATCAGGTTTACAAGATCTCTAAACTAAAAAAACCTTACTTATACAGAGATTTTTAAAAGCCAAATTTCAGGTGAAGCGGAAGGATACGAACATCCCTTCCAAAGAGACAAACGGATACTCACCTCTATTATCTCAAAAAGCAGCCCAGGCTCAATCACAAGGATGACCTTGTACTCGGCTGCGTTTTTACCAGGGATGCTCCCAAGAAATGAATCTCTCATGGCGCAAGTGCTCTCGATGGCTTCCTCTAACCCAGGCTTCTTCCAGACAGAACTGGTTCTGATCCACCCAGTACGAAAAACACTCTGGGCATCTTTGAAAAAAAGAAAACAGTAATAAAAAAATAAAAAATAAGTGAAAGTAATTTACATATATTCCAAACTGTATAGAAAGATCTAACCATTAAATATTTACTATTCATGGGAAACAAGAATTGGTACTTACGGTAAATATTATGGAGCCATTCTAAATGCCTACCATTTATATTCACATTTTGAAATTTAAACAAAGGATAAAATATTATAGTAAAATCCCAAAGGAAAAAAGGATGCCTAGAAGAAAATAAAATAGAAAAAAATAGCCCAATATTGACAGTTGTCTTTGGATAGTAAGACAAATTATGAGTGACTTTTCCTCCTCTTTCTAAATTTCTATAGTTCCTAATTTTTTTTTTTTTTCTTTTTTTATTTGACAGAGACACAGCGAGAGAGGGAACACAAGCAGGGGGAGTGGGAGAGAGAGAAGCAGGCTTCCCGCTGAGCAGGGAGCCCGACGTAGGGCTCGATCCCAGGACCCTGGGATCATGACCTGAGCCGAAGGCAGACGCTTAACGACTGAGCCACCCAGGCACCCCTATAGTTCCTAATTTTCTATAAGCTTAATACAGAGGGAAAAGACTATTATAAAAATATCCACTAAAAGGCCCTACACTTGGTTTCAATAAAACCTAAATCATTGTTTCAGACACTTATAAAGGTATTTAAGAAACTGATTCTGCAGCATGGCCAAGCTGCCCGTACACTTCAGAACGCACTCCCAAGGTGGCTTGAAGGCTGTCTGAAATCCGTCCTACTCCGTGACAAACGAGGGCAAAGGACTAAAGGACCAAGACATGTTTTGCCACAAAGCGCTCACTGTGGACGAGAAAGTGCCCCCTCCACGAAGTAGATGAGATCTGAGGTTGCAGTCCTCATCCAGGGCCTTTCTCATCTCAGGAACACATCAAGTACTCCTTACCTTCAGTGTAGGGTATGTGCTGGAATACTTCTTCAGCCAAGTGAGGAAGAATGGGGGCAAAAGAACGAACCAGGACGTCCAAAATTTCAGCTAACGCGGTCTGGCAAGAGCGCCGTTTGGGGCTGCCCGCGCTTTCACAGTAGAGCCTGAACGAGAAGCATGTGTTCAGCAGGGGACGTTTGATACACAAAGGGCGGGAGGCAGGATGCGCCTCAGGCGGGCTCCTTCCTGCCGCGGGGCGAACGCCACGGTTCGGAGCAGCGCTGCACTCAAGCAGCAGATACGGTCACATAACCCTACGGCTGGGTCCTCCACCCCACCTCCCTCCTCCGCACCTCTCAGCAGCTGTGCCGCAGCCCCCGCGTGGCTGAGACGGCCAACCGTGTGTTAGAGGACGACGGAGGTGTTAGCTGCGGCTACTTCTCTTCCAGTCCTAGCAGTGTGTTCGGAGGGAGTCCCAATCCCTGCGTGTAAGGTCCTGGAGGTGCCGATGGCCTGGGGCCGACCCTCACACAGGCCTGGCTGCTATCAGTGAAGACCAAGCACCAAGCCTTCCTCTAAAAGCGCATCACTCATCTACACGATGTGTCATCATGGTAACAGGTGCCTGTATATTTGTCTCTCCTCCTCAAAATTTACAAACTCCCAAGAAGAGGTACCATACTCGTCACCTCGTGTTGGCACCTCTTCCTTACTGAGCACTGACTTCCTCAAACGCAGCGCAAAGCACATTCCTTACATTCTCTCTTTTCATAATCACATTATGAGGTTTGTATTATCACTTGACTTGAGAACCCAACTTCTTAATAACTGCACAGTGTCACCCATCTTGCTCGCCACTGTAGACACTCAAGAAATAGCTGAATATTTTAATACTCAGTCATACGTACCGGTCTTTGATTATGCTGAAATAGAAGTTAGAGAGCTCTCTGGTATAAAATGCTCGTAACAGCCGAACAACTTTTCCAAAATCGTACTGTTTATATGCATCAGTAATCTAGGGGACAAAAGCCAAAATAAATTTGGAAGTTGGGGTAAGCCAACGAAAATGCAAGTCATCATGAGCAAAATATGTACCTTTTCAAAATGTTTCAAAGGCAGACAACTACAAAAAAGGAGATATGCAAGAGTGACTGAGGATCTTTCAAACATTTCTGGGTATCAAATTCAACTACCGTCAGAAAATACTGAATATTCTACTCTTGGAACTAGACAGAACACTCATCAAAGGAAGGGATTGGGTTTAAACTGATAAACTACACCATTATAAAACAGCAAAGAATGCAAGTTACCAATGTTGCCTCATTTATGCCTGAAAAGTAAAATAGGGCAAAAATCTGCATGTCTCTGACTTAACGGTACATGGAAGCAACGACATTTCCAATTTTTGAGAAAACACATTATCTGTGTTTATATATAAATGAGAAGTATCTTACAAAACACATAGGAATAGTCATT
The DNA here is from genome assembly GCF_004348235.1 of Phoca vitulina. Classification (NCBI taxonomy): domain Eukaryota; kingdom Metazoa; phylum Chordata; class Mammalia; order Carnivora; family Phocidae; genus Phoca; species Phoca vitulina. Next base: position 6,140,475 of record NW_022589729.1, read on the forward strand.
TCAGTTATTTCTATACTTTGATGGGTTCATCTGCAGACAAAATACGGCCCTACTTTATTCCTTCTTGTTGGAGAAATACATAAAGCTGACCTTGAGAGAAAAATGTTGTCTGAGGGGAAGTCTGGGCCTATGTTTCCACCAGGTACTGATAGTCTTTTGAAAAACCAGGAAAGAAATCCGAAGACTCCATACCTGAAGTCAACCTTAGAATGTGTGGAATTTATCAAGTACAACTCTTCTCAGGGCAATGGTTACGATTTCTAGCAGTATCTGTTCTGCCGGCACACAATGCCAATTTCAACATTCAGCAGTACTGATATTTCTATTTTCCAAGAGCTTATTAATTCATACTTACCTTGTTTGCTAAATTCTGCAGTAAGTGTAGCATGTACTGGTCTATGACATACATATTGTTAACAGGAACAGAATCTGTTTCTGGGTTGAAACCAGCGACATTTCCCAGAAGAAAGCGGAGTGTATTCCTGAGCTATTAATGTTGAGAAAAAATACGCAGTCAAAAAATATACGAGGCCTTCAATTCTTGCTGAAAAGTTATTTTATTTTTCTATAATTTTTATACAACTCATGTTACTTTCTTAATGGGATACTGTTTTAAAAAATATCATTCCTAAATGAGACTACAAATGCAAAAAAAGAGACTCTCATTTCAATAGCTGAGTTACAGAAAGAACCCCTGGACTTTACACATGAAGACTGATTTTTCATTATATTTCTTGTAACCTTATAAAGCCAAACCACCTTTCGGTGGCCCAGTTTGTCCATCTGTATAGGTAGGAATGTTATTTTCACCTGCTTCACGGGCAAAAATAAAGATAAATGGAATAAATGTGAAGGTCATTGAGCACATGAGAAGTATATGAAATTAGGGGCGCCTGGGTGGCTCAGTCACTTAAGCGTCTGCCTTCGGCTCAGGTCATGATCCCAGGGTCCTGGGATCGAGCCCCGCATCGGGCTCCCTGCTCAGCGGGAGGCCTGCTTCTCCCTCTCCCACTTCCCCTGCTTGTGTTCCTGCTCTCGCTAGGTCTCTGTCAAATAAATAAATATTTTTTTTAAGAAGTATATGAAATTATAATTTTGTATTATACTATATTTTATAAAGTATAAAAGACAGTATATAAAGTTTTTAGGATTACACTATTAATATTTTTAAACAAACACAGGATTATTTTTAAATGCTCACAACATGTAGAAACTCATTTCCCATTGCTGTTTTGCAATACCAAACAAAATGTTCCTCATTTTTAAAAAAAGTTATTTAGCTGACCTTTTATTCAGAAACAGGAAGAATAATGACTCTGACCTTGCTAATATCATCTCTGGCAGCATTAAGTACAGATGGACTAATGGTCACTTCAGTGAAGACGTTGGACTCCGCTACCCACCAGCGAAGGACATCAGCACCGTAGGGAGGCTCCTTGTTTTGATCCTTTCAGTGGAGAAAAAAAGACATGTAAACATATAAATGGCTTTCAATTCTAATTAGGTGATCAAATGTTTCAGGTATTCCTCCTCAGAAATATTTGAGCACAACTTGGGCATCAAACCCCCCCTGCACCGTAATGAAACAGGGCTAACAATCTCAGAATCAGCTGCGCATAAACCACACTGCAAAAGCGTGCGCTCTGCGGTCTCGCTGCTTGCGCAGATGCGGGCGTGTCCGCACACATCCTTCTAGCACAGCTGGGGCCGCAGTGGGGCCCCGACACCTCTCTGATGGCGGAGGGGAATACAGGGGCTGCTTTTGCCTTCCGGCACTCCCCAGCAACTCCACATACAGCAAGGATTCTTGGACAGGAGGGCAGTAAAAAGCCAAAGGAGTAAAATAACAGACAAGTGATTTCTTTTCTGAAAGCAACTCCAAAATAAAGGAAATTATTAGCAACCCCAGATCTGATGTCCATCAATGATTTGCTTTAAACTGTATAATTTCCAAGAATATAATAATGAAACACGAAGTTGCGATCTCATTTTTTTCTTACACTGTTTCCATGTAACTGTAAATTTTTGTCTTTTTAAATAAATTTTCACAAATTTTTAAAGTTCAATTAAAAGAAGGGATCAGGCGCCGGGGTGGCTCAGTCAGTTAAGCGTCCAACTCTTGATTTCAGCTCAGGTCATGATCTCAGGGTCATGAGATCGAGCCCCACGTTGGGCTCCATACTCAGTGGGGAGTTTCTCTCTCTCCTTCCCTCTGTCCTTCCCCCCTGCTTACGTACATGCTCTCTCTCTAAAATAGATAAATCTTAAAAAGGGGAGAGGGGGGAGGTGGATAGCATGGTTCAGGACCTAATTAGAGATTCAGACCTGAAATGAGCCAACAGGGCCACAATCCCAGCCCTTCTCTTTTTCATTAAAATCATTAAGAGTCTAGATTTACACTAAGTTCAGGATACTCCTGAAACCAGTATTATACTACATGTTAACTAACCAGAATTTAAATAAAAATTTGGGAGGAAAAAAAAAAGAGTCTAGATTTAAAACATGGTAAGGCATCTGCTATTAGCATAAAAGATGGTTGGTGTTGATATTTTTGTTGTTGTTTTACACTGAAATAATTACATTAAGGTTTTGGCTGCCAACTTAAAAGCATTAAAACAAAAAAAGTTGTTTTTGTTTTTTTAAAGATTTTATTTATTTATTTGAGAGAGAAAGAGAGTGGGGGAGAACACGAGAGCGGCAGAGGGAGAAACAGACTCCCCACCAAGAAGGGAGCCCGATATGGGGCTCGATCCCAGTACCCTGGGATCATGACCGGAGCCGAAGGCAGACGCTTAACTGAGCTACCCAGGCGCCCCAAAACAAAAGTTTTAGAGAACCACCTACTTGTCCTCCGTTGATGACCACATCAGGATCAATGACATTCCCAAGAGACTTGGACATCTTTTCTCCCTTTTCTCCAAGGGTGAATCCATGAACCACCACTGTCCTAAGAAGACAAATCAGCCATTAAGATAATAAACACAGTTATAATGATTTCTTTGAAGATCATTTATAGCTTAAAAAGAGTACCTCAGCTTGAAAAAAAAAAACACAGGATTTTTCTTAACAGATTATGTATGAAAGCTTTTCTTGAAAGTCTAATTCTCAGCTGCTTATTTATCATGATTGTTAGACAGTAAGCTCTTTACTTATACGTAGAAAAATTTTTGATGTCTACATTCATTTCACAAATATTTCCTGACCATCTATTATGTATTGATTTTGATCATTAAAATTAACCAGGAAAAAGTATGTCTTAAAAAGAGCAGATTATCATCTCAAAATTATTTTCAAAAAGACAATTTGAGACAAATAGATCTGTTGTTCTACGGGTGTTTAAAAGCATGTTATACAAGAAACAAAAACGGGAATTGTTCTGGAATGGGTTTTCATTGTGAGACAGCAACAATCTAACAAAATTCACTACAGGAATGTTTCAGTTCATTAGCCACCTGTGGATATTACGAATATAAGGATATGAGACCTCAGGCTGTCTTCAATCAACGTAGAGTGCCCCTCTCTGTATTCCTCCATGTCAAGTCTTCCGTATTTCAAGATCTAGCTCTTCACAGATGTCCCCACTGTTCCAGTCAATGCTGATGTTTACCTCTTGTGGGAATAACAGGGTGTACCAGTGACAAGACTTCTCTGTATTACTGTCTCCTTTGTCTCTCTCTTTTTTACTTCAAACTCTTATTTCTCTCATGAAACAAAAGATTAAGCTAATAAAGGTGTTTTATATCCAGACATACCTTGGAGATACGGCAGCTTTGGCTCCAGACTACTGCAGTAAAGTGAGTCAAGTGCATTTTTTGGTTTCCAATGCACACCAAAGTTATGTCTACACTACACTGTAATCTATTAAGTGTATAATAGCTTTATGTCTAAAAAAACAAGGTACATTCCTTAATTTAGAAATATTTTATTGCTACAAAATGCTAACTATCACCTGAACTTTCAGCAACTTGTAATCCCTTTGCTGGGGGAGGTTGATGGCTGTTGACTGGTCAGGGTGGAGGGTGCTGCCGGTGGGGGTGGCTGTGGTGATTTCTTTTTTTTTTTTTTAAAGATTTTATTTATTTATTTGAGAGAGTGAGCGAGAGAGAGAGTGAGCACAAGCAGGGGGAGGGGCTGAGGAAGTGGGAGAAGCAGTCCCCCGCCGAGCAGGGGGCCCAATGCAGGGCTCGATCCCAGGACCCCGGGATCAGGACCTGAGCTAAAGGCAGACGCTTAACCGACTGAGCCCCCCAGGCGCCCCTATGGCAATTTCTTAAAATAAGACAACAATGGAGTTTGCCACAGTGATTGACTCGGCCTTTCATGAACCATTTCTCTGTTTCAGGTGGTATTTGATAGCATTTTACCCGGAATAGTACTTTCAAACTTGGAGCCAATCCTCTGGAACCCTGCTGCTGCTCTCTCAGCTAAGCTGATATAATATTCTAAATCCTCTGCTGTCACTTCAACAATCTGCACAGCCTCTTCACCAGGAGCAGAATCCATTTCAAGACAGCACTTTCTTTGTTCATCCACGAGAAGCGACCCCTCATCTGTGAAAGTCTATCAGGAGATAGCACAGTTCAGTCCCATCTTCAGGCTCCACTTCGGACTCTGGGTCTCCTGCCGTTTCTACCACATCTGCAGCTACTTCCTCCACGGAAGTCTTGAGCCTTCAATTTGTAAAAATAAAATGCAGTACCTGCGAAGCGCAATAAAGCAAGTACCCAGCAGAAGTACTCAACGTGTGAAGACTTGTTTAGCTCAGGTTTAACACTTACTTAAAAGGTGCTTTTTTCCTTGTTGCCACACTTGTTAATAAAGAAGATTGAAACCACCCGCCAAGCTGGTCTTTTCCTTCCAAGTACAAATCTGCTCTTTGGTCAGTACCTCAAAAATAAATATTAAAAAACACAGAAATTAAAGTTAATTAAAATTGGAAAATGAAAATATGTATCCAAGTGTTAAAATAATAAAAGTAATCATGTTATTTCCTGTGTCATGTTATACCTGAGACTTAGATTGCATTCGCTTGAGCTCTTACCCTCACTGCCCATTTATTAATCAAGATAAAGAGAATAGCTCTTTCCGCCATCTTTCCGTGCCACCATAACGGTGAGCATGAATGTCCTGGCAGATGCTCTCAAGAGCATTAACAATGCTGGGAAGAGAGGCAAACGCCAGGTTCTTATTAGGCCGTGCTCCAAATTCATCGTCCGGTTTCTCACTGTGATGATGAAGCATGGTTACGTTGGCGAATTTAAAATCACTGATGATCACAGAGCGGGGAAAATTGTTGCGAACCTCACGGGCAGGTTAAACAAGTGTGGAGTGATCAGCCCCAGATTTGATGTACAACTGAAAGATCTAGAAAAATGGCAGAATAACCTGCTCCCGTCCCGCCAGTTTGGTTTCATTGTACCGACAACCTCAGCTGGCATCATGGACCATGAAGAAGCAAGACAAAAACACACAGGAGGGAAAATCCCGGGACTCTTTTTCTAGGGATGTAATACACACTTGCAAATAAAATGCCTCAATGTAAAAAAAAAAGATAAAGAGAATAAATGTTGGAGTATGATCTCCTAACCACAGGCGACTAAAACACTACCTAAATTAGGGACTGATTAATAATAATTACCAATATCAATATTTCCAGTTAAATCTTCTATGAAAATGAGCATCTAATAACTTTATAAGTGAAAATACTCTGTGATATTATAATGATGGATAGATGTCCATTATCCATTTGTCCAAACCCATAACACGTACAACACTAAACAGTGAACCGTAATGCAAACTGTGGACTTTGGGTGGTTATGATGTGTCACTGTAGGTTCATCTCTTATAACGAATGTGCCACTCTGCTGGGGGAAGCAGACAATGAGAGAGGTTGTGTGTCTGTGGAGGCAAGAGGGATGTGGAAAATCCCTATACCTTCCTCTTAATGTTGCTATAAATCTCAAACTGCTCTAAAAAAATCAAGTCTTTTAAAAAAGATAGCAAAAGAAAAAAATGTGGTCAAATCTGTTGGGACATATGTATGAGCAAGCTTGAGAGCTACTTCTGCATTCAACAATAAACCACGGTTAATTCAAGAGTTAAAATAATCTGAGATAAAAGACCATTTGGCAAACATTGTAAGTAATTGTAGGTAACAATCATTTCAGTCAAGAATCTTCAAGGGTGCTTAACCACTAGGTGAAAATTTGGTGAGAAAACAGGGTATTTCCAGTCTTAAAGTATCTTCCTGCAAGATACTTACTAATGCAACAATCCCTATAGGGAGATGGGATGAGAAATAACCACAAGAGAGAAAGAGAGAAAATAGGATGACACCACCTCCAAGGGATCAAAGTTCAACATCACCAGTAAGTCATCGTGTGACTTCTGTTAGGATGTACTGAAAGGGACACAGTATCTCTTCTGTGATATTCCTGCCCAAAATGCATAGTCTAAATCTCATAATGAGGGACCATCTACAAAATAACCTGTACATTCATGAATGTCAAGGACATGAAAGACAAGAACAAAATGAGACTAAAGTGACAGGACAACTAAATGCCGCAAATGACTCTAGGCTGGCTCAAGGACCCTTTCGATTTTTTTTCTTTTCCGATAAAGGACATTACTGGGTGAAAGCTGAATAAGATCTGTCGGTAACAGGATGGAATCAGTGTCGATTTCCTGATTTTGATATTTGTATTGGTTATACAAGAGAGTGTTGTGTTTTTAGGAAATATACACCAAAATATTTAGGGATAAAAGAGCATCAAGTCTGCAACTTACCCTTAAATGGTTCAGAAAAGTGTTTATATATACATACAGAGAAAAAATATATAAAACAAACGTAGTAAAATGCTAACTTTGGAAAATCTAGATGAAGGGTATGTGATACTTCTTTACTCTGTGAATTTTCAAAGTAAAATGTTTGGGTTTTTTAAAGATTTTATTTATTTATTTAAAGAGAGAGCCCGTGGGGCACCTGGGTGGCTCAGTTGTTAAGCGTCTGCCTTCAGCTCGGGTCATGATCCTGGGGTCCTGGATCGAGCCCAGCATTGGGCTCCCTGCTCAGAGGGAAGCCTGCTTCTCCCTATCCCGCTCCCCGCTTGTGTTCCCTCTCTCGCTGTGTCTCTCTCTGTCAAATACATAAATAAAATCTTTAAAAATTAATTAAAAAAAAAAAAAGAGAGAGCCCATGTGAGTGGGGGGGAAGGGCAGAGAGGGAGAGAGAGAGAATCTCAGGCAGACTCTGTGCTGAGTGCAGAGCCCAACGCACGGCTCGATCTCATGACCCTGAGATCTTGACCTGAGCTGAAACCAAGAGTTGGACACTTAACCAACTGAGCCACCCAGGTGCCCCAGTTTTTTTTGTTTTGTTTTTTTAAAGAACATGAGGTCTTTGGGGAAGATTACTTCCATATTTTAAATCTAAACTCACAACTCTAAGAAGCCCCCGTAATCCCTTTTAGTTGTGAAATGAAGATTTGTCCTTATGTCCTAATATTGAGGATTCAGTGTTGTAATTCTTATGTGACAGTGAGTATCTGGGTGCAGCAGGAGACAAAATTAAAATAATTAAATCAAGCCAATTCAATTCATTCAGCATTTCTGAGCACTTATTACCCGACAGGTACTGTACTAGACACTGGGAGGGGGGAATGTAAAGAATCTGGTAGCTGCCTTCTTGGAGCTGATTACTAGTGAGATGGATTTTATGTTACATAAGAAATAACTGTGCTGGGTGTCATCAAGGCAAAACTACAGCTCAGCCAGTCCGTGCAGCTAGGAAAGTCTAAGAGGCTATAACAAGACAAATGCGTATGTGCAGTAAGAACAAAATGTCTTAGCCTCAACATCTAGAGCGCTGCATCTATTCCCTACTCTTCTTATTCCTCCCCTGATCTGTAACCATTTATGACCCTAAACTTTTATGACACTGGCGCTCAAATCCCCTCCCACCCAGAATGTTCACTTCTTACTGGTGACCACATTTTGGATATGGCAACCATCAATGAGATGATCAACAACAGAATGCTGGTGGTAATCTTCTCCTGAAACAAGTAGATAATGAAATAGCAGCAAGTATCAGCAAACCCTCTTCATCTCTGAAAGATGCCTGCTTGTGGACTCGTGAAATGATCACTCACAGTCCCTAGCCTGGCGTCAGACTACAGTGCTGTCCTCTTAGCACAGGTGCTGTTCCCAAGCCTTGATTAACACACCTAAAACACAAGGGCTTTCAATCATCTCTAAAATCTCTGTCAGCCCTAAAGTGTCTAAAAAGCTGGTTGCTGGGGCGCCTGGGTGGCTCAGTTGGTTAAGCGACTGCCTTCGGTTCAGGTCATGATCCTGGAGTCCCAGGATCGAGTCCCGCATCGGGCTCCCTGCTCAGCAGGGGGTCTGCTTCTCCCTCTGACCCTCTTCCCTCTTGTGCTCTCTGTCTCTCATTCTCTCTCTCAAATAAATAAATAAAAAAAATAAAAAATAAAATAAAAAATAAAAAGCTGGTTGCTGCCCAAGGCCTTACAGGAGTCAGGACAAAAGCCATCTGAAGACGGCACAAGCGCTGTATTCAGACCCCTGGGTCCGAGTCCCGGCTGTGGTGTGGACCAGCTGTGGGGGCTCAGCTTAAACTTCCATTGTTCCCACTTCTTCACTAAAATGAGGACAACACCAAAATCTGTTTACCTCGTAAGACTGTTATAGAGATTAAAGAAGAGGACATGCTTTGGACATAATAAACAATCAGTAAATGTTAATTATAAAGAGCACTGGTATTTCCTGATGGTAAATTACGAAAGGAGTATTTTTTTCAAACCATTCTTATATGAAACAATACTTGTGAAAATGTGATTAGTTATCCTAAACTATTTTAAAAATATATAGTCTCTGATCCTGTCCTGGAAATATATGTTGTAACATTCTAATAAAACAAGAGGATATCAGGCAATTAATAAGAGCACGACAAAACAGCTAATACTTATCAAGGGTAAAGTCTCAATGTCTTTTCATTCTCATATACATATTGAATTGCTGGAACTGGATAAGAAGCAAAATGTCATCCTAGAAAAGGGGGTGTAGTCCCAGAAAATTTCTGCAAGCCACAGCCTTTCAAGGTGGTGTGTGAAACCAGTGGAGAAAGACGGAGTGGGTCGGGGCCGGGAGAAGACCGGGCACAGCAAAGTTCTGGACAACGAATGAAAACATTAAAGCTTGTGTGAACTTTCCAAATGAAAATAAGTCTAGTCTTGGATGGTAAGAAACAGGAAGAAAAGTCAAGCTCAAGTGCTGGAATACTGTGGAACTACTGTACACCTCATATAATGAATCACTGGACTATTTCCTATTTTTGCAAGTTTATTTTTAGAAATGATTTTTTCTAACAAATGCACATTCTCACTTCAAGAAATTGGTAAAACACTGAGAAGTTCAAAAAAATAAAATCACATATATCCCACTACCTAGAGATAATCACTTTATTTCACCGTATTTCCTTCCAGTATTCTGTCTATGCTCATCAACATTTCCATGAGTTTGTTAGCATATCAAGATAATTTGCCTGCATCCTGCTTTTTTTTTTTTTTTTGTATTCTGCACTTTTAAAATGTAACATGCCCTTAGATAAAACCATACCCACAATTACTTTTCAAAAACATGACTGAATGGCTGCATATTATTCTGTCATATGAACTTATATCATATTGCTAAAGTCATTTATCTACACATGGACAATGAGCTACAGGGTCAAATCATGTCCTGTCAGAAATAACACTGTAAAAAAAAATAACACTGTAATGAATATCCTCACACATAATTCTCCATCCAGATCTGATTACTTCCAACAGGAGAGAAGTCTACAAATAGAATTTTTTTGGTCCAAAGACTGAAAACCACTCCAAAGCTCTTGATGCATAATGCAAAAATTCTTTCCAGTAAGTTTGCACCAAATTACATCCCAATAGCAGTGTACAAGAGGGAGGAATGGTGCCAGTTATTTCTCTAGTTTTTAATCTTTTATCCTTTTTTTTTTTTTCTGAATAGATCTTTTTTTTTTTTAAGGTTTTATTTATCTCTACCCCCAACGTGGCGCTTGAACTCATGACCCTGAGATCAAGAGTTGCATGCTCCTCCGGCTAAGCCAGCCACGCATCCCAGACCTTTTAGTAAAAGAAAAAATAGGAACTTTCTTATGGAGGTAGAAATAAACCTGGGAGTTGTAAAATTCCAGGAAAAGTAGCAGTTAACCATGTGGCAAAAAGTATTTCTATTATGGCAACTTTATCTCTAGGAAAGTTATAAAAATTAGTATTTAGAGGGAATAATAAACTGTTCAGAACAATAAACCTCTAAGATTATGATTCAGTCATGGCAGTAAATAAAGAACAAGCCAATTATTAAAAAAAAAAAAAAACTATCAAAGCAAACCAGCAAAAAAACTTGACTAATCCATAATTTCATTACTAGATTTGTTTAACTTACCTTAATTGATAAATTTTAAGCAAGATTATTGCATTTAAGAAGGCAAGTTGTAGAACCAGCACAAAACCGTATTTGTCAAAACTACTGCTTAACCAATGTAACATCTTAATTAAGAATTTTTTTAGAAATGATTCATTTAAAAATGCTATTCCCTTTCAGAAAAGTGTTCCAGTTTCAGTTTAAGTACTATTGACTTGAACTCACAATGAAACAGGTACTTGACCTGGTGTTAACATTCAGAAGTCAAATCTCTTTCACTGCTAACATTTTAACATTTACAAAATAATTTGTAAAAAGTGTTAAAATATAATTATTAATTTTTTAAAATTAGGCTTTTAAAAGGTATTATATATGTTCTTAAAAGGGTGACCTTTTAAAAAAAGTCATTTGTAAATCTAAGTTACTTGTAAATCTTAGTTTCTCTTTCAAAAAATCATCTTTTTTCTATTTGCTTCAAGTTATTTCTATTTGTTAAACAAAAAAAACAGAGGGGCCCCTGGGTGGCTCAGTCAACTGAGCACTGGACTCTTGGTTTGGCTCAAGTCTTGACCTCAGGGGTCCTGGGATGGAGCCCCAGGCCTGGCTCCGTGCTCAATGGAGAGTCCGCTTGGGATCCTATCCCTCTTCCTCTCCCTCCCCTTCTGCTCTCTGGCACGCTCTCTCTCTTAAATACATAAATAAAACCTTAGGAAAAAAACCAGAAATGAAGTAGAATAATCTGTATTTTAAAACACTAATTACTTCACTAGGTGAATGGATAAATAAGTTACGGCCCATCCAGACAATAGAATACTACTCAGCACTACAAAGAAATGACCTATCAAGCCAGGAAAAGACATGAAGGAACCATCGATGCATGTTATTAAGTAAAAGGAGCCAACCCGAAAAGCTACATACTGTATGACTTCAACTATGTAATATTCTGAAAGAGGCACAACTACGGACAGTGAAAAGATCAGTGGTTGCCAGGGGTTAGCAGGGAAGAAGGGATGGAGGCGGCGCACATTTTTCATGCAGTAGAACTATTCTGTGTGGATACATGTCATTATACTTTTGTCAAAACCCACAGAACATACAACACCAGGGGTGAACTCTAATGTAAACTGTGGACCCTGGATGATAATGATTTGTCAGTGGAGGTCCATCAACAGTAACAAGCGGACGGAACTCTGTAGTGTTGGTTGACAGTGGGGGGGGGGTCTGTGGGAAGGGGAGGCAGACTGTATGGGATTTCTGTACTTTCCTCTAAAACTGTTCTAAAAAATAAAATCTGTTTAAAATTTTTGAAAAACATTAATTATTTTTAAATCACTGCAATAATTAACGCCTTTGGTAAACGTTTAAAGAATTTTTTTAGAAATGATTCATTTAAAAATGCTATTCCCTTTCAGAAAGTGTTGTTTCAGTTTAAGTACTATTGACCTGAACTCACAATGAAACAGGTACTTGACCTGGTGTTAACATTCAGAAGTCAAATCTCTTTCACTGCTACAAAACCTGTCAGCGAAAAGTAAAACCAGTTATGTATGCTATAATCACCAAATTCCTCTTGTACTGATGAAGACTAGCTAAATTAAGCTCAAAGTCAAGTTGACTTTATCTTGCAACAATGTACTCTTAGGGAAATATGCAGACACTGAATCATTTATTAGAATGAATACAAGCATTTGAGAATGAAAAGTATAATAACCTTTCTCAGGAAAGCCCTTCTCTCTCTCTTCCTCTCTCTCTTTTCCTTTTAAGGAAAATCACCTTTGCTTTATGACTTTTCGAACTATGAACTTACTTAGTATCTGGGCTCTTTCCCACTTCATTCTTTCTCCCTATCTTTTGCAATTTTTTACTGCAAAAGAATAAAAAAAGCTCAGAGGAAAATGGGATAAAATATAAACTAATTAATCCAATTCTTACTGCCTGACCTCATAAGGTTTTTTACCGACTGATTTAGGGGAAGAGGAGGAGGAACAGGGCATCGCAGTGAAAAAGTAGAAACTACAATTTCTGGCAGCAACTCTCACGTGGTGTGAAACCACCCAGAAGTTACAA
>NW_022589729.1:6153009-6199104 GCF_004348235.1 Phoca vitulina
TCTGGCAGCAACTCTCACGTGGTGTGAAACCACCCAGAAGTTACAACACAACAACGCTTGTAGCAGCAACTCTCACGCGGTGTGAAACCACCCAGAAGTTACAACGCGACGACGCTTGTAGCAGCAACTCTCACGTGGTGTGAAACCACCCAGAAGTTACAACGCAACGACGCTTGTAGCAGTGGTATGAAACCACCCAGAAGTTACAACGCAACAACGCTTCTGGCAGCAACTCTCACCAAGGCCAAAAAAGTTAACGCGCTCTGGAATATAAAGACACTATTTTGCATAGGGCGTACTTTTCTGGAAATTCAGGATGCTGCTCCAATGTGGTAGTAGATAAATAACTCTTCTTCCGATTTACAACACTGCTTCACCTACCTACTCTATGTAGTATATCTGCCTATATTTTCAATATAATTTAGGAAAACAAAGTACTTAAGCTTGCAGTTTTTTCTCTTAGATAGGGTGGGAGAAACTTATGAAATAATAATTCTGAAAATTATTAAATAAAAACTGTAAAAGATTTTACCAATATGTAACTTATATGTGGCCATCATGAATTACCATATATATTTTAGCTGTAATATAGAGGAAACGTGAATTTACATGGATTTTGCTTTTCACATTTCCTAAGCAATTAGAAAGGCCCAAATGAACTTATTTACCTACTAGGAGTCATATTTTTACTAATAAAAAAAATTTTTTTTTATATCAGAAAATGCAACATTTGCAACTATACTTGAGCCTTCCTTTATTATTTCTTCATCCCTGGATGGTTTTCGTTCTTGGAGACATTTCAGAAGTTGAATGGTTAGCATCAAGTGTAACATCTGCATGTAATGCTGGGTCACCGTGCTTGAGCGAGAGGGCTTATGTTGTCCTTTCCTGACTGACTTCATTTCGCTTATTTACAGAATTTGTTTCATATCATACTGTTATTTCCTGATCACCCCAATTTTTACTTTGCAAACAAGCCAAATAAAATATCTTTATCGCAGAAACAAAAATAGTGAGGCCCAGTAGCAGAAGTACACCGCAGGTAAAACTTGGGGACAATCCCTCGCGATCCCTTAATAACCGCCAGCTGCAGAGACAAGCTACTTTCCCACATTCTCTTGCTCCAGAAAGCAAGCAAGACCTCTTGGGCCGAAGTTGTCCCTTAGCAGCAGTGTGAGGAAGTGTCTGCTCCATCCCCCCTCTCCTGCCACCTACCACTTTCCTGTCTTTAACCTCATAGTGACTTCGAGCTTTATTCTGCATTTTACCTCTGTTGTTCACTTGGTATCCTTAAGCATATCTTCTTAAGCATCTAAACACAACCTTGAATGTGCGCCTTCTCCTACTTCTCCCTTCTAACTCCTGCCCAGTCTCTCCCTCTCTTTATTCTGGAAGTCAAGAGTGTGCCCCAACTATGAGTAAGTATAAAATCAGTCAGCTGTCTGCATAGAGGGGGGGAAGAGCTGTGAAAAGGCAAGGCTCTGTAAGAAAAATGAGAACCAAAAATCAGGATATGTGAGTTCTAGTCTGATACTACCAAACTATGTGACCATCACCTAATTTGGCTCTAATTTAATCTCATTTCCTGTTCTGAAAAATGACGGGGGTCAGACTGTTTCAGTGATTTCTAAACTTTACAGAACTAGTGCCTTGGGATTGCCAAGTGACTCAAGGAGAATGAGCTGGTTGAGTGGAGGAAGAAAATTCCATTATTAATCTATCTTACATATTGTGGTTCTATATGAAATTTCATTTGGAAAAACAGAAAAAGTTTGGAAATCATTGGATTAAATGATCTCCAAGAGCCCTTCCAGGTCTAAAATTATACCATAGCAGAAGATTTTCAATTTTCTTCCCTGCTGCCCCCACCAAAAAAGGTTTTCTTCCAAATACAGAAAAAAAATATTCCTAGATTAACAGATTTCCTCTGAGTAACTTATGTATTTGCAAAACTGCTTGGCTGGTTTATAATCTACTATTTAAAATTACCTGGAAGAACATAAGACCATGAAGTTCCACTATCAAACCAGATGTCCAAAATATCCTGACCAGGCACATATTCCAAGGCATCAGGACCACCAACCTAATAAGATAATGTGAAAACATTTTAATTATGCAAAGATCACAATATATACAATAAGGACCAAAAAAAAGTCTTAAAAAAAATCAAATGCTTACAAGCATTAAACTCACATTTTAAAATGAAATTTAAAACACTTCTAAGTACTTTGCAGTTCAGTACAACCACCTCATTTGCATGTAAAGATGATTGTGGCCACTTCATTACACATTTACTAACATAGATATAAACTGCTTTCGTTTCTTGAAATGATCTTCTAATTTGGACTTTTTTCATGTGTGATGCAATCAGTTAACTCGAATTTAGACCCTACAAAATCCTGACGCACCAACATTAGGAACTACTCTCATACTCACAACTGTTATCTGCTTAGTCAACTAAATCAGCAAAAATCAATCTTGGCCCTCAATGAGATAACAAATAACCCTTGTACTCTACTGCTATATTAAATACGAAGCTTCTATGGTTAAACAAAAACGTCTACTCTCAAACTGCACCGGCTCCTAATTTATAGGGAATAAACTCATTAACTTTACATGATGATAGAATGATTTTTTAACTCCCAGGAATCCTTCATGTTGTCATTAAGTCACGTAGCGCACACAGAGGCTGTTAAATACACATGGAAATTTACCTGAGATAAGACTTCTTCAGGAAGAAGTTGCTCAGGGGGGAGAGTCCACCAAACATCACTGCCATGTTGTTCCACTAGTTTAATAATATGCTCAGTGGTTTGGCTGTTTTAGGAGGGAAAAGGCAGAATTGCTCAATGAACTACAGTGATTAACACTGAACATTTTAAAATTAAGAAACTGCTAAAATAAAAAAAGGAAGAAAGAGAATATTTATTTTCCCCTATCTGCAGAGTATTTTTTCCTATCTTTTCCTCCAAACCTTAGCAGTATTATCTTCAATTACTTGTTTACTTGGCTGCGGCTATCATCTTAAGTTCAATATAAATAAAATCAAATTGATCACATGTACCCTTTAAAAAAAAAGACTTCTTCTGATATCCCCGTTTTAGTTACTGATTTCCCTATTTCTATCAATCTATTTTCTAACAAGGGGTGTATATTCAAAACCTCCTAATTATCTCCCCCTTCCCTCCAATCTCTGCTCAAATTAAGACATCACATCTGTCAATTCTACCTTTGAAATATTACTCAAAATTTGTTCTTTGTTCTGTTCTGATACAATATTAGTCGAACCTCATTGTCTCAATACTAGATTGATGCAGTGGTCTGACTTTTCCTCTATTCTCACGTCTTCAATTTATTTTTTAAAAAAAGATTTGAAAGAGAAAAAGAGAGCACACACTCATGGGGGAGAGGGGCAGAGAGAGAAGGAGAAAGAGTCCCAAGCAGAATCCGCACTGAACTTGGAGCGGAACACAGGGCTTGATCTCAGGACCCTGAGATCATGCCCCGAGCCAAAAGCAAGAGTCAGACACCTAACTGACTGCACTACCCAGGCACCCCTCATCTCTTTAATTTAAATGACATGTCTTTGACAGCACTGTATTCCTAAAACTGCTTTTATCACACCAATCCCCTTTCCAAAACTTCCAGCACTTAGGGGACTAAGTCCAAATTCACCTGCATAAGAGGCAAGGCCACACCAGAGCACGACTCTGACAACAGGTATCCAGGCCTATATCCTGACTCTGCCACTTTTTACGTGTATGACCATGCACAAGAACTAAAACTTCCCGTACAACCGTGCACAAGAACTAAAACTTCCCGTACGACCGTTCACAAGTACTAAAACTTCCCGTACGACTGTGCACAAGTACTAAAACTTCCCATACGACCCCATGCACAAGTACTAAAACTTCCCGTACGACCGTGCACAAGAACTAAAACTTCATGTACGACCACGCACAAGTACTAAAACTTCCCATACGACGACGCACAAGAACTAAAACTTCCCATACGACCGTGCACAAGAACTAAAACTTCCCGTACGACTGTGCACAAGAAATAAAACTTCCCGTACGACCACGCACAAGAACTAAAACTTTATGTACGACCATGCCAGTACTAAGTACTTGTACTAAGTACAAGTACTAAGCTGTCTCTAAGTCTTGGTTGTTCCTCTGTTAAGGAGAATTCATTTGTTCAAAAACATTTACTGAGAACCTCCAGCATCTTAGACATTGTTCTTGGAAGTGGAGGTACAGCAGTTCACAAGCAGATAAGGTTCCTGCGCTAATGGAGCTCACATTGTAGCAAGTCTAGACACTTCCCTCAGATTGCCTGCCAACTAAATGAGATGACACACGAAAAACTTAGCACGTGCCCGACATACAGTAAAAAGCCAATAAATACACATCGAATGAATATTTTAATTGACCATATCTTTGGGAAGACACACAATTATAAATTATTTGAAAATCAAAATCGGGAAGTTTATACTAAATTTGCTCACAGGAATAGTGTACTTTTAATTTATTATCACAGCTTTATTGACATTACAACTTCCTCTAGTTGCTTTCCTTTGAGTCAGGGGACACATAATGGTCAAGAACGTGGACCCTGGAACCATACAGCTTTGGTGCAGTTCCTGGTTCCACCACTTACTAGTTATGTGACCCCAGGCACAACACTTAACATTTCTGTGTCTGTTTGTAAAATGCAAATAATAATAGCATCATCAAGACAGCTATTATGGATATTAATTAAGCTTATATATAAAATGCCTAGAATGGTATCTGGCACATACTAATAAGCATTATATAAGCATTAGCTATTATTCAAATTGATTCTGTGAAGTCAGGTAAATTCAGACAGTAATTTTGTTAACCAATTACCAAAACACATGCCCATATTAATATTTACAGATACTAAAGCTAACTTTTGAATTATCTTCCTTTCTACCACATTCCATTAACGCAAGTAACTAAGAATTAACTGCAGGCCCATCAGAGTCGACGTACATGGAAAGAGGAGTGCGTAGGAAAAGCTTTACATTCTCAATCTGGATCTGCTTCTCACTAATGATGACTATGTAGGGTAAATCATTTAACCTCTCTTGGTCTGATAATTCATAAATAAAATGTTTATGAAAAAACTGTTGGAGGAAGCAAAAATCAAACGGGTATTACGAATTAGACAGGCTCTCAAAATGGAAATTCCAAATACCTAAGTTTGTATACTAGGAAGGATAGACTGAATAAGTATAATGTTATCAGCATCGATTTTAAAGAGAACAACAATAATATTAAAATGGGCACAAGTCCATATTTCTTGTAGTCATACATTTTCAATGGACTTTAACAGTAAAGATAAACTTTTGTGATAGGAGACCATAAAAACTTTGTGCAATACCTAGTTATATGACAATATTTAGTTACATATTACTATTTTATATAGTTTGCACAGAACATTTTAACAGTTAAGAAAATCAGAATACACTGGAAAAGAAAATATGAATAACGTAACTCTATTTTCCTAAAAGAACCCCCTCTACAGAGATACTAGCAAAGTACATTTACACGTACACAATTACAGAAGATAAAATGTTCGTACCACTTCTGAAACGCTCATAGAAAAGAATGATTCTAAATACGAGTGTCATTTTGACGTTTTATTTTTACAAATGTTATCATTAGGCTGTAACTTTAGGTAAACAGTAAAATAAAACAGTAAAACAGTTTTAAATGTGCTGGAAATAAGTAGATTAAAAAATAACACAAAACCAAAAGCAAATAGTTCAAATTTCATATTAATTTAGCAAATAAGGAAGAGATATTAGGATTAATATTATTAATCAACATAAAAGCATTTAGGTGCACACCACACATTGTATTTTTCAAAGCACTTTACCAGCACTATCTAATCAGATTCACAGAAACATTATACTGACAGATACACTGTTCCGTGCCTCGGGGATCCTTCAGTCATGAGGCCTATGCAAGTAACATAGTTAATGCCAGGCCTTAAAACTGTGTGTCCTAAATCATGGTTCAATTCTGTTTTTACTTCTCCATTCAGCTTCTCTAACTCATCTATCAAGACAACCACTGTAGCTGTAAATTCACACTCCTGTTCTCCGGGGTTTGCTAAGCAAAGGCAAAAAGACTCTATTACCCATGCCCAGTGAACCCCTGACCCAGAGATGAAGTGAGGGAAGCAGTCAGTCTCCGGAGATTAGAGTGTTGACAGAACAAGCAGCAAGTCCAAAGACCAGATTCTACCTGTGAATTATTAGGTACTGACAGGAATACATGATAGTATTTTCCTGAGCTTCAGTTTCTGTGAACACTGGGAAATGCTGCCAGAAAGAAGGCTATGTGAAAAATTTTATTCTTTTTTTTTTTAAGATTTTATTTATTTAATTAAAGAGAGAGAGAGAGAGAGCACAAGTAGGCAGAGCAGCAGGCAGAGGGAGAGGGAGAAGCAGGCTCCCCGCGGAGCAGGGAGTCCGATGTGGGGCTCGATCCCAGGACCCTGGGATCATGACCTGAGCCGAAGGCAGACACTTAACGACTGAGCCACCCAGGCACCACGTGAAAAATTTTATTCTTAAAAAAGGAAAAAGTCCTAGTATTATACTCAGTAATCTTAAAATTATAGATGATGCCCATCCATTTTAGAAGACCAAATTCATCTCTAATGAGACCAAGTTCTTTTTTTATATCCCTAACTAGCAGACAATTCAATGAAGTTTTAGAACTATAACTAAAAATACCAAACAATAAAGAAAGATCCCAATTTTGCAGGTGACAAGTTATTAAGGCAACTGTAAAATCCTACCAAGTTTAGCCAACCATCTCCGATCTAACTAAAATTGAAGTTTTGTTATATTTCCTTACAAAGATATTAGTAATTCATTCACATATACAATTTTTTAGTGTAAGAAGCATTTTATATACATCTTATTTCCAAATATACTTTTTTAAAAAAACTGGTAAGTCTCTTGTTTCAGTGAGGAGGAAAGTTAGTTTGATTTTTTCTTTTAGTTTACCTAAGAATATTTATTAAAAATGACATAACCACACAATGTTATCTACACTAATGATTAATTTTTTTCATCTTACTTCAAAAAAGCTGTCATAAGTAAAACTACATATTTTATGTAGTGTAAATGACCCAGTATTTTCCCTCATAACATATGCATGTGAATCTGGACGAAAGAATTTTTTTTTTCAATATATCCAAAAGAAATATGACACACTTTAAAGAGGGGAGGGAAAAAGCTCTGCCTCATTAACAGGGCAAGTCTCACTAATATTTACAGCAAGACTTGCTTCCTTACTTTGTATCATGAAATATAAAAATATCATGTACTAAATTTACCTTAATAAGCATTATGTTCTGCAACTCAGTTCTGTTTTGAGATCTTAGAATACTATATTACTTGTATTTTTGAGAACAGGAAAAGAAGCTAAAGACAATTCTGGAGTTCGAGGATAAAAACTGAACAAATTTATGATAAATAAGAACGCAGACTTCAAAGACAATACTCACAATCCAAACAAATCAAAATGTAAGTGCACAGATTTGGTACCACAAAGTGAGAACTTTTTCTTGACTTGTACTCTGATGGTCTGAATGACCCTAAAAAACTGTGGCAGAGAATTTCACAAACAAAATTTTCAATAAAAATAAATATATACTGGCGACCTACAAACTTGAGGTAACTATCCTAGATTATAAAATAAAGATAAATTTAACGTTAGTTCAAATAAAAATAAAGATAAATTTAACGTTAGTTCAAACAAAATCTGAGAGGATAATCTGGAAAAGAAATACAAGTAAATGCTCCACAAGTGCTTAAAGATAGTCATTATAATGCTGTAGCAAAAACACAGAAACAGCCAAATGTCAGGATGGGCTACATTTATTTGATTTTCATACGTAGGGAACTAGGCAATTATTAGGAGCTAAGCTAGCATTTTTAATGGCTGCACGTTCATTCTTCCAAAACTGACTTAGATTATTTCTATCATCATGGTCCTTTATAATCAACTGTATGAGATAGCCTTACATATCTATCTTCATACAAGAGACATTAGGCTTCTTATTTCCTTATGGATAAATATTTTACAAGTGTAACTGTTTATAATGAAACAGAGATTATGCTTTATAAAGTTTTTAAAACAATTTTAAACAATATTTGTTTTAAAAACAGTATGTATTTCTTAGTGATACTGAACATTTTTCATAAAAAAATATAAGGAAAAAGTCAAAATTTGTCTTTGGAAATTTAAGAATTCTTCCCTTATGTTGATAATATCCTATACTTAACACAAACATATAGTTAACTTATAACCTGAAGATCAATCTAAATTACTGTTGATAAAAGTGGGTGAAACCACTTATCACTAAATAATCTATATACTTCCATTTTAATGCTGTATTTCGTAAAGCAATAAATCCGTCATAAAACTTTGTACTTTATGTGAGGGCCTTATCTAAACACATGCATTATGTGTCCCTCCTTAGGTTTCAACCAGTGAAAATCCACTGGGTAGTATGAGCAACTGTAACACCATCCAATCATTCTAGACTTTGATATCAGCTGAGCTAAATAATTAGCATGTTATCAGAAATTAAGCAGCATTAAGATCTACTAAGCAAGGAAGAAACTGTTGCTGTCATTCTGTTTCCTGTGTTTTGTCTTTATTAAAGGAAAAATATTAAGGATTATAAGACAACTTTTCTTCTGCAAGTTACTGGAATAAGAATGAGGTAAGAGGCTAAACATTTCCAATTTATTTACTAAATTTATACATTTAATTCTAGAACACAATGAAATCTGAAGGGGGGATTCTATTTTTAATTTAATCCTATATTTAGGTTTTAAAGGCTGCAGGAAACAACTCTGGAGAAAATTTTTTTTATTTAATGAACATTATAAAATTTTTTCACCAAAAGGTCATTATTATTAACATGAGCAAGAGGTAGTTAAAGCTAGCGCTCGGGGCACTTCAGTGAGGCAGTCGGTTGAGCATCCGACTCCTGATTTCAGCTCAGGTCATGATCCCAGGGTCTTGGGATTAAGCCCCGCATGAGGCTCCGCACTCAGCAGGGAGTCTGCTTGGGGTTCTCTCTCTCCCTCTCCCTCTGCCTCTCCTTCCTGCACGCTCTCTATCTCTCTCTCTAAAATGAATAAAGAAATCTTAAAAAAACAAACAAACAAACAAAAAACCACAAAAATCTAGCACTCAAAATGAACTGGAAATTCCTTGATTGCTTCTTGTAAACTTCTCCTAATTTCCAGAAATCAGGGGCTAAGTTTCCTAAATGCATAGATTATTGCATTAATACTGTTGAATTGATACAATCATCCAAAATAAACAACTTCTTTTCCTTTCTAGGTGGCGAATGTTCCTAAATTTTACCTTTTTTAATGCTAAAAAGTATTTGTCTTTATTAACTAGGAATAGATTTCTACCTAAATTATAATGGCAGATTCAGAAAAATCAATAATGTTAAAGTCAGAAATGGAATTATATCTTGAGCAAATACAAATGTGAATATAAAGTGCAGATGAGAACATTAATTCAAATCAAAATTAAACATCAGAGTTTCAAATCTAACAGTCTCTAAACCTATTCAGAGTGTGAATAAATCAAGATTTTTTTTTTGTGAACCAAGTATAATTAAGGCTTTAACTTACAGACTTTCATCCAGAAAAGCAGAAGGAATCTTCTGGTATGCTTAATGGGGTTATCAAGTGTAACAGCAACTCCATGTGGACTGTGTGCTAATTTCCAGTGGAGATGCTGTTACTTTTGATGGTTACCAACTCACTACAATAGAAAGATACGATCCAAGAAAGACAAAATCATAGTCACTTGATTCTGACTTGCTTACGGAGGAAAAAAGATAACCTTTCATGCTATCTTAAAAAATTCACAAATAATTAAGAATTAATACCTATCTTCTTAAATCAAGTGTCATGTCACACGAAGGACCCGACAACGGAAGAAGATTAGAGCCATTACTAAGAAATGGTGTACAGGAAAATGACCTATGAATTGACAGATAATTTGGCTAAGTTTGTCTGTCATTTTTGTAGGCCAATATTCTGTATATCTCTTCTACTTCAAAATCAGAATTCAACTAGCATCATGCAAGCAACACAATGGGAGAATGCATGGAAAACAATCTGTAACACAGTCGTATGAATATACTGACTATAAATAAAATATAAATAGCACCTGATGAAAATTTGCTTGTGTTTTTCTGACAAAGCTCACATTTATTTCACCAATCGATCTATGTACCATTTTATTGTCATGATTAAATAATGGTCAAACAAACCAATTTGCTCTTCTTCCTAATATATACATTTGTCCACCTGAATCACTTTGAGGAAATTCCCTAAAACTCCTGTCCTCAAATGCTACCAAAAAAAGAGAAACAATGACAATGTCTTATAAACATTCCTTAAAAGAAAACTCTACAGTGTGAAATTCTGAACAATACTTGTGTAAATTTATCTAAACTTTAAGGTATTAAGGTATCACCTGACCATGCTCTCAATTATAAGAACAATGTGAGCAATGATATTTAGGACAAACAGCCTTAGCTCTCCAAACTGAAGTAATAATACTGAGGTAGCCTTACAATGACTTCCTGGCCTCTAACCTCTAGTTTCTTTTCCTAAAATATACTCTCACTCCTCCATGCCTATTTAAAAGTTTAAACTACTTGACCTAGTATTCAAGACTCACTACAATTTGCCCCAACCAATCTTTCTTGGTGTTTATCTTTCTAAAACCCTCCTCAACACCCCACAGTCCTATTATGGTTCCTATAAAAGTGCTATGCTTTCCCCGCTCTGTGCCCTCAGCTCTTGCTGAACTCTCTACTTACAAAATACTTTGCCCTGTTTCCTACCTACTCCTCAAGCCCCTACTCAAATGCCATATCCTCTGTGAATAAAGCAAACGAGGTGTTTTATGGTTTGATATTTGCCCATGGCAGAGCTCTAGTTCTTCCCTGAGCCGTGTTGCCATAAGGTGTCAGATCACCCATGAAGGAATGATAAAATGTGTATTTAAATTGAAAAGAAATTGGGGCGGTTGGATGGCTCAGTTGGTTAAGGGTCCAACTCTTGATTTCGGCTCAGGTTGTGATCTCAGGGTCATGGGACTGAGCCCCACATCAGGCTCTGTGCTCAGGGGGGAGTCTGCTTGAGATTCTCTCTCCCTCTCCCTCTGCCCCTCCCCACTGCCCCACTCATACATGCACACACTCTCTCTCTCTCTCAAATAATCTTTTTAATTTTTTTTTTAAGGTTTTATTTATTTATTTGACAGAGAGAGATACAGCAAAAGAGGGAACACAAGCAGGGGGAGCAGGGGAGGGAGAAGCAGGCTTCCCGCCGAGCAGGGAGCCCAATGCGGGGCTGGATCCCAGGACCTTGGGATCATGACCTGAACCGAAGGCAGACGTTTAATGACTGAGCCACCCAGGCGCCCCCCAAATAATCTTTAAAAATAAAAATAAAGAGTAAATTGAAAAGGAACTTTCACACAAAAAAACACTAAGAACTACCTAATACGTGGCTATAGATGATTAAAACAAAACAAAACAAAAACCCACCCCACTTCAACATTTTAAAAAATCCCTAAAATACATGCATTCATAAAAGGACCACCTAAAGAAACACTGATAACACTGACAACGAAAAGTAGAACATTTTCACAAAAATTCTGATGAACCCCAAAGTAGGGACATTCAACTCTACATCTACAATCTCTTGAACTCCTCAGTCATTACTTACTGGCCTCCATGCCCTCAAAAACCTCACTGGATACTCAAGTGATAAAATGTAAAAATACTTACCAAAATGGGCTCAAACTTTTTACTGATGTTAAAACAGAATTTAGCAAAAATTCCGTTAACCAAAGTAAAACAAAATTACTCACAGAAAATGAAAACTTAGGACGTATTCCTAAAAGGAATGATTAATATTCCCCTTTCCATATCTGTTAGTAACAGCAATACTGAAAACCTTCCTAAATTTACTAGAAGATAAACTAGCTAGACTACGATCTCACTATGATCTCAAACCAGGGACCATGTCAGTCTTTTTCACTGCCTCAAGGAGAGTCTAGCACCTGAATTAGGAAAAAAAATCTTCTTTCCACCATATAAGCTTGTCTACCCTGAACTGTTGACTATATCCATGTATTATCTTTTCAAAAGAAAAAAAGAGGGGCGCCTGGGTGGCTCAGTTGGTTGGGCGACTGCCTTCGGCTCAGGTCATGATCCTGGAGTCCCGGGATCGAGTCCCGCATCGGGCTCCCTGCTCGGCGGGGAGTCTGCTTCTCCCTCTGACCCTTGCCCCTCTCATGTGCTCTCTCTCTCTCATTCTCTCTCTCTCAAATAAATAAATAAATAAAAAGAAAAAAGAAAAAAGAAAAAAAGAAAAAACCTTAAGGAAAAGAGAAGAAATAGCTGGGAAGGTAATCATCACTAGAATAAATGTAATTTTGTGCCTTTAACTATATTACAGTTTCTTAAACTTTAAAGGATCTATAATTATATAAAGTCATTTCTTTTTTTTTTTTTTAAAGATTTACTTTTTTATTTGAGAGAGAAAGAGTGAGAGCGGGAACACAAGCAGGGGGGAGTGGGAGAGGGAGAAGCAGGGTTCTCGCTGAGCAGGGAGCCCGATGCGGGGCTCGATCCCAGTACCCTGGGATCATGGCCTGAGCCGAAGGCAGAGTTAAATCAAGGCCAGAGCCTCCTGAGCCACCCAGGCGCCCCCATAATGTCATTTCTATTGAAAGAGACAGTAGCCTAGGGACACCTGGGTGGCTCAGTAAGTTAAACGTCTGCTTTTAGCTCACGTCATGATCCCAGGGTCCTGGGATCGAGCTCCATGTTGGGCTCCCCGCTCAGTGGGGACCTGCTTCTCCCTCTCTGCTGCTCCCCCTGCTTGTGCTCTCTCTCTCTCGCAAATAAATAAATAAAATTAGAAAGAAAGACAGACACAGTAGCCTAAGGTAAGAGAGGGACTCTAATTCCTAAAGAAAAATTGCATACAGGTATCCTCTCCTGAACGCTGTTCATCTTTGGATTCCTGACACCTGATTCTATAGGTCAGAGCCTCTGCTTCTAAGTATCCATATTGAAAAAATATAGTTTTAAAATTTCAACCATATGAAAGCATCTTTTTGAAATTATATTTTATTCCCCCTGACAAGACTGAGTATGTGATTTAACATGTATCAATTCTCAAAAGTTCCTTTTTCTACTTTCGAAGAAAACATAGCTCACTTTAAAATACTTAAAAAATGTAGAAAGAATTCTACCTGTTGATCAAGAATTCATCTTTTGTCTTGTGATGAAACACAGGGATTGGAACACCCCACACTCTTTGCCTTGATATGCACCAATATGGCCGTCTGTCCATCATTTCAACCATGGCGTTCAGTGCGGATCCAGGAATAAATTTCACCTTTTTTAACAATTCCTGCAATTGATTCACAAATCAAGTCCAGTGAGAGTAAGCAGAACGAATTTCCCAGAACGGCCATGATTTAGCCCAGTGGTTCTTTATTTTGGATGTTTATAGTCATTCACATGTCTCCCTCCCCATGTCCAAAAAACTAAAAAACTACAGATTTCAGACCAAATGAAACAAAGTGAAAACAGGGCCACAAAGGATCTAATAAATAACATCAAGAGCAGATTTCACCATTAGAGGATGTGACAAGAGATTGTATACTAACTTCCAAGCACTCAAGATCAAAACTATCAATAACAAGGTTAGCAGAAGCATTAAATTTCATCAAACTGTAGTTAAAATCCATTCAAACTTGATTTCAATGATAATTTTTAAGTACTTAAAAAATAAGCTACCGTCTTAGGTTAATAAACAAGGATTACAATAGAACCTAATTTCACAGAGTATGGTTTACAACACAGGAAACACTTTCTCAAAGTCACAGTTACTTCCTATGTACTTACTCTTTTTCAAGAACCCCCCCTGCCTCCAGCCCTACAAAAAGTTGTTTTTTATTTCATTCATTTGTCAATTACCAAAAGATGAATTGTATAGGAAAATGTCTGGTAATAATCTCCAGAAAGGCCAAAATATGTTAACTTCATTTTTGAGAATCTCTCTATCCATTATTTAAAGCATTTTTCTAATTCCAGAGTGATTTAAACATTTTCCTCACTTAAGCTGAACTACAAGAAATCCTCTCCCTGGGGGTGCCTCGGCAGCAAAGTCGGTTAAAGGCTGGACTCTTGGTTTCTGGTTTCGGCTCAGGTCATGATCTCAGAGTCTTGAGATCAAGCCCCAAGTCCAACTCTGCACTCAGCAGGGGGAGTCTGCTCAAAACTTTCTCTCCCTCTGCCCCTCTCTGCTGCTCACTCTCTCCCTCCCCCCACCCTCTCTCAAATAAATAAATAAATCTTTTTTTTTTTTTAAGATTTTATTTATTTGACAGACAGAGACACAGTGAGAGAAAGAACACAAGCAGGGGGAGTGGGAGAGGGAGAAGCAGGCTTCCCGCTGAGCAGGGAGCCCGATGCGGGGCTCGATCCCAGGATCATGACCTGAGCTGAAGGCAGACGCTTAACAGTCGACTGAGCCACCCAGGCGCCCCTCAAATAAATAAATAAATCTTAAAAAACAAAACAAAAAACCCCTCTCCCCACAAACCCTTTGTAGCGCCACCTACTGGCAGAATGGCAACATCTGCAATTCAATTTGATTAATACTTGGTTTAAAAATCCAAGAAAAATGAATACAGACTGCATATTTGATTTTGTTAAGCAATAACTATTGCTTTTATAAAACAGTAACAATGGCATTAGAATTACATTTAAGTAGTCTTTATATTTCAGATACACGTGCTGAAATATTTACGGAAGACACAAGGCCTGAAATTTGCTTCAAAACAATCCAATGGGTAAGGAGTAAAAGGGAGGGGTGGCAGGACGGGCGAAGACAAAAATAAAATTGGCCAAAAGCTGATTAATGTTGAATTTGGGTGGTAGAAACATGGAGTACATTATTTTATTTCCGCAAAGAGGAATTGAAAATTGTCTATAAAGGACAATTAAAAAAAAACCAACAACAAAAAACACTTGGCTCCAGCATATTGCATCACATTTAGATTTTCTTCAATAAAAAAATCTGTTCAGAGCTGTAAGTTACTAATCTTAACATTTACAATTAAGGAAACCAGGCTTCACAGGAATGCAAAAAACAAACAAAAAAATCAGTCCATATCACAGTTGCCCACTCTATACAAATACAGAAAACGTAAATTGCTTGCACAGTTTCCAATTGCCAGGCCAACAAATAAACCAACTCATTGCAGTTATACATTAAGATGAAAGCAGTAAAGCTATCTTCATTATCAGCCTGATTAACAAATAGATATTTGAGCTCTTTCATTCAATAGAATTAAGTTGTTTACGACACACACACACAGATAGATATTTATAGTGAATGACAGAGCTCAAATACATATTAATATTTAGAATACCCATTTTTGTAAAGTATTTGTTAATTCAAAGCAACAATTTTTCAAAGTAATTGCAATTTCAATCTTAAGGAAGCACAGGGTTTTTAGAGAGTTTTACCAAATGTTTACCATGTGCCAGATACTGTTCTGGAGCTATTATTCACTTACCCCACGAGGTAGGCATTATTATCAACTCCATATAGATGAGGATACTGAGGTTCTAAGGTTCACCTCCTGAACACAGTTCTGTCCTAATTCTATATTACTTTCATTATACTGGGCCGGAAATTTGGACAAGTCCCTTCGCCTCTTTAAGCCACACATGTATAATGAAGGAACAGAAATCCAAGATCCTTCTAAAACTACAATTTTATGAAACCAAATCACCAAATCATAATAGCAGCAATTCCTTCCTTTCCCCAAACCCTACCTCAACTTCGCATGCAACCCTTTCACCTGAGGGAATAAAAACCCAACACTCACAATAGGATGTCTCTTATACCTTGGCTGTGGCCTTGATATCCGTGATATTTACAAACCACTGCTTGCTGGCACGAATAACCACTGGTTTCTTAGTCCTCCAGTCATAGGGATAGCTGTGTACCAATTTCTCCTCTTTCAACAAATGCTTTGAAGACTGAAGCATCTTTATAACTTGAAAAAAATCAGTAACAATTGACATTAGACATAATTAAAAAGTACAATGAAAATCCTACTAACTCTCTAATTCCCAGAGTACTAAACCTGGACTAGTAAGTGCCAGTCGGTAAGAGTAGCCACTTACCAGCTGTCAAGTATAATCTAGGAATCTCCTGGCAAAAAAAGAGGAAACTATAAAACCTTAATTAGATTCCAAATTAAGCCATTCCCATGGTTTTTCACTGCAAAGGAAAGATAAATAGGATAATATCTAAAATTCTACATTTGAAATTCGTAGTCTTTCATACCATGAATCTTTTTTTTTTTTTTTAAGATTTTATTTATTCATTTAGATAGAGAGAGAGAGACCATGAGCAGGGAGAGAGGCAGAGGGAGAAGCAGGCTCCCCGCTGAGCCAGGAGCCCGATGTGGGGCTTGATCCCAGGACCCTGGGACCATGACCTGAGCCGAAGGCAAACGCTTAACCATCTGAGCCACCCAGGCGCCCCTTTCATACCATGAATCTTAAAGTGGTCTCCAAAGAATCCAGAAGAAACCAGCTATAGTGGATTGAATTTTATCCTCCCAAAAGATAATGTTCAAGTCCTAACCCTTAGCACTTGTGAATGTGACCATATTTGGAAATAGGGTCTTTGCAGATGTAATCAAGTTAAGATGAGGTCACACTGGATTAGAGTGGGCCCTAAATCCAATGACTAGTGACCTAATAAGAGAGGAGGATACACAGAGACACACAAGAGCAAAGGACATGTGACAATGGGGGCAAAGATTAGAGTGATACAGCTATAAACCAAGGACTGCTAAGGATTACCAGAAGCCACCAGAATCTAGGAAGAGACAAGGAAGTATTCTTCCACTGAACATTCAGAGAGAGCATGGCCTTGCCAAAACACTGATTTCAGACTTCTAGCCTCCAGAACCGTGAGAGTAAATTTCTGTTGTTTTAAGCTACTAAATTTACGGTAATT
The DNA here is from genome assembly GCF_004348235.1 of Phoca vitulina. Taxonomy (NCBI): domain Eukaryota; kingdom Metazoa; phylum Chordata; class Mammalia; order Carnivora; family Phocidae; genus Phoca; species Phoca vitulina. The sequence continues at coordinate 6,170,162 of NW_022589729.1, forward strand.
TGTTACGGTAGTCGCAGGCAAGTAATATACCACGTTTAATTAGCCTTAGTCTTAGTGGGCAAAGGAAAGTCTTCACAGTACCTGGTCCTTGGATCCATAATTATAAAAAGTCAGAAAGCCAAGTCAAGGCTGGAGGATCCCTAAGATTGTAACACATAAACATTGCTAACATGTGCTCAGTACAAGGGTTATAAAAAGAACAGTCAACATCTACCCTCAAGCTTGATTTTATCCTTCCACAAAACTCACACTGCTGTAGCCCTAAAATAATCTCTCTCCCTGTTGATTGCCCTGCTTTGCTTAACCACATAGAGCAACTTCAAAAGAAAAGATGACGAAGTCCCAACCTCCGTTTTAAACCATGTGGCAAAATAAAATACAACTTCAGATTTTTGTTTCTAATGAAAGTGTATAATGGGAGAACAGCCAGCGAAGGTTGCTGCTGGCTGCTTTTCAGAAAATATATACTTATGATAACAACATACACAACACTCACCCACATCTGTTCCCTCTTCAAGGACAGCCTTGTTTTGAAGTTCAGGACCTGCAACATCTGTGAAAACTCCATCTTCATCCACTAAACAATCCTACAAAAGGTTATTTTCAAAAATTAAAGTACCAAAACATTTTATCTTATAACAATCCCCAGCAAAACAATATATATAAAACATCTCAGTATAGTCTTTCACTACATTGAAAATCTGGGTACTTCTTATGGAATTAATAGAAATTCGTGGATTTATACATTTAAATCACAAAAGGCAAAGGTCTTATTAAAACATATACCACAAGTTTATTTTTTTACTTTTTAATTTTTTTAAGATTTTATTTATTTATTTGTCGAGAGAGAGAGCGAGAAAATACACAAGCAGGGGGAGTGGCAGGCAGAGGAAGAAGCAGGCTCCCCACTAAGCAAGGAGCCTGATGCGGGACTCGATCCCAGGACCCTGAGATCCTGACCTGAGCCGAAGGCAGACACTTAACCGACTGAGCCACCCAGGCATCCCATACCACAAGTTTAATTAAAGAAGTAAAATCCTCAACAAAACATTAGCAAACCGAATCCAATAATACATTAAAAAAATTATAAACCATAATCATTTGAGATTTAGTCCTAGATTCAAGTGTGATTTGCAAAACAATCAATGTGATATGTCACATCAAAAAGAAAAAGGATAAAAAACATATGATCATTTCAACAGATGAAGAAAAAGCATCTGACAAAGTACAACACCCATTCATGATTTAAAAAAAAAACTCCCTGCAAAGTAGGTTTAGAGGGAATATATCTCAACATAATAAAGTCCTTATATGGAAAACCCACAGCCAACATCATACTCAACAGGGAACAACCGAGAACTTTTCCCCTAAGGTCAGAACAAGAAAAGGATGTCCACTCTCACCACTGTTACTCAACAGAGTACTGGAAGTCCTATTCTCAGCAATTAGACAACATAAGGAAATAAAAGGCATCCAAACTGGTAAGAAGTAAAACTCTCATTATTTGCAGATGACATGAAACTATATATAAAAAAACCCTAAAGACTCCACCAAGAAACTACTAGAACTGATAAATGAATTCAGTAGAGTCGCAGGATACAAAGTTAATGTACAAAAATCTGCTGCATTCCTATACACTAATAATGAACCAGCAGAAAGTGAAATTAAGAGAACAATCCCATTTACAACTGTACCAAAAACAATAAACTATCTAGGAATAAACTTAACCAAAGAGGTGAAAGACATGTACTCTGAAAACTATAAAACACTGATGAAAGAAATTCAAGATGACACAAAGAAATGGAAAGACATTCTATGCTCATGGGTTGGAAGAACAAATACTGTTAAAATGTCTATACTACTCAAAGCATCTATAGATTTAATGCAATCTCTATCAAAATACCAACAGCATCTTTCACAGAACTAGAACAAACAATATTAAGATTTGTATGGAACCACAAAAGACCTCAAATAGCCAAAGCAATCCTGAAAAAGAAAAACAAGACCTAAATGTAAGACCTGAAACCATAAAAATCTTTAAAGACAGCATAGGCAATAATGTCTCTGACATTGGCCGTAGCAACATTTTTCTAGATATGTCTCCCAAAACAAAAGCAAAAACAAACTATTGGGACTATATCAAAATAAAAAAATTTCTGCACATCAAAGGAAACAATCAACAAGACTAAAAGGCAAACTACTGAATGGGTGAAGATATTTGCAAAGGACGTATCTGATAAAGGCTTAGTATCCAAAATATATAAAGAACTTATAAAACTCAACAAAACACGAATTCAAAGGGATAAACGCACCCCATGTTTACTGCAGCATTATTTACCATAGCCAAACTATGGAAGCAGCCCAAATGCCATCGATACATGAACGGATAAAGAAGATAGAGTGTATACACACACACCATACACACTGGGATATTATTCAGCCATAAAAAAGAATGAAATCTTGTCATCTGCAACAACATGGATAGAGCTGGAGAGTACAATGCTAAACGAAATAAGTCAGTCAGAGAAAGACAAATACCATATGATCTCACTCATATGTGTTTTTGTATTTTTGGGGGTAAATACCCAGTAGTGTGATTACCAGATTGTAAGGTAGATCTATTTTTAACATTTTGAGTACACTTATCATGAGGAAAAATAAAATAATTTTTGAAAAAGTAAAATATACCAAAACACCTTTAACTTGGTCTGTATTAATTTCCAGATCTATGGCAATGTACATGTATCATGCTGACTTTGGGGTGCATCTTTAACTAAATGGAAAAACTTCCTAATTGGCATGTGTAACATAAATTTAGAAAGGACTGTTTACTTTAAAAAACAAAAACCAAACTGTTCTTTTCAACTAGTAAAACCTATTTGCCATTTTTCAGAAACTAAAAGTAATGTCTATATGAATTAGTACTTGAAAGAAAAAAATTGTCCCCACTTAATATGTATTTTTCAATTCTAATTTTGTGCCAATTTTGTGTTAGGAAAATCTTTATCAATTAGTATGAATTAATGAGGCATTAGGGGACTGACCAAACCTAAGCACTTCACAACTTAATTATAACAAAAATGACTGCTTATCACCAAAAAATAAAGATACTAGTTAGGACTTACCACTTTAATTCTACAAAAGCAATAATTAAAAAAGAAAAAAGAGGCAAAGTACCGTGGGCAGGTTGTGCTGAGAAGCTACACTGTAATCTTCCATACCATGAGCTGGGGCTGTGTGAACCAACCCTGTTCCTTTTGTCATGGTCACATGATTTGCAGGTAAAAGAGGAGAGGCTTTATCGGGAATTAAAGGATGAGCACAAGTACCATTTTCCAAATCTACACCTGTGGGGAAAGAAAACCATAATTAAGACTTATTTTACATGACAATGCTTCTACCTCTTCGACAGTAGCAATATCAGGTGAAAGGTGCAGGATCTGGAACGAGACTGGGCTCAAACTTCCGCTTCCCCTTTTACTTGCACTGTGACCTTAAGGAATCCATAATATGTGGATAATTACAATTCCTACCTCAGAGGATTGCCATGAGTATAAACTGAGGTAATGCATTTTAAGTATGTCGGGCCCTTAGCACAATACCTGTCATACAATAAATGATTTAAAATATTAGCAATTATTATAACAGATAACTCAAATGGGCCCTAGAAGATTTCTCTAATTTATGTATGGCTATGCACCTTTTGGAGCATAAGGACAAAGAAACTGTAGATCAACAGATCAATGACCAGTAGGTTCTAACACTCTCTCTGAGGGAACTCACTGTTGTTGTTTTTCATAATGTTACCCTAAAAAGGTAAGAGATGATAAATAATACCTAACAGTCACTGGGTACCCACGGTGTACTGGGCTCAACATAAATTCTTACTTCATCTTCATAATACTGCAAAACACCTAAGATTATCTGCAATTTACAAATCAGAAAACAAGAAAATGTAGGTAATTTGCCTGAGGTTACCTGGCTAATAAATGATTGAATTCAACTTCCAGGGCAACTATGACTCTAATGTTCTATATAACTCCAACCCCTTTAATAATGTATCAGACCCATCATCTATCAGGTTTTCTACACCATTAGCAACGTTTCCCACCTTTACTGCTTCTTGACTTGGGTTCTATAAATTTATCTTTCACATGTTCTAAAAATAACATAAATAAATAATTCTCCAAACTTCAAAAAGATTACCGGGCTCCACCTATACATTCACCAGGATGTACTAAATAAGTATGTCATCCTATCTACTCTTCAATAATTAAAGAAACGTCAATGGCCCCTTTACTCCTAAGATCTTCCCCACAAACCACCCTTCATTCTTCCAAACTAAATAATATTAACTTTAAAAAAAAACTGTCCTCGTCAAGCAACGTCTCCACTTTTATAATCCTCTTTTCTAGCTATAGAGCAAAAAAAAGTAACCCATTCAATATCGCTAGAAGAACAACAAAAATCTTGTAACTTTGACATTTCATAGATAACCCTGTCGCTGATTTCATTTTGGTTAAAACAGCACAATGAGTAAAAGGCTTGAGAAAAACTAACATTCCTTTATAACTAATAACAAGGAACTCCCTTTTCTGAAAAAAATCACAAACTCTCCTCGCTGTTTGACTTGGATGACTTGGCATTTTATTTCTTCTATTTCAAATACTTGAGTTACTAGGAAAAACTTGAATACTTCAGGATGCATTTTTTCCAAGATAATTCATAATGCTGTTAAAGAAGAAAATGGTCAACACTGATTTTTAGAAAAATTTACTGTTTAGTTTTCACTCTGATTCCCTTCTCTAAATTAGATTCATAAGTAAGGCCAGTCCCCATGACCCTATGTTGTACTTTTCATGCATTTTTAGTATGGAAATTAAAGGTTTACAGCAGAGTAAATTTCATCTATTAACTTTCCTTTATCCCCATACTTAGTGTATCTACCACTTAATACTCTCCCTCACCTCCCAACAAAGATCTCTGAATGATCAATAAAAAAACAATTTATATTTTTCTGGAAAGAAAAGCTATCCTACACAAATTACTCCATTTTAGCTGTTCAAAATTCCTACTACTTTAATAAGTAATAAGCTAATTGTTACCAGTTTATTTTGCTACAGATGAGAAGTATATCCACTTCTCTGAAATGTGGTGGCTCAAAATGGCAACCCAATGATTCTCTGACTGTCATAATTTGAAACAATTACCCAATCTAGAAAGGTGATCTTAAATTTAACCTGAGCACTTTCAAAAACCTTGTGAGAATGCCATTCAGCTTCTATAACAACATCTAACTTGTCAATGAAGTCTATAATACCTTCTGTGCTTAAAAAAGGGGTAGGAGGGAGTTTGGAGTAAAGAATATACTGGATCCTCTAACTTAACTTATTGTACCAATAAGGACCAAATGGTATTAAATATCAAACATTTTGTAGCTTCTTCCCTGCTTTTGACATAAAACCCTTTTTATTTTTGTTAAGATTACTTAAACTTCTAACCGGCTTGTATCTGAAATGATACATTTAGAGGGCTTCTCTGTTTAGCTAGGCAATCCTTCCATTTTGGGATGTCTCTATTCATTCTATTTGTGTGATTTTTTTAAACTTATTTATTTACTTTAGAGAGAGAGAGAGAGCACAAGCAGTAAGGGCAGAGGGAGAGGAAAAGAGAATCTCAAGCAGACTCTAAGCTGAGTGTGGAACTTGACTCAGGGCTCGATCTCACAACCCTGAGATCACGATGAGCCAAAATCAAGAGTTGGACACTTAACCGACTGAGCCACCCAGGCGCCCTGTGATTTTTTTTTTTAAGTAAGAAACTCAAGAAACTCAAAGATGTATCATCCCTAAAGATCAAAGAGGATTTTAAATTTCCCTAGATTTTAGTAATTATATTTCAAAACCAGTCAATACTTTAGAAGTCCCAAATTATAGATTAAGGATTCTTTTGATAGAAGTACAATCTTTGGAATAATTTTCAGAATTTACTAAGTTTCCTCATTAAAATCATACACCAAAAAATAAAGATACTTATTTCCTTCCTTGCACCTTTGATTAAATCAGATAAAGGTTAATTTTTAGTGATTTAATTTTGAATAAAATTTTAAAAGGATATTTGTATATTCTACATTGTTCAAAGGACATTTACCTAATTTTACATTGGGCATTTGCCAGAAATACTATTGTGCTTTTGTCAGTGTTCATATTTTCTATACTCCTACCATGTTTAATATATATTTTCCTTTAGAATAATCAACGCAAAATATATTCTAGAAAGGTAGAAGCCATATCTGTTTCAATTCACAACGCAAAATATTTAGCAAAGTGGTAAACTCAAATCAAATGGATATTCTGATGACTGTGATGGTCAGAATATCTATAAGCCTTTACCTGAAAATGTTGAAATAACCTCAAATGTTGTTTCTAAAGCAGAAGCAACAGGTGTTACTTTATCTGCAGCAAGTATATACAGCTCTCCAGATTTGGAACATTTCACAACAGCATACCTAAAATAAAATTTTAAAAGAAAATTACTAATAATGAAAAAAGAAAAGCCACAGATAGGATTTTAAATGTTTTACATCATTTTAGGAAAACAAACTTCAAGATCAAAAAAGCACTACTTTCAAAGAACTTCATCTGTTACATTTGTTTCATTTTTCTTTTCTTTAAAGATTTTTATTTGAGAGAGAGTGAGCAAAAGAGCACAAGCCTGGGTGGGGCAGGGGTGGAGAGGCAGAGAGAGAAACAGACTTCCCACTGAGCAGGGAGTCCGATGCGGGGCTTGATCCCAGGACACTGGGATCACGACCCAAACCAAAGGCAGATGCTAAACCAACTGAGCCACCCAGGTGCCCCACATTTGTTTCGTTTTTCAAAAAAGCTGGAATTGAGGGCTAAATGGAATCATATAAAGCTTAATAAAATCTATATGAACATCACAACTAAGTTATAATTCACTAAATTTTAAGAGAACAATGGGATGAAATAAATCCAAAATAATGCTAATGATGGAATCAATCCTATTTATGGATAAAACAAAAAATACAGTAATATACTTACTTTGCGTCTGGCATATAACAAACAGCTTGATTGGCTGGAATTGTCCAAGGCTGGGTGGTCCAGATTAAAAAACTAACAGGAGATGAGCCATCTGTGAAAATAAAATTTCAAATATGCTTGCAAATGTTACAATTCCGTAACTTTAATAAACTTAAGCAATGAATAAATCTTACCTATGAGAGATACCAACTTGGGAGAAGGCTTCAGGAGAGGGAATTTTACATATATTGAGCGACTGACATGCTCAGGATTATACTCAAGTTCTGCTTCAGCCAATGCAGTTCTAAGGTTTAAGAATATTAGACATAAATATTTGAGGGACTCACAAAATTCTCCACTTTAAATACCAAAAACACATACGTACCTCGATGAGGGAGACCAAAACACAGGTTTGTAAGATCGATAAATCAAGCCCTATAAAAGACAAATATATGATATAAAAGCTGGAATTTTAGAACACATAATTTAACATACCAAAGGAAAAAAATACTTCATTACCTTCTCATACATTTGGTAGAAAATTCTCAACTGTTGGGCCTCATATTTTCCATCAAATGTATAGTAGCAATTATTCCAATCTGCCATTATTCCCCAACGAATAAACGCTGATCTCTGTTTCTTAATTGCTGCTTCAGCAAATGATCTAGCTAAAAAAAAAATTAAGAGAGAAAAGCATTTGAAAACCAATAAATTCTTAAACATGGTTTAGTAGGTCTCTAAACAGAGGTATTGCACACAGGGTATATACTATAAAATGTATTTAACAGGAAAATTATTTTGAAAGTATAAGTGTTCAGAAGATAACTAAAATTCTAAAATTAATCAGAATTTCAAAAATATTTTCCAGACTTTATACAATGACCTTACATTTAAAAAAAAATAAACTGGAAAAAATATTTTTCATTATCTCTTAATTTGAGAAAAAATAAGAGAATGATTCTTACTTCATTATACACAGAAAAAGTAATCAGTACATCTAGTTTAAGCCAATTATAAGATGCCCTACAGTGAAGTAAAAAATCTTCACAATCATATCTAAATATACAATAGTTTTAGAACACAAAATTCCTTCCTGACCCAATCTACTGAAGGATCAAATGAGATTAATTTAAAAAAATATAGGGGCGCCTGGGTGGCTCAGTTGTTAAGCATATGCCTTCGGCTCGCCCAGGGTCCTGGGATGGAGCCCCGCGTTGGGTTCCCTGCTCTGCAGGAAGCCTGCTTCTCCCTCTCTCTCCCACTCCCCCTGCTTGTGTTCCCTCTCTCGCTGTGTCTCTGTCAAATAAATAAATAAAATCTTTACAAAAAAAAAATTTTTCTTAAATATATATATGTATTTTAGAATTGACTTTTAGTCTAGCACTCGAAATAGGTCAACAAGCTCCAGCCAGGAAAGTAAATAAAAACACTGAGCACAATAATAATTTCACAAAATATGAAGATCAAAGAACTGAAAAATGGACTTGGAAATGCTCACAAAATCTTTCCTTTAGTCTCTGAACATAAGTTGTCACAAAAGTCAATTAAACGAAATCTGAATTTTCTGTGACAAAAATTGGTTTCTAACAGATCCCATTATAGCCAAAAAGACAAAAACAGAAAACAACAGAAAGTCTCTTCAATTAAGCCCTGGCTTTTCCAAGGAACCAGCATTTAAGAATAACCATTTCAAAACAGAAACAGAGATTATTTACCTTTCTCTCTAATTTCCACAGCTGAGAGATTCTGAGCTTTTCCACCAAGTTCTGATAATACTTTTATTTCAATGGGTAACCCATGACAATCCCAGCCTGGCACAAAATGTATTTTGGAACCTCTCATCATATGGTATCGATTGGCTATATCCTTCAAAATCTGCAAAGATAAGATGATAATCATCATTCATATATAAAGCATGTGACCTTGTTTTATTCCTTTTTAAAAAATTTTTAATTTAAATTCAATTTAGTTAACATATAGTGTGTTATTAGTTTCAGGGGTAGAATTTAGTGATTCATCAGTTGCATATAAAATACCCAGTGCTCATTACATCACGTGCCCTCCTTATTACCCATCACCCCAGCCCCCCACCCACCTCCCCTCCAGCAACCCTCAATTTCTTATAATTAAGAGTCTCTTATGGTTCACCCTAGTTATATCTCTTTATATCACTGTAAAACACCGAGAAAGCCCAATTTTAAAAGGATTTCTATAAGCAAAATAACCTATTAAATCTACTACCTCAACCTATTTTGTTTTATTGATCAGAACAGATAACACTGCATTATATTCCTATCTGGTAAAGCGATGTGTTCCTTGATCTTTCTTTAAATTTTGACTATTCAGGAGCGCCTGGGTGGCTTAGTCGTTAGGCGTCTGCCTTCGGCTCAGGTCATGATCCCAGGGTCCTGTGATCGAGCCCTGCAACGGGCTCCCTGCTCTGCAGGAGGCCTGTTTCTCCCTCTCCCACTCCCCCTGCTTGTGTTCCCTCTCTCGCTGTGTCTCTCTCTGTCAAATAAATAAAATAAAAAATAAAAATAAATTAAAAAATTAAAAAAAAATTTTTTTGACTATTCAAACACATTTACTTTCCAGATTTACTTTTTAGCCATTAAGTATGTTAAAAAATTTTTAAAAATATTTTCTTTGTTGTTTATGATTATAAGAGAAATACAAGCTTTTCCAAAAAAAAAAAAAAAAAGAGTAATATAGGTTCCTTGTTCTAAAAAAAAAAAATACAAATGTTATAGAAATAACAAATATTAGGTTTAAAAATTTTTTTTGCAAAATTAGATCCTAATGTAACACTGTTTTAAAACTTGTTTTTCGGGGCACCTGGGTGGCTCAGTCGTTAAGTGTCTGCCTTCGGCTCAGGTCATCATCCCAGGGTCCTGGGATCGAGCCCCGCATCAGGCTCTCTGCTCAACAGGAAGCCTGCTTCTCCCTCTCCCACTCCCCCTGCTTGTGTTCCCTCTCTCGCTGTCTCTCTCTCTGTCAAATAAATATATAAAAAATCTTTTATAAAAAATAAATAAAACTTGTTTTTCCTCCTTCAGTTAATAATATTTGGACATCTTTCATGTCAGTACAGATATATCTGCCTAATTCTTTTTAAGATTCCATACTACTTCATTCCCAAGATTTATTTAATCAAATCCCATTAAGGACAGTGCTGAAAAAGAAAAAAAGTCAATCCAAAATCCTAGATGCAGCAAAAATTTACTTGAAGGATAAAAAGAAAATCAAGAACACAGTGACTAAACTGACGAATTCAGTGGAGAGCTTCAGCAGCCCACGTGACCCATCAGAAGAATCAGTGAAATAAGACAGATCATTTGAAATTATCCAGTTAAAGGTATAAAAGACACAAGAATGAAAAAGAATAAAGAAAGCCTTCAGAACTAATTTGAAACCACTTAAAAAAATAATCTATGCTTTACGAGAATCCCAGAATGAAAAGAGAGGGAAAAAGAATCAGAAAGTTTATTTAAAGAAACTGTAGCTGAAAAAAAAAAAGAAAAGAAAAGAAAAAGAAACTGTAGCTGAGAACTTCCTAAAACTGGGGAGATATTTGGATATCCAAGTTCACTAAGCTCATACATTCCCAACAAATGCAACCCAGAGATCTTCTAAAAGACACACTATAATAAAACTGTCAAAAATCAAAGACAAAGCAAGAACCTTGAAAGCTGCAAGAGAAAAAAGCTTGTCAATTACAAGACTCCCCTTCCCCCATAAGGCTATCAAATTTCTCTGCAGAACCCTTGCAGGCCAGGACAGAGTAGAATGACACATTCAAAATGCTGCAAATAAACTTCCAACCAAGAATACCTCACCTGGCAAAGCTGTCCTTGAGAAATGAAGGAGAAATAAAGACTTTCCTAGACAAACAAATGCTGAGGGAGTTCTTCACCACTAGACCTGCCATACGAGAAATTCTGAAAGGAGCTCTTTAAGATGAAATGAAGGGATGCTATTTACTACCAGGAAAACACATAAAAATACTTAAAGTAAGTATATAGTCAAATTGAAAATACCCCAATAGTATAATATGTTGGTGCATTTATGCCATACTCTAATATAAAAGACCAAAGGACAGGTGCACCTGGGTGGCTCAGTCGGTTAAGCATCCAGCTCTTGATTTCAGCTCAGGTCATGATCTCAGAGTCATGGGATCCAGTCCCGCATCAGGCTCAGCCCCGAGTGTGCAGCCTGCCTAAGATTCTCTCTCCCCCTCTCCCTCTGCCCCTCCCCCACCCCACTACCCACCCGCCCCGCGCCACAAACACACTCTCTCTCTCTAAAAAAAAAATAGCCCAAAGGACAGAAATATTAAAGATAATTATAGCTACAATAACTTGTTAGTATATTCACAATATAAAAAGATGTAAACTGTGACATCAAAACATAAAACAAAATGTGTTAGAAGTAGTACCAGGATAGAATTTTTTGTATGTGATTAAAGTTGTTATCAGTTTAGAAGACTGTTATATTTCATGTAAGCCTCATGGTAATCGATGAGGGAAACAAAGGCAAGAGAAGTGAAGTTTAAATTAAATCTCCTGGGGCAAATGGGTGGCTTAGTCCTTAAACATCTGACTTTGGCTCAAATCATGATCTCAGGGTCCTGGGATCAAGGCCCTTCACTGGGCTCCGCACTCAGCGGGGAGTCTGCTTCCCCCCTCCCTCAGCCCCTCCCCTGACTTGTGCTTTTTTTTTCTCTCTCTCAAATAAATAAATAAATAAAATCTTTAAATAAATGAATAAATCTCCTTACAGCTTGCACCCCACTGATACCTGAAACATGCAAAGCATGACCTTCCTCAAGGAACTCATGGCGGCCTTACGCCTTAATGTTTATGTTTTATTAAAGACTAAAAGTAACCTTAACAGCAGCTAGACCCTCAAGGTCCTGAAAGCCTTGCTTCCAAATTCCTTAGAGACTTACACTATCCCTAACCCCCACTAATTAAAAAGTATTCAAGAATGGATAAACGTACACAAAAAAACTGATACACTAAGTTAACTGAAGGAAAAATGGAAATCATATCATCATCTCAATAGAAGCAGAAAAACCATCTGACGAAATGCAACATCCTGGGGTGCCTGGGTGGCTCAGTCGTTAAGCATCTGCCTTCGGCTCAGGTCATGATCCCAGGGTCCTGGGATCGAGCCCCACATCGGGCTCCCTGCTCAGCAGGGAGCCTGCTTCTCCCTCTCCCTCTGTCTACCACTCTGCCTACTTGTGCTCTCTGTCAAATAAATAAATAAAATCTTTAAAAAAAAAAAAAATGCAACATCCTTCCATGATAAAAGATCTCAACAAAGCGGGTATAAAAGGAAATGTACCTCAACATAATAAAGACCATATATGATAAGCCACAGATACCATCATACTCAGTAGTGAAAAGTTGAAAGCTTTTCCTCTAAGATCATGAATAATACAAGGATGCCCACTCTCACCACTCCTATTCAACATAGTATTGGAGGTCCTGCCAGAGCAAATGGGCAAAAAAAAGAAATGAAAGGCATCCAAATCAAAGGAAGCAGTAAAATTATGTTTACGGATGTTAACTAATTGTGGTATTCATTTACCAATACATCCATACATCAAATCATTGTGTTGTAAACCTTAAACTAATACAATGTTATACGTCACTTACGTCTGAATAAAATGGGAGGGGGCTAAAATTAGTTCTCTCAAAAAATTGCAGACTGATGCTATTTATTATCTACCCTACATAAATGACCTGGTACCTGCTAGTACTCTCAAAACTCAGCTTAAAGATCACTTCCTCAGGGAGATCTTCTCTGACACTGAAGTCAAAAAGTTATTCTAAAATTTACCTGGAAAAGCAAAGAAACTGACATTGCTAAAGCAATTTTGAAAATACAATGGGAAGAATGAGACTACCCAATTTCAAGACTTATTCTGTAGCTACAGTCACCAAAACTGTGGTATTGGCAGGACAGACACATAGATTAATGGAACAGAATAGAGAATCCAGAAATAGAGCCACACATATTTGCCCAACTGATTTTTTTTTTTTTAAGATTTTATTTATTTATTTGACAGAGAGAGACACAGCGAGAGAGGGAACACAAGCAGGGGGAGTGGGAGAAGGAGAAGCAGGCTTCCCGCTGAGCAGGGAGCCCGATGCGGGGCTCGATCCCAGGACCCTGGGATCACGACCTGAGCCAAAGGCAGACGCTTAACGACTGAGCCACCCAGGCGCCCCTGCCCAACTGATTTTTGACAGTAGTACAAAAGCAACTCATTAGGGAAAGATAGCCTTTTCAACAAATGGTGCTAGACATCCACAGGGAAAAAAATAACCCTCAGTGTAAGTCTCATACCTTCCATAAAAGTTAACTCAAAATGTGACATGGATTTAAATGTAAAATGTAAGTTTTAGAAAAAATATAGCAGAAAATCTTTAGGCTTAAAGGCTTGGCAGAGTTTAGACATTACACTACAAGTTATGATTCATAAAAGGAAAAACTGATAAACTGGACTTCATCAAAATTAAGAACTTTTAGGGGCACCTGGCTGGCTCAGTCAGAAGAGCATGCAACTCTTGATCTTGGGGTCATGAGGTTGAGCCCCACACCGGGGGTAGAGATTACTTAAAAAAAAAAAAGAACTTTTACTCTTCAACATATCCTGTTAGGAGGATGAAAAGAAAGCTACAGACTGGAAGAAATAGTTGCAAATCACGTATCTCACAAAGGTTTCAGACCTAGGCTATATACATAAAGAACCCTCAAGACCAACAGTAAGAAAAACCCGAACAATCCAGGTAGAAAATGGACAAGGTCAAGGCGCCGGCAGATTCAGTCCGGTGAGGGCTGCTTTCTAGGTTCACAGACCATCAGCTTCTCACAGAGCATAAGGGAGACAAGGAAGCTCTCTGGGGTCTCTTTTGTGAAGGTGCTAATATCACTGATAAGGGCTCTGCCCTCATGACTTAATCACTTCCCAAGGCCCCCAACTCCAAGTACCATCACATTAGAGATTATTAGGCTTAAACATATAAATAAATATAAATTTAGGAGTAGGGAAGAACAAATATTCATTCTACTTTCAGTCTAACATTTATATATTTTACTTGTCTTCTTATGTCTTTCCTGATCAGAGCATAAGCTCCATAAAGACAAGACTCATCTCTGTTTTGTTCACTGCCATTCCCAGAGTCTCGAAAAATGTCTGGCACATAGTAGGTGCTCAGTAATTATTTACTGACTAAAATATTTACTAGAGTAAAATAACAATAAGCTCAAAGCAAATACCAGGGATGTTATTTTTCACACAGCACTAAAACTGTTTATTGCTGCTTTCTATTAACACATTTTAGTTTTGGGGCACCTGGGTGGCTCAGTCATTAAGCGTCTGCCTTCGGCTCAGGTCATGATACCAGGGTCCTGGGGTCGAACCCCGCATCGGGCTCCCTGCTCAGCGGGAGGCCTGCTTCTCCCTCTCCCCCTGCTTGTGTTCCCTCTCTCACTGTCTCTCTCTGTCAAATAAATAAATAAATAATCTTTAAAAAAAAAAAAGACATTTTTGTTTTGGGGTGCCTGGGTGGCTCAGCTGGTTGACTGTCTGACTCTTGATCTCAGCTCAGGTCTTGATCTCAGGGCTGTGAGTTCAAACCCCTTGCTGGGCTCCACCCTGGGTATGAAGCCTACTTAAACACAATTACTTTTACCCATCAATGCAAATTTACATAATTGTCATAAAATTAGAATACACTCTTTTGTAAAGCGTACTTAAATAAAGGTTTTTCCCTCAAGTTTTATAAATTAAATTACAATTACCTTATTCAAAGTATGTCCAACATGTGGGTCACCATTTGCATAAGGAGGTCCATCATGAAGACAAAATTCTGTTTTTACTTTTCTTTCTCTTTGCCATGAATAAAGTTCTGAAAATCCACATTTCTGTTTAAAAAGAACCATAACGTCTGAACATCAACCAAATACATACCCCCTGAATCTTACCATAAATAACAGCCAGCATTTGCTTATTTCTTATCCCATACCAATGTATTGAACTCTAAAACCCAATGGTGAGGCTTCTAAAATGCACATCTGAGTCCTCATCTTTTGTTTCCCCATAGGCTTCAGACTGAAGTTTAAGTTCTTTATATAGTAAACAGGGCTCTACAAAAGTTAGCACCACCAAATTCTGGCCAGTCTCTCAGCACTCCCCACCATCCACTCCTCAGTCCTGCCATGCTGAGGGGCCTGTAGATTACATCCCAGCCCACCCCCACACACACTCTTATTCTTGCTCTCCTTTGGCCTCAACACTACCTACCAAATCCCAACAATACTCACTGCAGCCCTACTTCCTTTCTCGCACCTAGTGTGTACCCCTGGCCCAGGCACTTTGCTCTTATGGGCTGCTCCCTTATTTGAAAAAAAAAAAAAAAAAATGTTAATAGCCAATTCACAGAGCTGGTGTGAAAAATACATGAGGAAACGTTTGAAATTGTCACAGTTCCTGGCATATCCATGATACTGAATAAAACACTTTAAAAAAGTAGATGGCTAAAACAGGTTTGAGTCTAGAGCTCTGATAATTGCCATAAGAATATTTAGGCTAAGCAAATTTACTTAACCTATATATGCTGAATATCAGGGATTTTAAAGACTCCAAAATTACAGAAGCTAACAAGCGAATCTGCCCTTAGAAAGTTCAGTCTAGTACAGGAGACAGATGCAGATTTTAGGAAGGGGACTCTGAGGAAGTACAGCTACTCTCTTCTGCAAACAATTCAGAATTCCAACTAGGCGCCTACTGACACCACAAAAGTAGGCTTCAACTTTCCCACAAAATCGAATTTTTATTTATATGTGTCCATGTTAATTTGCTTTTCAGAAGTTACTGGGAAAGTGTCCAAATCCAACTTTTTTTTTGGCTAAAAAAATGAGACTTATATTCAGTTCTGTGCTGCTATGTGAGCATCCCCCTTAATACTCTGCTCTGGAACCTCTGAGGGATTCACCTAGAGGTTTTCAAGCAAGAAACCCTGAGATGAGCAGATGATTTCCACTGGTCCAGCCATAACACCCCCGCCCAAACGGGCCCGGAGTCTGCGGCCAGGTCCCACCCGCCAGGGGCGTGGTCGCCCGGAGCGGCGGCCTGGGCGGGCCCGTCTCCCCTTCGCCCCAGGCCAGGTCGGGCCTCCCTGCCCACCTGCTGGATCTCCAGCTCCGTGTCGGGCTGCTGGCGGCCCAGCAATTTCATGGGGAAGCTGGTCTGCGGCAGCAGCACCGTGTCCCGATATCTGCCATTATTCGAGCTCTGCAGCTGGTTACTGGCCCCGGTGACTGACCGCACCAAAAGCCTCCTCGTCGTCCCTCGCCACCCCGGTTGACAGCGAAGGCGGGGCGGCACCCATAAATTCCGGGCCGCGGCCAGAGCGGCGGCTCCCGGCCCGCGCGGGAGCAGCCCCCAACGCATAGCCAGCCACCCCCGGCCTCCCCGTGAGCGCCAGGTCCTCCGCGGGAGGCTCCCGCCGGGGTTCTGGAAAACCGGGACCCCAGAGGACCTCCGCAAGCTCTGCCGGAGTGCGCACGCGCGCGGGGCACGGAAGGGGCGGGAAGCAGGCCCTTCCCAGAGACAGCGGGAAGGCAGCCACCCCGGGTCTTGGCCGCAACCGGGGCGGGACCGGGCAGACCCTGAGGGGCGGGGCAAGGTGTGATGGGCCTTCCCGGGCTCAGATTTCAATCACAGAGCCCTGACTTTAAAGTATTTTAGTATATCCAGTATATATAATATATAGCAAATATTTAAGATATTTTTAGTATATCCAAGATATTATCACTTCAACCTGTAATTAATATAAAATTATAAAGAAGATATTACATTCTTTGTCTTCGTACTGAATCTTTGAAATTCAGTATGCATTTTACACACGCCGCATCTCAGTTTGGGTTAGTAATCTGCCACGCGCTCAACAGCCACACAGACTATGACTACCTCGGGGGGCAGCACCTCTTTAGCTGAGTGCAAAGTTCAGTACGGATATTATAAACCAACCTAATTATGTAATTTTCAGATTCCCTATATCCCTGTTATGTCCCACTCCTACAGAATACTATATATAGGGTGTAGGACTTGAGCTCTGGTTTCTGACAGAAACCCACTTTTCTATCCCACTTTTTGAAAGTTTGTGTTAGGCCACCTTTACAGAAAAAAAGTGAAAATAGCATTCATTACATTAGTACCTGTTTTCCATAACAAAGAAAACGAAGGAGATTTTTGCTTTTATGAAAAAAAGTGAAAATAGCATTAAGCATTAGTTTTGCAGCAAGACTTCATAGAGGCAGCAGGCACCCAAAGCCACCAGTGTGGCCCCGCCAAGCTCCTGCCCTGGGCACTACTCTCAGCATCTCAGCATCAGCTGCTAGCCCTTTGAACTGTGTCCATGAGCATCTGTGCTCTATCTCGATTTATTTTGTGCATCTGTTAGCAAGATGTGTCCTAAGGTATCAGGAAAGCTTAAGAAAGGTTATTTTTGGGCATCTGGGAATGCTAAAAATTTTTTCCATGTAAATTAATGGTAATTGCTTCTTTGCTTTACTCCATTTAGGCTTATGAAAGTTTTCATAGGAACACTCTTCTTTCAGCTAGCAGGGTAAACCTGTATTTGGTTGGCCAGGTCATAGTAGTTCACAACTGTTACCTTTTCATTGTAAAGTGTACCTCTTCCTATTCATAAGACACAATATCTAGAAGACTTGGCTTGCATAGATAAAAAGATTGACCAATTTCCTACAAAAATAAAAAGAAAATTTTATATGGAAAAACATACCGCAAAGTAAGAAGGCAAGTGGCAAACAGTAAGCATTCAGTGTCAGTCTTTCACCAGGCCCTGTTCCCAACTCCTTAGCTCATTTAATCATTAAACCCCATAAAGTGAAGATATAACATGCCAAAACAACCCCCCGCAGTGAGGCAGGTATTATGGTTATTGCCATTTTACAGATAAGGAAACTGAGGCACATAGTGTTAAGTAACTTGCCCAAGATCACACAACTAAGAAGTGGCAGAGCTGGGATTCAAATCCAGGCAGTTGGGTTCCAGTACCCATATGGATAATCACCATACTATATTGCCTCCCCTACACTATACTGTGGGAGAAAACATTTGCAAACACATTTTAAAAATTAATATCCAGGGGCGCCTGGGTGGCTCAGTTGGTTAAGCATCCCACTCTTGATCTCAGCTCAGGTTTTGATCCAGGGTCATGAGTTCAAGCCCTGCATTGGGCTCCATGCTGGGCATGGAGCCTACTTAAAAAAAAATTAATATCCAAAATGTATAAGGAGCTGCTACAAATCAGGAAAATAAATATAAACAACCCAATGGAAAAAAAGTCAAAGGAGAAGAAGAGGCAATTCATAGTGCAATGGAAAAGGCCAATAAACCTACTCAAACATACTCAAACAAAGACACTCAACTTCAGGAGTGATCAAGGACAGGCAGTTAAAACAAGATACCATTCCCATCCAACAGATGAAAGCAAAAATTAAGAAGTTTGATAACAAGGACTGGAGGGTGTATGAAAGTGATCTCACACTGTTGGTAGTAATATATAATTTGTACTGCCTTTTTGAATGGCAAGTTGGCAGTATCTGTCACCATTTCAAAGGCATTTCACTTTGGACCTGCAATTCTGCATCTGAGAATCTATCCTGTGAACTTTAGTCTCACAGGAGCACAACAATAAACGCACAGAGAAGCTCTTCTAACCAACCCCTACATAACACATTGCTGAATTCAACAGTGCTCTCCATCTCCCCATAAATCCTGTACTGAGGGTACACTCAGCCCTCAGAGCAGAAGGCTACTCTCCATGACACCTGCACACTTTTCTCCTGTTGAACTTATAGTCAGTTATGTCTATCCTTAAACTTATTCAAGCCAGTTGTAATTGTTATATAATTACTTAATTTAATTATAAGAACTAATATATGCTTAAAATGGTAAATTTTGTTATATATATTTTTACCACAATAAATGGTCTGCCTTAAGTCTCAGGGTGATTATGAAAATCAGATGAGATTGTAAGGTAAAAGCTTTCCCAAGAACTCCATGTAATGGTAGCCCCGTTTGTTGATATTGCTCTCTGATCAGAGTTTTTTTTAATGGAAATTATTGTTTGTTTCTAATTATAAAAGTTTGGGAGTTACAAAAGAGCACGCAGAATCAAAAATTGTTCACTGACTGCTCTCTTCCCAAAACCAATTGTTTTTTTTTTTTTCTCCTTTAATGCAAAGGTAATTGCTTTTATGAAAACTAAGGGGAATTCCCTAAAGAGTCCGGTAAAGACAAGTCTCCAAAACACAAAACCAACTGTTGTTGAATTAGGTGAAGCTAAAACAAGTGTACAGTAGTGGGGAAAGTATCATAAAAAATTATAAGTATTCTGCAGTTAGGATGTGTCTAAGTGTCTAAACTACAAAACTAGATGGTGCATTATGGCTCTGCATTATCAGGAGAGATAAAGCAAAATTCCCTAAAGCAAAATTGCAATCCCAGGACATATGCTCTAAGAAAAGACCTGGCAGAGAATATCGTTTGCATTTTTTGTTTCTTTTAAGCAATGAGAATGTGGTCGTGGGCTACTTATCTAATTTTAAAATAAAGTAGTACCTTTATTTATATAAAGGATACCTTTAACAATACAAAATGACTGTTCCCTTTGATAGTTTTTCTTACTCTGAATTTCTACTCTAATAATACAGTGGGTTTCGTTTCCTAATCAATTGGAGAATTTCTGTCTTTAAAAGGATGTGTTTAAGCAATTTACATTTATTTTGTAACTGATATGTTTGCTATTAACTCCGCCATCTTATGTTATTTGTGATAATCACCATGCCCTCCTTTTTAATACTGAAAAAAAAAAAGCATTGCCCATTCACTCTGTTTTCATTGCATATCTACCTCCACGCACAAACATAAACAAGGGAGGCACAAAAAGTGTGCTCCTTAAATATATGGTGAAAGCCTAAATGAATAAAAGGCAATTTTTGTTTTTGCCTGTTTGTTTACTTTTGTCAGTGCAATAACAATTTTGCTAAGCGGATTTTCTTCTGTGCCTCAAAAAGCAAAAAAAACCAAACCACCACCACCCAATCCCCAAATCATTAACGTAACAAATCATTATCTGGTCAGGAAAAGAGAGTATTTCCCAGGATTTACTGGCAAGCATATGAAAGGGTCACAGACCCTTTTAAGAATCTCATAAGCAGGGGGCGCCTGGGTGGCTCAGTCTTTACGTGCCTTCGGCTCAGGTCATGATCCCAGGATCCTGGGCTCCAGCCCCGCATGGGGCTCCCTGCTCCGTGGGAAGCCTGCTTCTCCCACTCCCCCTGCTTGTGTTCCCTCTCTCTATCTCTGTCAAATAAATAAATAAAATCTTAAAAAAAAAAAAAAAGTAAGCACTAGTGACAATTCTGCATAAAACCGTTTAGCTCCTGGGAGCGGAGGCGGAGGGGTCGTGGACCTCCTGAAGCCAGTCCACGGACCCCTGGGATTCCAGGGTAGACCCTCGCTGACCACCGCAGTGCGATATTACTAGTCCAATAAACATTTTAAGAGTGTACAAAGTGGACTGGAAGACCCCTGAAACCACAATGAATCTTTTAAAAGTAGGCACACCTCTCCCGATTACAGTAGGCGACACACACGGCCGGAGAGTTCAGGGGAAAACACGGAGAAATGGAGTTTTCTGGCGGGTCGGGAGTCCCCGGCAGTCGTGGGAGTAGCTGTTCTGCGCCTGCGCTGAATTTTCCGCATGCTCAGTAGCTGCGGTAGGTTTGTCCTACATCCACCAACGTTCGACCTATTGACGGGAAGGCGGCCAGGTACTGGACCCAACGAGAGACCTGTTGCATGATAGCTTTCTGTTGTTGTTACCCTTCAAGTGTCTTTCGTCTAGCTTTGTTCCAGGCTTGTCACAGTAAGTTTCTCCCCTGCGAATCAGGGCAAGACCTTGGGCAGATCTGACTCATTTATTGGTCCCCTAACTCCACCCCTTTGCACAGATACAAGGAGATTACAGGGATTTATGTTTAAAAAAGAAAAAAGTTTGCATGAGTCAGATTGACTCTCTAGATATTCCAATTTCGGACCTGGATTCTTGAGTATCAGCAATTTAATTGTTGATCGGTGCGTTTATTTTCGTCCTCCAGGGTCTTTTCATTGCTATTTATTGTAGAATTAACAAGGCAAACCTAGACAGTGGGTTCGTTAGTGCGCTCAAATTTAGAGACTGCCTTATGTCTGAAATTAAATTTCGTTCAAATAGCACACATTCTTCCTACTATCTCTCCTACATACTTGTAGGCTTGCTTGCTTTATTCAGGTTTCCCTGAAAATATAATTGCTAGTTCCAAAGATGTGTACATTTTACTTTCAGTAAGCTTTTCAAAATCATCCTAAGAGGTTTTAACCACTTTGCATCCTTGCTCACAGTGCCCAGGAGGATGTTCCCTCACAGGCTAGCCAACACTGGGCGTTTTTATCTATGCCAGTCTTACACATGAACAATCATCTTTTGCTGTTTTAATTTGCATTTCTTTCATAATTAATGAAGTTGAGCATTTCATGTAATTAATGGCCATTGTTTTTCTTTTAATACGAATAACCTATTTTTGTCCTTTGCTCATTTTTCTACTAGATTATTCATCTTTAACATATTAATGTAAAAACCCTTTACATAACCAAAATTAACTCAGATGTCTAGTACATGATACAAAATTTTTTTCTCATTTTGTCAGTCATCTGCTTTGCTTGTGGTAATTTGATTACATAGATATCTTAATTTTTATTCAGTCAAATTTGTCAATATATTCTTTTATAGATTCTTAGTTTTTCTCATGTTTAAAAGTCCTTTACCAAATCTACAAAATATTTCACACAGTTTTGTTCTCATGCTTTTATGGTTTCTTTCTTTACTTCTAAAATCATGCATTGATCTGGGATGTAATTGATACAAAGAATGCAAAAAGTTTCCAACATTTTTTTAAAAAGATTGGCAACTGTTCCCACCATTTTTGCACAATTAACTTTCCCTTGTGATTTGAAATACCACCTTAGTGTATTTGGATCTACTTCTGGGATTAATTCTGCCCAGGACTAAACTGTATAATTACTATAGTTTTATATCATATTTTGATAACTGGTAAGGAGAGTATCTTGGCTCATTGTTCTTTTTCAGAATTTGCTCTGTTATGCTCATATTTTTATTTTTCCAGATGACCTTGAACCTTAGCATCACTTGATTAGGTTTCAAAAGATATAATCTTTGTATTTTGACTGGGAACTCAGTCATTCATTTTTAAAAGATTTTATTTATTCATTTGAGAGAGAGTCTGAGAAAGAGACAGAGAACAAACAGGGTCAGGGAGAGGGAGAGGGAGAAGCAGGCTCCCTCTGAGCAGGAAGCCCAATGTGGGGCTCGATCCCAGGACCCTGGGATCATGACCTGAGCCAAAGGCAGACACTTAACTGACTGAGCCACCCAGGCACCCACATCATTCCTTTTTAGATCCTAATCCTCATGTGCTCACCATCTTTATATTGAATTCAAATTACCTTTCCCAGGCTGTCAAAGGAAATGGATCATTTGATTCCTGTTTTTAATCCTTCAGAACTAGCCCTATTGGCTACTGTAAAGATTTCTTAAAGGTTGGGATGTTAGGTTGATAGCCGTAAGTGGCATACAATCTTTTCTCGTACTACTTTAAGCCTCAAGCTCTGAATGTTATGAAAAAGAATCTGTAATGTGATTCTGGGTTGTATTGGTTATCATATTACATCCTCAGGGTCAAAATAAAGTTGCAGAAGCCCATAGGAATTTTTTTGCCCGGAACACTACCCTGCTGCCTCTGCAGGACAGCCAGTAATGAGGACAGATATCACAGTAATGGTTAGCCAGTGTGATTTAGTGCTTACCTTGTGCCAGGGACTGTTACAAGTCCTTTACTTGCATTGCTCATTTAATAATTACAACAACCCCATGCTATAGATACTATTATTAGCTCCATTTTACAGATTGAGGCACAGAGAATTTAAGTGGCTTTCCCAAGTTCACATGGCTAACATATACCAGAGCCAGGGTTTGATCGCTGGCGGTTGGCTCCTGTGCCTGTGACTTTGGCTGCCTTATCCTGTTTTTGAGTAAGCTGTCAGGAAGCTGTGTTCTCAGAGGGCGGTGCTTTAGGACCCAGAAGATGTAAACCTGGTAGAGAAGGAAGTACATGTATATAACCTGAGCTGCTAAACGGAAGTTAGCAACTTGCAGGTGGCTCTTTGGTGGCGGCGGCGGCGGCGGCGGCCTCACGGGTTCCCCATCAGTACCGTCAACAAGGTGATTCTCACTTGGGTTCTGGGAGGGGGCACAATTAAAAAGGCTAACAGGAACCTCTTTTCCAGGTGTGTTTTGATAATATGATTAGATTCATTTTCTTTATTAAGGGCCAAAATTGTATTCATTTGTTGAAAAAATATGTAAGAAAAATATTAGACAAGGGGATGATAATATTTCATTACTAAGTATGTTTGGACCGAAGTATTTCAGAGAAATTGGTAGGAATATTTTATTTGCCAGCTAAAAGTGATTTGCGGGACCTCTTTAAAAATCACTGTTGTGCTTTACCTCAAACCTGTTACATTCTTATGAAACTGGTGTTAGCTTTAAATGGCAGTTCATATAGTACGCATTTTATGAGGAATGTAGTAGAACAAGCCTAAAAGGTTGTCTTTATAAGAAAATACTGTGGATGTGGCAAACATAAAAGGAAGTGGTTTAGTCATATACGAAGCCTGACAAGCCTGGAATGATTGCTTAATTGGCTCAAATATAAGTGATGTCTGTGAAAAGGTACAACACTACCATACAGTGAGGGAAAATGATCTGCCTTTCACCAAGGACATTTTATATAACTTGGGGACTGAATGAGCATTCCAACACATACTAAAATATCCTCAGTAGTTAAGGCATTTGGGTAGTACATGATTAGTTGCCTGAAGACTACCTTTTCCACTGTGGAATAAATCAGATATGTAGCTGATCAAGGATAATAAGGAAGTAGAGGTAAGGTCAACAGAATGTTTGCTCAATTATTTCTCCTGTTTTCTATTTGAGTGTTAGTAATTTTCATAAGCAGTTTTTTTACCTAGCCTGCCAATAAAATGAATCTAGCCGGATTATGATATAATAAGATAAAGAGAATTTAAGTACATAAGAATTCATTTTATTTTCATCTTAATTCCGGACAACTACTGGCCACAATTCAATTTTCCTTCTGAAGGGTTTCAAACACTTCACTTGTTTATTGTCTCAATTAATGTTCATAATCCCTGTGACTAGAATTCGGATGAGAGAAAAAAGATGTAAAGAGCTTAAAAGGCACATCAGATCAAATATGCAGTCAGAAATTGGCAGTAGGAAAAAAAAAGAAATTGGCGGTAGAATAATGACTTGCTGAATTGAGGTTTGTAATGTCCCTTCTTTTTTTTTTTTTTAAAGATTTTTTTATTTTATTTATTTATTTGAGAGAGAGAGAGAGAGCACATGAGAGGGGGGAGGGTCAGAGGGAGAAGCAGACTCCCTGCTGAGCAGGGAGCCCGATGTGGGACTCGATCCTGGGACTCCAGGATCATGACCTGAGCCGAAGGCAGTCGCTTAACCAACTGAGCCACCCAGGCACCCCGTAATGTCCCTTCTGTTCTGTATTGTGTTCCTTTGTTGAGTTGAAATAATGCTGACCAGATTCGATTGGAGGGCCGAGAGTTTTTGTCATCAGTTGGTTCCCTGTGAGCACTCTGAGACAGAGAAAAAGTCCAAGAGGTTTGTTAGGGAGTGTTCTTGGGATCACTTGTGGGAAGTGTGAAGAAGGTAGTGATGCCTTGGGGAGTGGCGAGTTGGGCGCGATGCAGTCTCAGCGAAGGCCTCAGTCAGCCAACCAAGCTGGGCATTCGGAAGCTACGGTGACCCAGAAGAGTTGGGGTGGCAGCCCTGTTGGAGTGTGGAGTGGCCTTTAAACCCATCCCATCTGTTGACCCATTGCAGGTGCAGTGACTCTTCTCAGCAGATAAATTCCCAAAGAAAGGTGGCAGCTAAAAGCCATCTGTTCGTGGCACTCCAAGCAGCTGGGGAAATGTTCTTCAGCCCTGAAGGGAATTTGGGTGGTACATCCCAGCCTCGGAACAATCACTAAAATTGCAGGGTTTGAATTTGTATTTTCAAAGAGGAATATACTTTATGCTGAAGGCTCTTTTTCCCATATTTTCCACTGGGCCAGGGGCTATTCTGACACTCATTACTTGTCCAGATGATTGGTCTTCACCCCAATTAGGTGTGTTGCGTATTCTCTTTATTTGGCAACTGATGATGATGGTAGTAAATAGCCAGCAGATTAAATTTTATTTAATCTCTAATGGAACATTCATTGGTTTTTAGAAACTAATTGTAATCCCATGCAACCCCTCCTTTTTTTAATTACTCTGTACATACACCCCCATCCCTTATGTTATTCATACCTCTCTTGGCTCTTACCAGTTTTATGTTACGGACTTCAGGTTACAATATTTTACCCCCAATCCGCCAAAACACTAGCTCGTCCATGGCAGATGTTATATCTTACATTTTTAGCCCCTGATGGAATTTCCACAGCCTTTGCACATACCCACGTATACCTCATACATAAAACCTTTTCACGTGCTCATAGGCCTGCGCCAGTTTTCCCCGTGCTTCAAAATGTCGCATCTGCAGAAAGAATGAATACTATAAAATTTATTGAGAGAGTTAATGCTGAAATGGAGGTTTTTCCAAGTCTCTTAGCAAAAGTTTATTAAAGGATCTGTACAGTTACTCAGTAAATATGTGTTGAATTGAATTCAAGTGACTGAAACCAGTAGTTGGCTTTGAAAGTAACAATGTTTCTCTTAATTTCCCCTTAGGGCTTATCATGGCTTCCAGTCACACCGTGTTGATGAGGCTTGTAGCCTCAGCATATTCTATTGCTCAAAAGGCAGGAACCATAGTCAGACGTGTTATTGCTGAAGGAGACCTGGGTATTGTGGAGAAGGTACTCATCTCATTTCATACCAACTTTATTTTTGTTCCTTCACGTTTTACCTAAGGATATAATAATCTGGACACACTTCAATAGTTGAAATAATTAATGTCTCACCTATGGACATTGCTAGACCCTTAGTACAAACAGGCTCCATTTCTGCTTTGAAAATGATTCCAGACTTCCTGCAACCAAAACTTTTATGGTTAGGCCTTCTGACTGCTGTCCAGCCCCAGAGCACCATAACCAAGCTGCATATCCTAAAGTAGTCTCTTACAGGTCATTGAGTCCTTCGTGAACTTGACATGTTGGTAAAATCTGGCATATAAATAAGTATTCCTTATAGTCAGAGCTTTAAACTTTTCTCTTCTTCATGGGAAAGAAACACAAGACAAGGTTGTTGTTTTATTTTCCCCCTAGAATGATAATTAAAAACTTAGGTAAAAAAAAAAAAAAAAACTTAGGTAAATTATCAGAAAGATAGTTTATCATGATAGTTGATTCTTTTCGTTTTTGTTTTTTGGGTAAGCTCTACACCCAGCATGGGGCTTGAGCTCACAATGGTGAAATCAGGAGTTGCATGCATGTTCTACTGACTGAGCCAGCCAGGTGTCCCTAGTGATAGTTGATTCTTAAAAGAAAATCCTACTACGCATGTGTTCTAGTTTAAAATATAATTTATTCTACACAATTTGGTTATCATTTCACGTTGCAATTTTTAAATGTAAGTTTCCATATATTGACTTTTTATCATAACATTTAAAGAAGATTGTATTATAATTTTGCCCAAGTGAGAAAATTACAGGGTATAATTAACTATTAACATTATAATGGTTTATAAATAGAGTTGTAGTTAAGTCAGGCATCTATCTAAGGCTGTCAGCAGAAAAAAATGAGGACCAAAAATGAGTAAAAAACAACTTAGTAATAAGTTCAGATGAGCTAATTATAGGACATTTAACGTAAGTGCTTTTAAAAATTAAGAATAGGGGTGCCTGGGTGGTTTAGTCAGTTAAGCATCCGACTCTTGATTTCAGCTCAGATCATGACCTCAGTGTCGTGAGATCGAGTCCCGCATCAGGCTCTGCGCTGGGTGTGGAGCCTGCTTCGGATTCTCTCCCTCTCCCTTTGCCCCTACCCCCGCCTCCCCCAACTAGAAAAAAAAATAAGAATAAAAATCAGGGGGTGTGCCTGGCTGACTCAGAAGAGCACCAACTCTTGATCTCAGGGTCATGAGTTCAAGCCCCACACTGGGTGTAGACATTACTTAAATAAATAAAACTTAAAAAAAATAGAATGAAAATCACAAGAACAAGTTAAGTAAAACTCATTTCTAATTTTGATATATTTATGGGCTTAATAGTATAGGAAGTAGATACAATATATCTTGATTTCAGAAAAAAAATTTTCATTTTTCATTGTCAAAAAAAAATTCAAGCTATTGATAAATATGGACATGACATCTCCCATCCCCCATCTTTTTTTTTTTTTTAAAGATTTTATTTATTTATTTGAGAGAGAGAATGAGATAGAGAGAGAGCATGAGAGGGGGGAGGGTCAGAGAGAGAAGCAGACTCCCTGCTGAGCAGGGAGCCCGACGCGGGACTCGATCCTGGGACTCCAGGATCATGACCTGAGCCGAAGGCAGTTGCTTAACCAACTGAGCCACCCAGGCGCCCCTCCCATCCCCCATCTTGAACCACTGTTAGGTATATTCATAAGTGGATGAACAATGTTACCCAAACATTTTAATTCACGATTCACATCAACCAAGAAAAGATCATTGGTGACAGATCATAGGACTCTGCTTCCAACTCTGTCCTTTTCTCTTTAACCTTTAACTTAAATACAGTTTTAAAAATTCATTGAATGTATCGTCTCAAAAATGTTGTGGAACGGGAGGATATAGAGATCATACTTATCAAATTTATCAATAAAATGAACCTGGAAACAGTAGTTAATATATTGGATCACAGAAAAAGTGCTCAAAAAGTTACAAACACTAAGAAAAGAGGGCCAAATCCAACAGGATATTATATCAGGAATCATTATAAGTTCCCAAAATATTTGTGTTCAAGTTATAAGAAGTAAATCTGATTTATATTTGTTTAAAAAAGAGGTTTTAGTTGACAACGTACGTGCTCAGTGATAAACCAACAATGTAATTCAGCGACTTTCAGAAGGCTACTAATCTTATGGCCTTTTTTTTTTTTTTAAAGATTTTTTATTTATTTATTTGACAGAGACACAGCGAGAGAGGGAGCACAAGCAGGGGGAGTGGGAGAGGGAGAAGCAGGCTTCCCGCTGAGCAGGGATCCTGATGCGGGGCTTGATCCCGGACCCTGGGATCATGACCTGAGCCGAAGGCAGATGCCTAACGACTGAGCCACCCAGGCGCCCCTCTTATGCACCATTTTTGAGATGAACTGCTTTAAGCAGTGGGACTCTAGAATTTGGCTTTCCCTGGCTTGGAGGATAGCTGGTCATCAACTCTTGTAATTGGACCCAGAAGAAGGAACTGGTCAATCTATTAATTTATCAATACCCCTCTGAAGCTGACAGAGTGCTCCAACAGGAGCCTATAGCTAAGGGGTAATGGAAAAACAGTAATAATCTCCCTGTCCTCTGTATTGGTCAGACACTTGTAGTAATAATCTCCCTGTCCTTTGTACTGGCAATAATCTCCCTGTCCTCTGTACCTGTCACATACTTCTAGGTAATAGATGATAAAAAAGGTAATGATCACCCTGTCCTCTGTGTGGTCAGGCACTTCTAGGTAATAGATAATGAAAAAGGTAACGATCT
>NW_022589729.1:6199114-6346374 GCF_004348235.1 Phoca vitulina
ACGATCTCCCTGTCCTCTGTATGGTCAGGCACTTCTAGGTAATAGATTATAAAAAAGGTAATTATCACCCTGTCCTCTGTATCAGGCACTTCTAGCTAATAGATAATAAAAAAGGTAACAATCTCCCTGTCCTCTCTATTGGTCAGGCACTTTGTTGACACCTCATTTTAAAAGAGGCAGGGCAGAATTAAATTTGTCACACAAAGGATTCAGATGATTCAGTTTCAGTCTGGCGCTATGTCTGGACAAGAAAAGAATTGGGATAGCTTTCCTCATATACGTAATGGCTGTCAATGTGTCTGCTTCTCTCTGGAGAGTAGTCTCTAGACTTGATTGACACAGAAGTCATCTTCAGATTTAACAATTCTTTTAAGAAGTTTCAGCAGGTATTTCTAGAGTACCTGTGGTGTGCCAGACACAATTCTTTAGGAAATAAAACAAAAATCTCTGTCTTTGTGGCCCTAAATTCCAGCAGACTAGTACTTTGCATGTAGGTAACCAGCAGACTTCAGCATAACATAAAAGTCTTTGATTTTCATGATCGTTCCTTGTTTCATTAAAAAGTATTATAAAATTTTTACTACTAAAAGTAATACATTCTGTAACTCTACCTAACCAGGCGTATATAAATTGCAGCATGTCATAATTCTGTGAAAGCAGACTAACAAAAGAGGTTGTGACTGTCATTTGCAAGATTTTCCACTGTCTTTTACTGGAATGACTATCTGACGTAGGGATTGAGTGAGAATGCTATATATCAAATGTTATTGCTGTTCATTTTCATAGTTTTTATATTTTAGAAATAGGAATTCTTTCTATCATCCTGAGGACCTGTTGAATTATTAGGAAAGTATATGTTAAGTAGATTAGTAGAAGACTAGTGAGTAGAAGTTATAGAAGGATCCAAATTGGGAATACCTTTCAAACAATTAAAAATAGTTTTTAGCTTTGACTGCCTTGAAAAGTTATGAATTTCCTATCTCTTCATCTTTTTAAGCAAAAGATTGATCTAGAGATCTTATGAAGGGGATTTCTCAAATGGGGGAGAAAGTGTTCTAATAATCTATTACCTAGAAAGCTCCTTTCCAAACTTTAACCACTATAAATCCCATGAGATAAACCAAGCCAGGAAACTAGTTGACTCATTTGGTGTTAAGTTCCACGAATCTAAAAACAGACAGTGCAACTTAAATGACATAGACACTCATGCATTAGGAATCAGAGAACAACTGATTTCAGATTAGTTCTGCTAAAATTTACATTCTTTGTTGCAGACCTGTGCAACAGACCTGCAGACCAAAGCTGACCGATTGGCACAAATGAGCATATGCTCTTCATTGGCACGGAAATTCCCCAAGCTCACAATCATAGGGGAAGAGGTAAGACTTGTCAGGGATGCACTATTTTTTTAATGGGAGCTGTTTACCATATGGATTTATAATTGCCACTTTAATGACTTCCATACTACTGTTACTATCTCAAGTGTTACATCTGGTGTTTTAACACCAAAATAATTAGCCTATTCCTTGGACTTGAAGGAAATGTCTGATTATAAAATATTTTAGTCCATTTCTAGGCAGATGTCTCAATTCTTGACCACAGAACATAGGGTTCTTGTTGTAATAATCAGCATGCAAACTATGAGATGGGCAGAGTTCTAGAACTTTGGAATAAAATGGATTTTGTTGTTTCTGGTTTTTTTTTTTTTTTTTAATTAGGCTTCCTTGCACACTTGTCCAAAGACTATAACACTGAAAGTGAAGGAATTCACATCTCATGTAATTGAGGGAGAAGTCTCTCATGTCAGAACCACTTATTTATTTATTTATTTATTTATTTTGATTTTTGAGAGTGTGTTTATTAAGGGCTTAGGATAATAAGGGGCAGGAATCTTATGCTTACAGATAGGTTTTTAATGATTAATTCATTTTGAATTATTACACACTGAATCCTGTTGAGGGCGGGTTAGGCATTTAAAGCCATTTAAGTGTTCCTTATGGAAACTAGAGTGAAATCAGAACTCTTTTAATTTTTGTTTGTTTGTTTTTGTTTTTGATTATTTTTTAATTTAAATTCAATTAACATATAATATATTATTAATTTCAGAGGTAGAGTTCAGTAATTCATCAGTCTTATTAATAACCTGTGTTCGTTACATCACATACCCTCCGTAATGTCCATCACCCAGTTACCCCATCCCCCCACTCCCTCCCCTCCAGCAACCCTCAGGTTGTTTCCTATGATTAAGAGTCTCTTATGGTTTGCTCCCTCTCTGATTTCATCTTGTTTTATTTTTCCCTCCCTTCCCCTATTATCCTGTTTTGTTTCTTAAATTCCACATATCAGTGAGATCATATGATAAGTGTCTTTCTCTGATTGACTTATTTTGCTTTGCATAATACCCTCTAGTTCCATCCACATCATTACAAATGGGGAGATTTCATTCTTTTTGATGACTGAGTAATATTCCATTATATGTATATACTACATCTTTTTTATCCATTCATCTGCCGATGGACATCTGCAGAGCCACTTATTTAAATAAGTTTATAACACTTAAGATTTTTTTAGAAAAACTGTTCAGGATAATGAAGATGGAATTTTTTTTTGTAGTCAACTTTGATGGACCATGTGTGGTCATTTTTGCAATTTTAGTCAGTGTGCTTTATTTTTTGACTCAGGTTAAGCTCTTAACATAAATGGGAAACAGGAAGGCCTAGTGAACTCTGATGTTGCATTTCTTCTGTAACTAAGACAAAGGGTGCTCTGTGAATGCCAAACAACTTCAGTAACCATCAGCATTATTTGCTTTAGGATCTGCCTTTTGAAGAAGTGGACCAAGAGCTCATTGAAGATGGTCAGTGGGAGGAAATACTGCAGCAGCCGTGCCCATCCCAGTACAGTGCTATTAAAGAAGAGGATGTATGAGCCATATGATTACTTAAGTCTTTGTTAGCCTTCATGTTTGTGCTCTAGTAAATAAAATTTGCCTGTAAGGTTGAAAAGCTGGTAGACATAAAATAGGGGCCCCTAGGAACTTGAAATCTTTCAGGGCCAGCACAGAAGTGTCAGGCGACCATATGGGAATGTGTGACCTGTTAATTTAGGGTTCTGTTCCTCATCCTATCGGTTTCTTCTCTACTCTAAAACTATTACTGAAAATACTTCTAGGGAGAACACCTAATTTGTTAGTAGGTTTGGTAGTAAAACTTTTCGTTGGTAATTGAGGCTGGAAGGCAGTGAGATAGGTCGCTGCCTTATGTTTGGAAGGCTATAAAACTCACCTCGCTTACTTTATAACGTTGTTTAAATCTGTAGCTTCAGGGGCGCCTGGGTGGCTCAGACGTTAAGCGTCTGCCTTCGGCTCAGGTCATGATCCCAGAGTCCTGGGATCGAGCCCCTCATCAGGCTCCCTGCTCAGCGGGAAGCCTGCTTCTCCCTCTCCCACTCCCCCTGCTTGTGTTCCCTCTCTCGCTGTGTCTCTCTCTGTCAAATAAATAAAATCTTTTAAAAAAAAAAAAAAAAATAAATCTGTAGCTTCAGATAACTATCCTAATTCTTTAGTTGTTGAGGTTTGATTGATTTAACACACATTCATCAGTACCTACTCTGAGTCAGGTGCTTTGCTCTGAGGGAGGGAGGACACAAGGACAGTGAGACGTGGTGTCTTCTGGGAGAAGTGAGCCTCATTCACAGATTCATGCCTAGCATTGTAATTCTGGTGGGTCTGCATATCCTGAATCATGTTGAAGTCCTAAGTAGAAGGGATTTCTTTTTCTGTCTACTGTCAATTTATAAACCGTTCATTTTTCTTGGCTGGATATAAACGGTGTCCTTAAGTTAAAATTAGACTGTCATTATTTTTTTTTAAATCAGCATTTATATGTCAGAGTGAGTAGCAGCCACACACTGTTTAAAACATTTTTGGTGCCACTTTAAAGTTTTCCCTGTACCACCACCTAGACCTCAGTGTGTTCATAGCATTGTGTTTAGTGTTCAGGTGACAGTAAATGGATGAGTGAAGCATTTCCTATTTAAAATTCTTAGATCAGACTTTTCTCTAATTTAAATGGACTTTTCCCATGATTACAAAACAATAAGGTTTTTTACTATCACAAAACTGATATTAGCTTAAGCAATTCAAAATATAACTTCAAAAATGAAAAAAAGGTGTTTTTAATCTACTTAAACCTATTTTTTAAATGTCGTATGCTTAATTTGGATATTTCCCTTTTTTTAGCTTGTGGTCTGGGTTGATCCTCTGGATGGTACCAAGGAATATACTGAAGGTTGGTATCTCTTTGGTATTTGTTTTTGATAGCAATAGGTCTAGTATACGATATTTATTTGGAAACACTTAATATTTCATCTGCTGCATGACAACCCAGTATCATATTTTATGTTTATGCCCTGAAGCTGTATTTGTGCTCATCCTCGCTATTATTGTATATCAGCGATTGTCAAGACAGAGAGGGAGAAAATTCAGTCCCTTTAAATACCACCCTGTGACCCTCTACCAGTGCCGTGATTCTAATGTCCTGCAGGTGGGAATAACTAACACAACGCCAGGGTTACCAAAGGGACTACACTGAACCCCCAGCTCTACTGGGGGAGAGAACAAGGAAGAGCCCAGCTGTGCTCTACTACCATGCCCTCCCCTGCCAGGTCCACCCCCCCCCTTGCTCCCCCCTCCCCCCCCCCCCCCCCCCCCGCACCCCCCGCCCTTGCCATCTGAGCTGCTTTCTCACTCACAGCTTCACCTTTAAAGATGAGTTTGGGAACACGGTACAATATTTCTCCTTTCTGAAATTGCCTAAGATGAGAAAAATTAGAAAGCAACACATTAAAATAAAATTGGCAGCATTAAAGTAAAAAGACCAGGCTCAGAGCCAGAGTTTTAGGTTTTAGGAGCAGAGCATATATAAGCTTAGAGTTTTATTTTCGAAACCGAGATCTACATAGGTTTTCTTATATTGGTTCTCAGCTTCATGACTTAAAAATAAGATTTCTCATAATCATTAGAAAAAACTCTACTTGGGTGAGACATATCTGTAATGAGTCAGTCACACAGTATATATGCACGTGTATGTATATGTATGTGTATGCAGTAAAATATCACTATAATCCATTAAGAAATAGGGAAGCTCTAGACAGCCTAGTATGTATAAGAACACCCAGATAGATTGTTTAGCTCTTGACCCCCACCTCCAGAGATTTTGATTCACTGGTTCTGGGAAGGACCCTGAGAATCAATACTAACATTATGCCAGTTCAGGGGCGCCTGGTTGGCTCAGTCAGTAGAGCATGGAACTCTCAATCTCAGGGTCGTGAGTTTGAGCCCCATGTTGGGTGTGGAGCCTACTTTAAAAAAAATTATGCCAGTTAATTCCGATGCTGCTTGATAATCCGTAGACTGCACTTTGAGAAACCTTACCTTAGAGACTTGCAGTGCAGGTCTAGACAATAATCCTGGAGTAGAGAGTGATCCAGCAGGCAGCAGTGACATGGAAGGTGGTGGAGGGGCCCAGGAATCTAGCAATGGCTGCAGAGTCATGGCTGGCTTATTCAACCAGTGTCTGTCGATCCAGTTAAGTGGCCAAAGATCCTACTTCTGTCTCTGGCCAGCCATCTCTTATAATTTGTGCATTTTGTCAGAAGTAGGACTGATCGTGGATGAATCATTACAGATTTCTTACCTTTATTCCAAAAATAGCTTGGAGCAATTGATGTGCCGATGATAAGTCATAATATGAGCAAGTTATATCATTGATCTTCTTGATACTCATTTCTTCTTCACAGGTCTTCTTGACAATGTGACAGTCCTTATTGGAATTGCTTATGAAGGAAAAGCCATAGCAGGAGTTATTAACCAGCCATATTACAACTACCAGGTATTACTATAAATGATACAAAAATATTTCATTAGATAAGTAAGTAGAGTGTTATATGATTCCTGATGTTATCTAACTCAGTGGTTTACACTTCATTGCCCATACAATTATTGGGGAGGTCTACAAAATACAGCTTCCCAGATCGTACCCCAGACCTGTTGAATCAGAACCTCTCAGGGCATTGATACCAGGAATGTATATGTATGTATCTGTGTGTACGCAGACACGCCGTATGTATTATATGTGTATATATATGTATATATATTTTATGTATGCCTCATGATTCAAATGCAGAAGTTTGGGAATTACTGACATGGTTCTTGATTAGCTTGGTCATTGAGACACCTGATTTGCCGGTGGTTCTTGGAGCATATTGAAGAAATGAACCATTTCAACCAAGAAAAGATGCTAGCCATGTTGTCTTCCAGGTAATACTACATAGCGCCTAAATTGCAGTCAGCATTGATAACAGAACTGGATATGCTCTTGCACTCAGTTCTAATTATTTTCTCTCTCTAATCTGCTCTGACTTTCTATTATACTCCAAACAAACTGTCTTCCTTAGAAGCAAGAGACTAATGTAATTCCAAAGCAGAAATATACCATGAAATCGCATTAAATGTTAAAGGAAATTGTTGCAGTAAAATTTTTGAGGTATTTACATTAGTGTGATCTTGATAGAACTTTGGAGAATCAAAGTAACCAGAGTGGGGACTATTACTACTGAATTTCTAATTTGAGTTAAG
This sequence comes from Phoca vitulina, assembly GCF_004348235.1. Classification (NCBI taxonomy): domain Eukaryota; kingdom Metazoa; phylum Chordata; class Mammalia; order Carnivora; family Phocidae; genus Phoca; species Phoca vitulina. The sequence goes on from NW_022589729.1 coordinate 6,205,752, forward strand.
AGCAGGATTAATCTCTGCTTTTCTTTTTTTTTTTTAAAGATTTTATTTATTTATTTATTTGACAGAAAGAGAGCAAGAGAGGGAACACAAGCAGGGGGAGTGGGAGAGGGAAAAGCAGGCTTCCCGCTGAGCAGGGAGCCCGATGCGGGGCTCGATCCCAGGACCCTGGGATCATGACCCGAACCAAAGGCAGATGCCCAGTGACCGAGCCACCCAGGCGCCCTTAATCTCTAAGATAAATTTGTTTTTCATGTGTACGATTATAATTTTTTATTTATAATCCTGTGCTTCTTGAAATCATTTAGCAAAAATAGTGCATTATTAGGAAAGTCTCCCATATTGAATTGCTTAAGTGTCGTGAATTCTTTTAATATGACTTTAACATTTATATAGCATTATATGCAGACACAAGTTTGTGGTTTTTATGTAAACTTTAAAGTAAGTTAATACTATTACTTAAAAGAGGGGCATTTAGCTCATAGATAATGTTGTAATGCATGGCACTTTTCATCAGATCACAGTGCTTAGGGGTTATTAATACTTTCCATCACTTCTTTCTGAGATTAGAAACATCGTATTCATTTTCCACAGAACAATGAAAAGCAGAAGTTAAGGGAACACAGGAATGAAGCAAAGGTGAGAAAAATAGCTAGGGTTTTGGCCCCACTAGTAGGTAGAAAAGAGGCAGGTGACTTGTGGTACCCTGGGTGGCCATTGTCCATCCCATGTCCCAGCTCACTTCCTCCTGTTTGCTTCTCCCATTGCTGCCTCTCCCTTGCCCACAGTTCCTCTGCACTCTCTTTTTCCTCTCGTCCTCTACTCTTTTATGCCTTAAAATTTGTTGCGACAAGTGGAAAAGTTGCCCAGTTCTGTTGATGGTATTCAAGGCTGGAGATTCAATTTTAAGTAATCATCGGTATAATAATAGTAGCTACAATTTGTCATGAGCTACTGTGTGCTGCCAGACTCAAGGGATTCACATGCATTATCTCATTTAATACACACCACAGTCCTTTAAGGAAACTTTGTTCCTGTTTTAAAGAAGAGGAAACGGAGGCAAGTAACTTGCTGCCAGACCACTCAGTTTGTCATTGACAGATCTGGAGATTGAAACCCAGGTCCAGGGGTGCCTGGGTGGCTCAGTGGATTAAGTGTCTGACTCTTGATTTCAGCTCAGGTCATGATCTCGGGGTCCTGAGATTGAGCCCCAAGTCGGCTCTGCACTCAGTGCAGAGTCTGCTTGGGATTCTTTCTCTCCCTCTCCCTCTGCCACTCCCCTGCACTTGCTCGCTTTCTCTCTCTCTGAATAAATGAATAAATAAAATCTTTTTAAAAAAAAAGGAAAGAAAGAAGCCCAGGTCCAGACCCTTAGCAAATACTCTATAGTGCTTTCTTGAGCCAGATGAAAGACTTCTAACGATTCAAACTTTAGTATTCTAACAGATATTGAAGCTGGTAGGCACTTAAAAGAAACAGTGTGGCTTAGTGCAAGGAAACCTAATCTGTCTATATGTTGGAGATAGCTTCTTAACCACTATGAATTGTAATTAACCATTATGAAATAAGATGACAGTGTTAGCATTTATCACCCCCGAGAAAGTTGGTGTGGTGCTCTGAAGGAGAGAGGCAGAGAGATGAGGAGCACAGCAGAAGGCTGGCTGGCGGCCTTATAGGGTTGCATTTCCCTCACCATGGTGCCAAATCCCCTGGTCACATCCTCTTTGTCTACATACTCACTTACGGAGGGACTATGACATCTTAGGAACCAGAATACCTGTGTCCACTCTTTAGTATGCTTTCCTTTCCTTTTCAGAATAACTGGAGAACTGAATTAATAAATAGGTTCCTTGAAAGCATGACCTGTATCTCAGCAATCAAGAGAAAGCCCGATGGTCACCAGAGCCTGTCTGTACTTTTCAGGTTCTAAGACTGTCCTGTAGTGTAGACTTGATGGTGAACACGGGAAGCACATGAACATATGTTGAATGCCCAGTGCTTGTTCTTTGGTTCCTCTGTTGCCGCATTGCAGGGCGAGCTGTGAGCAGACAGCCTTCAGCTGTCTGCCTCTTCAAGGATTGCCTCACCTGTAAAGAGCTGCAGGGCCCCGTGGTGTGCCCTTTCTCAAGGCAGTCCATTTCCAGTGACTGTCATTGCACGAGTATAAGTGCCTGGTATTTCCTTCTGATTTTTATAACCCTGAAGGGCCATTCTAGCTTCAGAGCTCCCCATTGGGCCAGCTGAGACTGTTGGTGGATCTGCATGAAGCTCTGTGTCTCCCTCTGCCCACTTGTGCTTCCCTCCCTCCTAAGGGTACTCCATAATAAACACCCTCCCTATGTCAGAGTCTGCTTTCCAGGAAATCCAACCTGCAACATAAGCATATTTCACTACTGCAGCAGCCAGGGTACTGTTAGTGGGCAAATAAGATGATGTGTTTGAAAGCATTTTATTTTTTAAAATATTTTATTTATTTATTTTTACGAGAGAGAGCATGTCAGAGTGAATGCACAAAAGTGGGAAGGAGGAGCAGTGGGAGAAGCAGACTCCCCACGGAGCAGGGAGCCCAATGTGGGGCTCGATCCCAGCACCCTGGGATCATGACCTGAGCCGTAGGCGGATGCTTAACCCACTCGGCCACCCAGGCGCCCCGGTTTGAAAGCATTTTAACAAGGAAAATGGGGCAGTATAGTTTAGTGATGAAGAATATTGGCTTTGACTGCAGATGAGCCTCAGTTTGGTTATGATCCTCCTGGAGTCCTTGGGCAGATTACTTCAATGACTCCAAATCTCATTTTTCTCATCTGGAAAACAAAGATGATAATACGTACTTCATGGAGTTATTTGGGGATTAAATGAGATAATACATGTAAGGCATTTAGTATGATGCCTGGTACTTGCTTAGTATTCAGTAAAATATATGTCTGTATGTCTACAATATATGTTTACTATATTAATATAATGGTGTTTCGATGACTCTGTGTTAATCATTTTATGCATCAGGTTATATTTTTCTATATGAACTGTAGAGTTATAACAATGTTTTGGAAAATTCTTTGAACGCTGCAAAGGAAAATACAGATGCTAAGGTTGCATTGTCATTGCCCTTTTACCACCACAATTGTTAGTAAAATCTTTCACCCCGACCCCGTTATCCATGGCTACTCTTCAGTATCACCCTATTCAGTTGCCGTCTCTATGGCAGCAAAATACATTATTGCCATTATCTGTTCCCATAGTAACAAGATCCTTGTTCCTTGGATAGTGAAAAGTAGTAATCAATACATGGTGTTTCATTTCCTGGGGACTTCAGTACCTTTTGCAAACAGCTGTTTTCAAAAACAATAATGAGATCAGTGGCTGATTCAGAGAGAGACGGGAATCAGAATATGATGTTTCCTTTCCTGAGGACTTTAAGGAATAACCATAAGTTCCCTTCAGTAGCTTTCAAACCCAGTTATTAACCCAAACAACAAGAGAATACTCAGTTGATTATCTCAGGAAAATTTCGTGGTGGATGATATTGTTCTTGTTCCTTATTACATTACATTGTCATATTTTTATTTAAAAAAAAAAAAATCATGGTGCTAACCTAAAGTGATATTCTATGTATGGCTGACATTTTTCTCCAGATGCTTACAAACTTTGCTGTTGTTTCACTCACTTACATAGGCAGGACCAGATGCTGTGTTGGGGAGGACGATCTGGGGAGTTTTAGGTTTAGGTGCCTTTGGGTTTCAGCTGAAAGAGGTGCCTGCTGGGAAACACATCATCACAACGACCCGCTCCCATAACAACAAGTTGGTGACTGACTGTGTCACGGCCATGAACCCCGATGACGTGCTGCGAGTGGGAGGAGCAGGAAATAAGGTATGAACACATCTGCATTTCCCGAAATGTGAAATAAGAGCTGGGGAGAAGGAATTAGAGGTTGTAATTGACCATTGAAAGCACATTTCAGCAACATTTGAATTTTTTAAAAATGTTATGGTTCAAGTCTTTTTATCTGAGAGCGTTCTGTGCTAATAGAAGTCATTAGGAGAAGATCTTGTGCCTCTTGCCAGGCCTCGTATTCTCGAGGACCCTCTTGGGTTACTTCCTAGACCTTTCTTCTGCGGACCCTAAGGATGGGCCTGCCTCCCCTTCCTGGATACTTCCCCCATTCTTTCACCTAGGCTTCCATCCTCCTGAGAAAATTGTGAAACGGAACACAGTTGGATCTGCATCCCTAGCCCTGATCTCTTCTCATCTGATTGCCCCCTGGATATCATAATGATGACATATTTCTGATATCTCAAATTCAGCATGCCCAATTGGATCTCTTCCTTTTTTCTTCCTGCCCCTACATGCATTCCTCCTATTTCCTATCTGCTTAATGGCACTACCATTTTCCTAATTACTCCCGCCAGACTCCTGAAAGTCACCCTAGACTCCTTCCTTCCTCATATCCTATCTGTATCTTCTTAATTCCTTCCTGATGTCTCCTCTTGTCCATCTCAACTGCCCCCACCGTAATAGGTTTCAATTCATCATCCCTCACCCAGACTTTCCAGTAGCTTCCAAGTGGTCTGTCTGTTCAGTCCCAGTCCTCATAAAGCAGTTAAAAATGCAAAACTTACTGTATATCACTTCCTTGCCCCAAATCCTTGGATAACTCCCTGCACAACAATTCAAAATCAAAGCCTGTGAGAATGGGTGTAAATTCCCCTATATTTTGGCTCTTGAACACACCCCAGCCTTATCTCATGCCATCCCCCAACTCACACCCTGGTGATACTGGATCAGCTATAGTCCCTGATGCACGTGCATTTCACACTTGTATGCCCGGCCCGGGGAAGGCAAATAGTAAATACTTACTGAACTGAGTGGAATTCATTTTTCTTCACTTACCCTTTGGAAGCAATAATCAACTATTTTTAAATTTTCCAAAAGCATTTACTGGTAAGAGGATGAAAATGGGAGTTTAAAAATAACAGTATTTTGCAGGGGGGTGGAATCAAAAACATTTCAAAGTAAAAAATGTATTCTTGGTATTCACTAAATATAAATAGTGACAGGCGTGATTTCTCTTAGCCCTTACTTTTATAACCGCAAAAATCCCATTCTGTCTTTTATTCCCAAGGGACATCATTCTCCTTAGGAAAAAAGTCCCATCCTACACATCCCCCACCTTTTTTCCTATAAAAAGACCTTGTTGGGCAGTTACTAACTTTTTTTATGTTGAGGACTTCTTGAAGAGTCTAATGAAGGCCACAGTCCTTCTTCCCTTAAGAAAATATACCCGAAATAGTTCTTGGTACATAGTAAGACTTGACACACATTTGTTAAATGAAAGAAAAACCTTTTATATAAAAGTCTACAGCAAGTTTTAATCATTTGATGGTGTTTCTGAAGAGTACTAAAAAGAGTAATTGGTTACATTGCATTCACTGAGATTTTCCTCCTCCTTTCAGTCTGCTCTCTTCATCTGAATATTTGAAGTCTGAATTTTACAGTACTGATTATTTCAGAGTATAACCAAAAAATAAGTAAATGACTCATGAAAGCCTGATAGCAGGTTACTTTTTAGAGTCATGCAGTTTCTATCAGTGACCTCAGTTTTGTTTGAGAATTATAGGAGTTATTAAGATGACAATTTAAAAATTAATATTTTAGTAGTAGAAAGAATAATATGTAGTAGGACTCCAAAGACTTAAGAAACTACTTGTTAGCCTAGTCAACATTGCATATGTGTTAGGACTTACTGCAGTTTATACATTAGTGCACTACTTGATGTTCCTCTATCCTTTATATAATCTACAAGATTAAAAATCTTCAATTTTTCTACAATATACCATATATTGCTTTTACAGTAAGAAAAAAACCAACATAATAAAAAGAAAACTTTATCTAAGTAGGACTATGAAGACTATTCCGATCTCCTCCTTGTGGCTTATTTAACCACTTCCCCCCCCCCCCCCAGGTCACTATATGATTCTATATTCTGTAGTATTCTGTATATTTCTCCATAATACTCTTGTCCTTTCAACCTGCTAAAAGCCTTCACCTAAGTTGAGTCTGACAGAGGAATGGATGAAATATACTTGATAGAAACAAGTGATTTCTCTTATTCTTCAATCTTTTCATGGCCTGGGGATAATTATTATCTCCAACCCTACAGATTATTCAGCTGATTGAAGGCAAAGCCTCTGCGTATGTATTTGCGAGTCCTGGATGTAAGAAGTGGGATACTTGTGCTCCAGAAGTCATTTTACATGCTGTGGGAGGTCAGTCCCTTTTATTTTGGGGAATTACAGGTGTTATAGTTTTTATATTATGCTACGACAGAATCTTTCAGTATTACTTTACCTACGTTCTGAGGATATAAAAGTTCGAAGGAATCCTAGAGATTAGCTGGTCCAACCCCTGCATTTCAGAAGTGAGAACGTCGATTTTTCGGCAAATTCATTTTCTTTAGTTATTTATCTTTTGGATTTCAAGCTACATATAGTTGGTTTAATTAAACCCTTATTGATTTGTGGCTTTAATGCTTCTAGGGTTTTTTTTTTTTTTTCCTTGAAAAGTAAAACCATTGTCTTCACCTCACTTAGTTTCATTTAAGCCAATACTGGTAAATGTTTCAGTACTAGTGCTTAAGATCATGGAGTTAGAATTTTTTTGAATCTCACTGAAAAAATATTACGAATATATGCATAGTAAGATGATTTTTCAAGTTCCATAAGACAACAGTTTACTTCTCTTAAACAAAGCACTTGATTTTTGTTCTACCCTTTCTCCTAATATATTAGCCATATCATATCTCATCAGCATATTACATGACTAGAGAGTTAAATTCATCACAATCCCATTTCATTAGGATGCTAAATGAAACTGTAATGTAACACAATTATATTTGATGAGCATATTTCACTTAAACTCTTACTAAAATTTAAAGTTAATATTCAGTGGTAGAATGAAGAAAACACTTTTGAAAATGGGAATGGTAGTGATGGAGTAGAACCAACAGGAAAAGTAATCACCTCAGGAAAAGGGAAATTAATTGATGCCAAGAAATATGAATTAAAAATGCCAAATGAAATTAATTTTAATCAGGGAGAAAAAATAATTTTCTCTTTCAGTTAGTCAAAATTGTTCTATAGTTTAAGTTCAAGGGAATTAAAACTTAAACCTTTACAGTCGCTCATTATTTTTCCTGTCTTATCCAGAATTATATTATAGCATGGGGAAGTAAGAGGCATTTAAAAATAACTAGAAACATAACCATCTGGCGAGCCGCTAATGTTGTATTGATGTTTCTTCTGTAGGCAAGCTAACTGATATCCATGGAAATGCCCTTCAGTATAACAAGGAGGTGAAGCACATGAACTCTGCAGGCGTCCTTGCCACGCTGCGCAATTACGACTACTATGCAAGTCGAGTTCCAGAATCTGTGAAAAATGCACTTGTGCCTTAGAGGAAAATCTCATTTACTTAGCGAGGAGAAGGACACTTGATTCTCAGAATAATATATGTTAAAATGAATTGGATGGAATTATTAGAATTCCACTTTTACTTTATTCATTGTTGATCGGTGATTTATATTTAGTTACTTAGGAGTAGAAAAAGCAATTAAAGACTTTCTTGATTAATTAATCACCCAGGCCAATTGTGAGATCGGAAGGATTTGTAAAGTAAGCGTGTTACAGTTCTTTTCCTCCTTGTATTTGCAGGAATGAAAGGAAGGTTTAGTTTGAACTCGCTATTCTGGTCAGTTGTTTAATCAACATTCCTGTTATTGTGAACAAGGTTTCTTTAGGGCACAGAATCACAAGTTGTTACCTGAATCTCATTCTTGTTTTTCACAATAATTTTAAGTTTTCCTCACTCCAGTTATGAATATCCTGAAGTGTCATGTATGTTGATGAAACAGATTTATGGGCAAAGCTTCTTTGTAATAAATTATTTAATTCTAGCTCTTTATGTTCTTTACCACCTTTTAACATTTTTTTTTTTTTTAAGATTTTATTTATTTATTTGAGAGAGAGAGAACGAGAGGGAGAGAGCACATGAGAGGGGGGAGGGTCAGAGGGTGAAGCAGACTCCCTGCTGAGCAGGGAGCCCGATGTGGGACTTGATCCAGGGACTCCAGGATCATGACCTGAGCCGAAGGCAGTCGCTTAACCAACTGAGCCACCCAGGCGCCCCACCTTTTAACATTTTTAAGTAGTATTTGAAAATGACATATTCTCTACTGTGGACATTACTTTATTCTTATGGCGGCGTCATTCTAAAATGCGTAACTGTGGCAAGTTAGGGACTTACCTTAGTTCTTTCCAAGGAGAGATTATAACATAAGCTATCAAAAGTATTCTGACATTCTGCCTAGATTTTTCTTTTTTGGGTATCTTTCCAGTGCTTTTAAATAAATTTCTCTGTTACTGGATTAGGCAAGTCATCTAAATTAATGGTTCTCAAACCCAACTACATATCAGAATCACCCAGGAGGCTTTTCAGAAATACAGAGTCATAGGCTCATCCCAGCAATTTTGATGCTGTATATTTTAAGAAGGCTACTCCAGGGAGTTTGATAATCATTGAAGTTTAGGTAATATCTTCAGAACATCCGTAACCTAGCCTGAAGAGGTCTTCGTGGCTTTGATACCTTTGATGACTCCAGTCTCTTGGGACTCTCTTCTCAGTGATTTTCTTCTTCCCTCTTCTAGCCACTCCTACTTGGTCTTCTTTCTTCGTTTCTCCCTTCCCTTAAATGTCAACATTCACCAAGATTCTGCTCTAGGTTCCCTTTACTTTCTCAGTAGATGATCTAATTCACGCATATGGCTTCTGTTTGCCCTTATTCCAAAATCTTTATCTAGTTTAGACCTCACAGGGGTGCCTGGCTGGCTCAGTCAGTAAAGTGTGTGATTCTTCATCTTGGAGTTGTGAGTTCAAGGCCAACCTTGGGTGTAGAGCTTACTTTAAACAAAACAAAACAAAAAACTTCTCAGATTCTAAGTTGCCATGCCCAAGAGCCTGCTTTGAATGTCTCACAGGTGTCTGTGAATTATTATATCTACCAAGCTCTTCATTCTTTTCCATCCCTCCTTAAATTATTTTACAAATCCTCAAGGTGATCCTAATAACTGGCCATATGTGGAAATCACTTCCTAAATCCATTTACTTCCCTCTGAACAGAATTCCCTATCTATAAAGAGGAGACTAAACCTAATTAAGAAAAAAAACCCAAGTGCAATGTGAGAATAACTTTGAAGGCATTTTCTACAGGTTCCTATTTAAAAATGAGTTATCCAAGAGGCATATTTGGAAGTCGACATTCTCTCTTCATTCACATTGCCTATACGTTAATTTACACCCTCATACTCCTTTATTTCTTCCATACATCACTGTGGTGCCTTCCTGACTAATCTGCCTGCCTGCACTGTAACTCCTCTCCCTTCCACTTATCATATCCTCCAGGGTGATTTTCCACAAAATCGAATCTAGTAGTGCCACTCTCTTACTTAAAATCTTTCAGGGCTTCCTATTGCATTCAGGATAAAATACAAGTTTCTTGTCACAACATGTGACCCTCTAATGTCATGGCTTTTTCCTTCTCCAGCCTCAACTCTGATCACAAACTTATATCCAGCCAGCCATGCTCAACCCTTTAAAGTTCCCCCCCAAATACCATGCTTTCTCTCACCGTGGCTTCCATTCACTCTTTCAACAAATAATGTTTTGAGCATGTGCTATTTGTTACTTACTGCTCTAGGTACTAAACGTTTGGTGGTGGACGTAACACTGGCGTAAGTCTGTTCTTCTGTTGAGCTCATATTCTCGTGAAGCAAATCAGATAAGGAACAAGTAAATGAAATTATTTACCTTCTGGTAAAGCTGCAGGGGAAATCAGTTAGGAAGATTAGCTAGAAAGCAACAGGGGCAGGATGGGGGGCTGGAGGAGGATCTCCTTTATTTTTTTCAGATTTTATTTGAGAGAGAGAGCATGAGCAGGGGGAGGGGCAGAGGGAGAGGGAGAAGCTCTGTTCTCAATTCTGATTTTCACTGCCTTAGTTTAGGCCTTCATCTTTTATTTTCTCTCATATAGACTGTTGTAATCACATCTTTTTTTTTTTTTTTTTTAAAGATTTTGTTTATTTATTTGACAGAGACACAGCGAGAGAGGGAACACAAGCAGGGGGAGTAGGAGAAGGAGAAGCAGGCTTCCCGCGGAGCAGGGAGCCCGATGCGGGACTCGATCCCAGCACCCTGGGATCATGACCTGAGCCGAAAGCAGACGCTTAACAACTGAGCCACCCAGGCACCCCTGTTGTAATCACATCTTAACTGGTCTCTCTGCCACCATTTCTGCACACCCCAATCCATCTGCCATATTGCAGTGGTCCTTGTAAAATGCAATCCTAATCATCTCCCTCAGCCTCACTTAAAAGTCTTCACTGATTTCCTATCACAGGATAAAATCTGACTCTTCAGAACTCTTTATAATTTAGTGTCTGCCTACATTCTAGCCTTGTAATCTCTCATTGCAAAATATTTTACATTCTGACAGTAATGAACTGGCAAGTTTTCTAAATACACACAGCTTCATGACTCCAGGCTTTAGCTCATGTTCTCCCTTTGAACTTTTTTTCCATCCCCTACATATGCCATCCTTTACTATTTTCTCCTCCCTCCCCAACTCACCATGGATAATCATTTTCCATTGTCTGAGTTACCTTTGTACTTTGTGCAAACTTTCATTTATTCATTTGCCTTTTGTTTTGTTGATTTTTTCTTTTGCTGTGCAGAAAAACTTTGTATTTTGATGTAGTCCCAATAGTTTATTTTTTCTTTTATTTCCCTTGCCTCAGGAGACATATCTAGAAAAATGTGGTTACAGCTAATGTTAGATAAATTATTGCCTGTGTTCTCCTCTAGGATTTTTATGGTTTCAGGTCTTACATTTAGGTTTAATCCATTTTGAGTTTATTTTTGTATATGGTGTGAGAAAGGGGTCCAATTTCATTCTTTTACACGTAGCTGTCCAGTTTTCCCAACACCATTTATTAAAAAGACTTGTATATTCTTGCATATACAAGGATTGTATATTCTTGCCTTCTTTCTCGTAGATTAATTGACCATAATTATAACTATAGGTTTATTTCTGAGCTCTCTATCTTGGAATTGTTACAGTCTTAATAGGAGTCAACAGTTTATTGTGACCGTAAAGAGTTAATGTGGTATACTTTAATAGCATTGTGATGGGCAAAATAAAAGAGACAGTGCTTCTGCCTGCACTCTGCCCTGATCACACCACACCCAGAACATTTTGTACAGTTCTGAGGATCACATTTTAAAAGGCACATTGAGTAACTGAAGCATGTTTTGAAGAGGGCAGCTGGGATCGATTAAAACTATCATTTGAAGGATTATTGAAAGGACTGGAGACATCCGGCCTAGAGAACAAAGACATGGGAGATATCATGACAGCCTTCAATGTATGAAAAGTCATGTGGAGGATCCCAGAGCTGTTCTGCAGAGCCTCTGAGGATAGTGGACAGATGAACAGAAAAGCAGATTCAGGTGCATCTAATAGTAATAGGTGTTTAGAAACAGAGGGGGCTGTCTTGGGTGGTATTAAGTTCCTCGTCACTGAAGTTGTTCAAAAACAGGTTATTTGGTTATTCATTTTTTTATTTTTATTTTTTATTTTTTTTAAATGTTTTATTTATTTATTCATGAGAGTCAGAGAGAGAGAGAGAGAGAGGCAGAGGCAGAGGGAGAAACAGGCTTCCCGCTGAGCTGGGAGCCCGATGCGGGGCTCGATCCCAGGACTCTGGGATCATGACCCGAGCCGAAGGCAGACGCTTAACCATCTGAGCCACCCAGGCGCCCGGTTATTCATTTTTTTAGAAGGGGGGGGGGAATGAGCAAAAGGAGAAAGAGAATCTCAAGCAGACTCCCCATCGAGCGCAGAGCCTGACACAGGGCTCGATCCCATGACCCTGAGGTCATGACCTGAGCCCAAATCAAGAGTCAGATGCTTAACCGACTGAGCCACCCAGGCATCCCTTGTTTGTTGAATAAATGATTTCAGTATTCTTTGTGCATTCCCTAGTGCATCATATGGTAAAAGACACTTACTATGAAAAGAATTTTGAAAAGAGACCCAAGGATTTCTCAGCAAATAAATAGCGATCTTTTCCCTATATATCATATAAGACTCAATCACTCCATAATATTTAGTGACTGTACATCCTTGATGTGCAGGAAACTCTGTTGGACCCTTGTGAAACTTAATAACATCAAAGAAATCTTAAAAGTCATATTGACCAAGAGGTGTATGTTTGGGAGAGGGTAGATATCAGTGTAAACTACCGTAGTATTAGCACTGCGTGAACACATTGCTTACTACTACGTGGAAGCTGTGACCAAATCTGAAAAAATTACGTGAGGCATAAGTTGATGAAGTAGAAGGGCCCACAACCAGGGAGGAATGTGACTTTCACTTTGGAGTTCTTAATAGTCATAAAATAATGCTGAGCATGATAATACAAGTTTTCTCATCTTAATGGCATCATATAGCACTTGATAATTCTCTTTCCCCTACCCCCTCTAACCATTACCTCATTTAGCTTTACTAAAGTGTTTCCACACATTGAGAAAAAGTTTTATCCCTTGGCCATTTATGATACTGTGACCAAGAAAAATAAAAGGCTCTTTCATTGTTTTATGTTTAATGAAATTATGAGTCTATAATCTTAAATAAAGCTGATATGTAATAAAAGGGCCAGAACATAGGAGCTGAAGTTGCAGCAGCATAAGGAGCACTCTGCTGGGGCACCTGGGTGGCTCAGCAGTTAAGCGTCTGCCTTCGGCTCAGGTCATGATCCCAGGGTCCTGGGATCGGGCCCCGCATCGGGCTCCCTGCTCAGAGGGAAGCCTGCTTCTCCCTCTCCCACTCCCCCTGCTTGTGTTCCCTCTCTGGCTGTCTCTCTCTGTCAAATAAATAAATAAAATCTTAAAAAAAAAAATAACTTTTGTTATCTTGGGCAAGGGATTTCTCCTGTTCTTTTTCCACGTATAAAGTAAGTAGCTAACAATAGGTGGTGCTCAATGTACTCTTCAGCTCTACACGATGCTCCTGACTAAAGCAGATAGGATATCAAAAAGAAAATGGGGGGGGGGGGGTGCCTGGGTGGCTCAGTCATTAAGCGTCTGCCTTTGGCTCAGGTCATGATCCCAGGGTCCTGGCATCGAGCCCCGCATCGGGCTCCCTGCTCAGCGGGGAGCCTGCTTTGCCCTCTCCCACTCCCCCTGCTTGTGTTCCCTCTCTCGCTCTCTGTCAAATAAATGAATGAAAAAAATCTTTAAAAAAAAAAGCTCTCTGCTAAGTGATTTTAAAGGGATAAATTTAAAACAGAAAAAGTAACAAAAGATGATTCAAGACTACTCTGATTTCAAGTAGAACATTTTGTCTAATTTACTAGTGGAGATAAACCATCAATGGAGAATATGAGGTTAAACAGGTAACAGTTCCATTTCTCACTTTTGTGTTTGTATGTTATAAAAGACAATCTGTAAATATTATGTCTGAAAGGCTATAGATAAGAAATGCAAGATTAGCAAAAATTAAAAGCTTAAAGACAGCAAAAGCGATATGTGAAGGTATATTCAGGTCTGAGATTTGAATAAGAAGTCAGTCATATGAAAATCTGGGGGAAAATAATTTCAGGCAAAAGGAAAGTGGCACAAACAGATAAAAGATGTGCTAGTATTCTTTTTTTTAATTTGAGTAAGTCATTGGTTTACTGATAATATGTTTCATAAAAGAGATATATAAGAGTCCCAGATATTACCTGAATTCAAAGAAATGGAGGAGTCTGGGTTAATAAGTTTGAAGAGCAGGTGTAATTTGGTTTCATTAATGTAAAACAGTTCATAAACGATATTTCAACTTCAGAAGATGCAGTATTGAAATATTCCTTTGTCCATTCTTGAAGCTGCATGTTTTGTCCAAAGGGATTTATTTTTATTTATTTTTTTTAGAGAGAGAATGTGCATGGAGATGGGGGGGCAGAGGGAAAGGAAGAGAGAGAACCTTACCGAGACTCCATGTACAGGGTGGAGCCTGATGCGGCACCTGACGCAGAGTTGGAGCTTATGATCCTGAGATCATGACCTGAGCCAAAATTAAGAGTCAGACGCTTAAGCGACTGAGCTGCCCAGGTGCCCCTGAAGGGAATTTTTTTTTAAAAGGGAATTTTAGTGGGTAAAGTGTAGGTTTACGTGTGTGGAGAGAGAAATAGGCAGACATGCCATTTCGACTATTAAATTCTCTGTTATAAACTGATATTTAGAAAGGAAAACAAATCAAATAGAGCCTATTTATTTCTAGCAATCAATTTACTGGAACAACTCTGTGAGATTTTACCGAAAGTAGTTGACTGGCTGATAGCATCTAGGGAGAGGGGGCTCTGCCAGAGAGAAAGATGCTGTTGGTTTGAATGTGACTGAAGAACAGAAGGGTGATCACAATGGAAATTTTCATAAATTGGCAATGATGTTGGAAGTTTCCATGCCAGTGTCAGCTGCAGACTCTCTGCCCTGCTCAGTCACCTCCACAAGGGACTTGTGTAAGATTTTAGACACCTTAGCCCCCTGGCTCCTGGTCATGCCCTGTTGACTGAACGTATCCGCTATTCCCATGGCTCCCAGCATGGCCTTGACATCAGAGCTCTTCCACTTTGAACGGCGGGAAGTACAAATCTACATCTCTCTTGCTCATATTCTGTGAGTTGCCCAGGTTATCAATTTTTTAGTGGCGAGTTTATCAAGCTTCTGCAGACCACTTACTTCATTTGGCAGCAGCAAAATCCTGCTGAGATCTGCATGATCAATCCTGCTTAGATCAGCGAAGTCGTGCTTGCCTTTTTATGGTATTCCAGGATCTTGGCTTGTACATCCTTCAGGAAGGCAAAACTAAAGACCTTGCTTTGTTGCATCATCTGCTTAGATTTGCTCATATTCTTGTTCAGCCAAAATTCTCCTTCTTCAGTATGTTCTTTATCAAAATCCTGATCCCACTGCCCTTTGAAATAGACTTGTTCATCGGAACCAGTACAACAGAGCTGCTAGCAGAGCCATTGGAAAGTAATCCTTGATGTTCTTCATTTGTTTGCCTTTCCACCCAGGGATTAACTCTTCTTTCTTCAGCGTTTACATAATCAACAGATTCCACACTGGCTAGGTTAGGTTTGTTAACGTTATCCAAGTCCTGAAGAAACTGATGCATCATTTTTCCATAGAGCCTTTTGGTCATGATGTTCAGTTCATGTGCATCAGTGGGTTTCTTTAATTCAGTAAGAAACTTTTGAAATTGGTGATGCAGACATCTTGACTTTCAACCTGACCTGTTGTAGCCCTTCCTCTTGTGTGTCTGTGACTTCATTAAAGTGTGTCAGATTTCCCTCTCCTAGGATGATGTAATCTCGAGATCCTTAACTTCATTACATATGCAAAAACTCTATTTCCCAATAGTCACATTTACAGGGACTGAGGGCTAGGACTTGGACATATCTTTTCTTGGGAGACACAATTTAATCTACTATTTACCCCAGTGAACCGTACCTCCTGGTATTCATGCCTTTGTGCAGTCCTCTCTTTTGTATCTGGGTGGGCCCTGTGGGACTCACTGGTCACCAATCAAATGTTGCAAAAGTGATGCTGTGTGATTTCCAAAGTTAGATCAGAAGGAACGTGGAAGTTTACATCTTGGTCTTTTGGAACCTTCACTCTCGCAGTACCCAGACACCCTGTAAGAAGTCTTTAGGCTTTAAATGCAGCGGACCCAAGAAACTATGGAGAGGGAGTGGGGTCCAGCTGAGCCTAGGCTTCCAGACTTCCCACCGCAGGCATCAGGTGAGTGAACCGCTTCTGCACCTTCGACCACCCTAGCCTCCAGTTAAATAGCACCAAGTGACCCCACTTAGTGCCACGTGGGGCAACTGGTGGTGGTGGTGGAGTGGTGAGGTGAGATGGTTTTTGTAATCAATCCTTGGGCCCTTGACTCGAAGCGCGCGCGGGCGCGCGCGCACACACACACACACACACACACACACACACACTCCCCTCCCCCACAGAGGGTGGAGAGGAGAAATCCGATGACCCTGTGAAAGGCACGCTTGCAGAGTCCAGGCAAACAAAGCCCAAACAAATTCGGGCACCGCTTTTAGTAATGCCTTTTATAAATTAATCCTTCCTTTTTAAGCACTATTTTCACGTACGAAAATAACTTGGAAACACATTCTTCTTTTGAAAAATATGAGGAAACATTAGAAAAGCTCCCCCCATCCCCAGCGGAACCATGGCTGCCGGTGTGCTGTGCATGCGTCCACGACTTTTCTGTGTTTACAAACACAGTGCCATCAACACACTGCTCCACTTGCGGGCTCTGTTTCGTGGCTCACGTGCACGCCTCTCACACGGTGGAAACGGTCTCATAACTTGCTCTCCTCACTTTACCAAGTGTCGTAAAGTCCTGTTCACTTCAGCGTCTATCCCAGCGGCGTAAATCGCCACGTAGGCCCTCCTGTCCCCAGATGCAGAGGGGCGGGGTCGAAGGCCTCGAGCCCGCGGCGGGGCGGAGACGGCGCACGGCGATGACGCAACGCGGTGTGCGCGGAGACGGCGGCAGCCACGACGCAGGGGAGGGGCGAAGGCTGCGGCAACGTCAGGCGCGCGCACACGTTGCAGCTTCTTGCTTTCGGCGGGTTCGGAGAGGTTCTGACGGCCAGGCAGGCGCACTGACAGGTAGCCGCAGACCGGCGGAGATGGCGACGCTCTGTCTGACCGTGAATGCAGGAGACCCTCCGCTGGGTAAGGGGACGAGGCCGCCGACCTGCGTGGGTTGCATCAGCCGGGGAGGGTGCGGGGCAGGGAAGGTCGCCGCGCCCGGCGTTGCGCAGTGGCGGTCACGGTCTGGGAGATTAGGCCTGCCCTCTCCTCGAAACTGTACACGGAGTAAGCTCTGCGCCCCTCATCTTCCATCCCCTGGCATGTGGATCTGCTCCTGAAGACCGTTTTCTCGGGCGTGGAGGGAGGCGTGGTGTGAGCCCAGGCAGAGCGACGCGTCGCTCGGCTTCGGACCTTTTCTCTTAAGAGGGATGACTGTCAGCCAACTCCCCTCCCTTTTTGAAATGGCTTTCCATAGAGACCTAGAGCTGCTCGTAGAAATAGCGTTTTGAAAGTTAAAATCATCGTCTTCGCGTCCCCTCTTTAGCATACCCCCCTTTACTTACATCTCCCTTCCTCCCTCTTCTCAGAACAGATCTTCAATCCACTTGACTACCTTATGTTTCGTTGGGTTCAAGGGGAACAAGGCAGACAATTGTAGTAGCTGACGTTGCATTACAACGAGGTTGCATTTATTTTTAATTAATGGTGGCAGGGTAATTGCTGAACACTCAAGTACACTGCGGACTGATAGGGTTGCTTTACTACACACCCTTATGGATGTGGTCAACGCCAGAGTAAACGTCGGATCTGTCACATTCCTAGTACATGTTAAGTTCTGTTTGGATTTGCTTTTTCTGTGTGGCCGAGATTACTGTAGATAGATAGTTTAGGATTTCTGCTTTTTTATTACTTTGGGAAACAACGCAAAAGAATTTGAGTAGTTTGTTAATCTCCTATTGGTTAATGTGTATGCATAGTATAAACTCACAAGTACTTTTTTTTTTAAAGATTTTATTTTTAAGTGATCTCTACACCAAACATGGGGCTCGAACTCTATCGCGAGATCAGGAGTCACCCGCTCTACGAACTAAGCCCTCACAAGTAGTTTTTTAATGTGGGAGAAGTGCAGACTTTTAGATGCAGTTGACAAAATTACTCATTGCATTGTCAACTTCGGTGGTGTTCTGAGTCTTTTGAATAAAACCCACAATTTAATAGCCATTTTAAATATTTAAAAAATGCTAATGTTTTAGCATATTGATTCCAGTAATTATGGGCTAACCTCACACAAATCAATAAACTCTAAAAAAAAAAAAATGGGTTTGCTCTTTGGGCTGGAAAGTACTAGACAGTGTGGTCTCATGGTTAAGAGCAAAAACATTTGGTTCCTGGAGACCTGGGTCAGATCCTGGCTGCCACACCTTGGCGGGTTCTGTGTTTGGCTTCTCCCACAGTCCTCTGATTAAGAAAGGAAGACTAGTATTTTCTACATAGGGTTGGTTGCCAGAATTAAATGAGACTGTAGGTAAAATTCTGACACATTTTAGATATTCCATAGCTGTAGTTTTTACTAATGTTACTTAGCAAATCCCCCTGTTTCCTTAGTGATCCCATTCTGATTATTCTGAAAGAGGATCTTAGAGAAATTTATTGTCATTTTGAACTGTAGACCAATTATAGAGTATATGTTTGCTTTTCCCCTCCTTTTTTGTTTTTAATTCTTCCCACTGTTTGATTAAAAAACATCTTTAAATCAATAAAATTGGATGAAACATTTAGAAAAATAGATTGCATTGCTGGAATTTCCCTGTTTTACATGCATTCAGCATGTGAAGTGTTTTTTTTTTTTTAACGTTAAAATAATTTCAAACTTAAAAAGGTACAAGAATAGAACCAATTACTTTCCCCCCCCGTACCACTGAAGAGCATACTGCAGATAATGATGCTTCAACATCAGGAATATGCCAACATACAGCTCTCTTAAGCAAGGAACCTTTTTACATGACCTGGTAGGACCATCAAAATCAGGAAGTACACATTGATACCATTCTTCTGTTTAATGCAGACACCCTGTTCATATTCCAACACTAATTGTTCCAATAACACTCAGTAGTACAGGGATCAAAATCCAGAATCATGCTTTGCACCTAGTTGTCATGTCTCTCCAGTTTCTTTCGATCTGGAATTTTTTTTGTCTTTCCTTGGCTTTCATAGCTTTGACCTCTCTGAAGACTAAAGACCAATTACTTGAAGAATGTCCCAATGATGTTTCCTTTTGGCTTTATTCAGCTACACATCTTTGGCAAGAGTAGCACGGAAGTGATTCGTTGCTCTTCATTGCAGCCCATAAATTGGTGCATGAATTTGATTTTTCCCATTACCAGTGATCTAACCTTGATTACTTAAGATGGTGTCAGCCAGCTTTATGGACTGCAGAGTTTTCTCTTTGCATTTGACAGACATTTTGTGGGGAGATGCATTAGGACCATGTAAACATTCCACTCAAACCTTCGTTTACGTGTTTCAGCACCCATTGATGCTCCCTGCCCAACTTGATTATTATTAAGAAGATGCCAAAAGGTGACCTTCCAATTCTGCTGTTCCTTCTACATGTATTAGTTGACATTTTTCTGACAGAAGATCTTTTTCTTTCCCATTAAAAAAAATTCGTAACAAAATGTCTCAGGTTATAATCTGTATTATTTACTTTTACTCTTTTAATTTAAAATTTTTATTTTTTAAAATTAGTTTTATTGAGCTATAACGTGCATTTACTAAACTTCACCAATTTAAAATTGACAGATACGTACAGTAACCACCGCAGTAATGATAGAGAATATTTCTCTCATTTTGGAAAGTTCCCTTTTGTCCCTTTGCAGTCAGCTTCCTTTCCCCATCTCTGGTCCCTGATAGCCACTGATCTGCTTTCTGTCAGTATTCTATTTTTTCTAGAATTTCATATACATTGAATCATATCATATATATTCTTTTGTACCTAGGATAATGCTAACTTGTTGCCTGTAACAGAACTTCAGAGCTTCATGCTTTTTATTTGCTATATAGGATTTCCTTGTATGGACACATTAAAACTTGTATCATTTACATTAGTAGTTACATTGCTACTGTTTGCCAGTGGGAGCCCCTCCAAGTTGGCCTCTCTGTCCTTTTGGCTTATCTGTTTGATTACTTCTTGCTTTCTAGCACAGAATTTTCCAGGTCTGTCTTGTACCTTCCCTGCCACAGCCCTGTTTCTGGTGGAGCTTGATATTTAGAAATCAGTATCTGGGTGCTGGTGGTTCATGTTGGCCAAATTTAAAGGACAAAAGATTAATCAATCAATTTAGGATATTTAATAGGTGTTGAGAGGCAGATTACACCGTGTTTTAGAGTTTAATTTCTGGGCCTGCATTCAGTTCCTGAGTGTCACATATTTAGTCAAGGACTTTGGGTTCATTATTTAATCTTTCCAAGCCTCAGTTTCCTCTTCTGTAAAATGGAGATAAAGATGTTTACGTCTTAAGATCACTACAAAGATTAAAAATTATAATGACTGTAAAGCATTTTAGCATAGTGCCTACCACATAGTAATCACTCAGATGCTATTAACAGTAGTTTTTATACAAGGCACTGTTCTCATTTCTTGTCTCCTGAGGGAAGAAAAGATTTATTTCGATGCCCTTAACTGGAAGCTGAACATACTCAAAAGCAGTTGGAGTATGCCAGTGAATAGTTTCTTATATATTATTTTCCCAAGACCAGAAGATGATCCTTTCTCTTTATAGACTACTGGGAGAGAAGTTTACTCCTTGGTTTGTTGAGTCATGCTTTATGATTCAGGTTTTAAATACTACATTGTTAATAAAGAAAAATCTTTTCATCTCATTCCACTTAGGAGCTTTGCTGGCCGTAGAACATGTGAAAGACAACGTCAGCATTTCTCTTGAAGAAGGGAAAGAGAATATTCTTTATGTGTCTGAGTAAGTACTTCTGTGTCTGTTTTCAGTACTGAACAGCATTTTTTAAATATTCAGAATTCAATGTTCTATGCTTGTTTTATTTGCTAGTTGGTAGATTAACTCTAGAAAGAAGTATGCTTTTCTTCCTCATTCTTAAAAGAAGTATATCCAGAGGCTTATATTTGTCAGCAAGCTATCTGATCCCACTTATAATCTAAAAGAAACTAGAAACGTACAGAAAGATTTTTTTTTTCTTTTTACTTTTCTGTTTTTGCAGGTTTCTACAATGAGCATATATTGTATGGTTTTTTTATTATTTATTTATTTTTTAAATTTTATTATGTTATGTTAGTCACCATACAATACATCATTGGTTTTGATGTGGTGAGCATATATTGTATGTTCTTGATTAAAGTGAATCATGTGCATCCCAGGATATATGGAAGATTAAACTTTTTTTTTTTCTGGAACCCACTGTGAAGAATAAAAAGAACTGGAAGGGGAGATATTATTATCCTTAATTTTAGTTTAATGAAACTGAGGAATAGATATAACCTGGTTTCAGATTCTTTTAAGAATACTTCGGGGCGCCTGGGTGGCTCAGTCGTTAAGCGTCTGCCTTCGGCTCAGGTCATGATCCCGGAGTCCTGGGATCCAGCCCCACATCGGGCTCCCTGCTCCGCGGGAAGCCTGCTTCTCCCTCTCCCACTCCCCCTGCTTGTGTTCCCTCTCTTGCTGTGTCTCTCTCTGTCAGATAAATAAAATCTTTAAAAAAAAAAAAAAAAAAAGAATACTTCACCACATAATAAAATCTGGACCAAATTGAAAGAAGTTTTCAAGGGTATTCTCAAGCTGGATACAGATTTGAGATGTGTTTAAAAGGTTCATAATAAACTGACAGAAAGACTTATATTGGGAAAGGGGCAAGATACATAAAAACACATACTCACACACACTCTTCTCCTCCCCATCTCCTCCTTCCTCCCAGTGTAGTTGTATCATAATTTTGGTTAGGTCGCCATTCAGTGTTTACACTGTAATGACCCGGTAAGTTTTGTTCATTGCTGAGCCACATATTATGATTATATTTTTGTGTACAACTTTTACTTTTCCATGAATAATTGTTTGCTTTGTTCTCTTTCTTCTGAAGCCTCTCTGATTCAGGGGTCTGTAGGAATATTTTCTTTTGATTCAGTATTCTGAAATTTCACAGTAATATGGTCTGGTTTGGGTCAATTTTTTTTTTTAAAGATTTTATTTTTAAGTAATATATACATCCAATGTGGGGTTCGAACTCACAACCCTGAGATCAAGAGTCACATGTTCTACTGACTGAGCCAGCTTGGTGCCCCGTGTGGGTCTATTTTTAATCTGTTCCGCTGGGTAGTTAGTCTCCTTTCAATGTGGAAACTTGGAAATCCTTCTGTTTTGGAAATTAAAAAAATTTTTTTTCTTTGATGATTTTCTCCTCCATTTTGTATTCTTCATATGGATGTTGGGATTAAGTATCACCTTCATTTTTCATCTATTTTTCCTTTTTTCTTTACTTTCTGGAGAGTTCTTCAACTTTATCATTCCTATTTTTCTATTGAGTTTTCTATTTCTGCTATATTTTTATTATCTAAGAGCTCGATTTTTTATTTTTTGAGTACTCCTTTTATAGTATCCTTGTTTTATGATTGCAATATATTGTTTCATTGCTTAAAGGAAATTTATTTACTTTTTAAATTTTCTTCTCCCTAATTTGCCTAAGTTGCATTTTTCTGTGTGTTTATTTTGGTTACTGTCTTTCACATTAAAAGCTTTCTTCAAATATTTGGTAACTCCTGATGACCTTCTCAGATTTTAACTGGAATTTAAAGCTGTTTATAAGTTCTGAATTCAAGGGTAGACTTGTTAGCTCTGAGCATACTTTGTGATGGTCTGATTGAATGGTTCACTTAGCGGGAACTTCTGATGTTAGTATCCTTAGTTATTTCTTCTTAGGCTGATCAGATTATTTAGTGAAGACTTTCAGTCTCCTGTTTGGAAGATAAAGAGTTGATGCCAGAATATTTTGGAAGCTGAGGGTGGGAAGAAGGCTTTGGATCTCAGCATCTAGTATGTATGTATTCATTCTCCCAGTTACCTGCATAACCCAGTTCACAGCTGTGCCAGATTTCCCCCAGTTGAGAGACCTTTGTTTTACTCTTTAGAGAATAAGGCTTCAGTTTTTGCCAAGATTGAGTAAGAGGAATGGTTCAGCTGAGCAGAATAGGGTTTGGTGGTGTCTGTTTCCCACTGATTTGTAAATAGACTTTATACCACCCCTCCTTATTTTAGCCCCAGTTCACTCTCACTTCCATTGATTCATTAGTCTTTTGTGGATTCTAAAATTTAGGTTGGGTTGGTTTTCAGCTTTGTCCACTACCCACTTAAAATTCAGTTTCTTCAGACTTGTTGAATTCATCTGCTGTTTAGCTTCTTAAACTGTATTGTGACTGTTTCTTCTCCTTAGTCTCTTTTTCCTTATGGGTGTGTGTGTCTTTTAAAAAAATTTTTACAGAACAATTTTGATGGGGTTTGAGCTGTCCTCTTTACTTGGAAGTTGATACAACTAGCCTCTCCATGACTGTATATCCTTGATTTCTCTGCCTTGATTTATTTTAAATCGCTATTGATCTTGATATCCCAGTTATATTTTCATATTTCCACCACTGAATAGACAATATTTAGAAGGACAAAGCATTATAGATAGTTCACTCTAAACCGAATTTTTGGATTTGGCTGAACATTCAGAACAAATTGGAGTTTGATAGATACAGTAAAGAATACATTAGGCGGATTTTTTTTAAACTGTAGTTGAAAATACATGGTAGATATAAGGTTTAATATTTTTATACTTCTTTGTAAGCCTCATGACTGCTACTGATTTGCTAGAGCTGTGGTAATATTTTATCTCATGCTTGTATTCTAGAAATGTGGTATTCACAGACATAAATTCCATACTTCGCTACTTGGCTCGAGTTGCAACGACAACTGGGCTCTATGGTTCTAACCTGCTGGAACATACTGAGGTAAGGAATGAACATTTCCTTGGGTTTGTTTTGATTTATGTTCTGTTCTTTTGAGAACTTCATTTTATTGTTGGCTTACGTACTATTATTATATGTAAGGATATTCATGGAGTTTAGTGGTAGACCTAGTTAAGGAATTCTCATCCTGTTTTTATTTTCGGGGGGGGGGGGAGAAAAACACCTAATGTCTCCTAAGTTTGAACTTTTAATCCCATACGAGCTGTCCTGTTGGGTCAGTGAGTGCTGTCTTCTTCCTAGATTCCCAGGAAGGAATCAGGTGAGGCAGCAGGCCTAGAAAAGTTAAGAGATTTTCCCAGGGTCACACACGTAGTTTGGATCCCCTTTTCCTTTCTAGGTATACACTTTAATTAATTACAGCAGCAGTAGATTAACTTCCAGTACTGCTGTTTAGATGCTTTCTGTTTGTTTGTATTCAGCTCCACCTCTCCTAATTTTTATAAAATTCAGTATACAAAGAATAGTTGCCTAGGCATTTAGTTTTAAATTTTACAGGTAGATGAATCTGTTTGGCTAGGTATCACCTATTGGTTTTGTCTAAGTATCACCTAGTGGGTTATTCCTTCCTGCTGCCAGTTCTCAAATCTTTGTTTTTCTTTTTCTTCTCTGAAGTGCTTCTCTGCACTCCTGGGGGGGTGGGGGAGAAGCACAGAAATATAACAATGAAATTTGTTTATTTAAATGCCAATTTAGATCTCAGGCAACCAGAATTAAATCCATATAATGGCAAATCCTGTAATTTGAGATGAGATTAGGCATGATTCTGAGGTCATTTGTTTGTTTAAATCTAAACCCTGAGGTGCATTTCTTTTCGATCTTTTATGTCCACAGATTGATCACTGGTTGGAGTTTAGTGCTACAAAATTGTCTTCATGTAATTTGTTTACTTCTGCAATCAACGAGCTCAATCATTGCCTGTCTCTGAGAACATACTTAGTTGGAAATTCCTTGAGCTTAGCAGATTTGTGTGTTTGGGCCACCCTAAAAGGTATCATTTATTCTTCCTGAAGAATGCTTTATTTTTATTACTTGATATTTTGCTGGATAAGAAGTGTGCATTTTTCTATATACACATATGTATTGTGCATGTGCACGCGTGTGTGTGTAGAAAGAGAGTCACTTAGGACTTCCTTGCAAAGGAATGACTGCTTTGGCTATTTTATTCCTGTCCAGGCACAGGAATTCCCAATCCTTTGCTGTCCTGAGAGGTCTTTTCTCTCTCACTAACCCAACTCCCTTCTGCTTGAGAAGCTGACCTTGGTCCTGCTGAAGAAGCCCTCATCCCATTTATGTCAGCACCTCTGTTGTCTCAGTCGTTCCTTTACTCCAGGTTGTTGTCTTTGATCACTTAGTAGGGGTATATGTGTGTTTGAGGGGGTGATCTGGAGTTGTTCCTCCTGGAGGTCACGGATTCTCTATTCTGACTACTTGGCAACAGGGTAGGATTATAGGATTGATGAGAGGTATAAAGAGGACTTAAATTTTGTTGGCTTATTTTCTTTAAAAAAAACAAAAACAAAAAACCTGAAGCAAATATGCCAGAAAGTTTTATCATTCTTTAAATCTGCATCATGTGGGGTTTTTTATGTTGTGTGTACTATTTTTGTGGCTAAAACTTTTCTCCGAATTCAGTTAAATTGTTATAATAATAACCAACATAAAATGAAGGCCTTTTCTAATTAGATGTTTTCATATATAGGTTTGACATTTTCATCTTTTTGATTTTTGACTTAGTATTCATGAAAGGATAATATCTTAAGGATGTAACTTTGTGATATTAAAGAATTAAATTTTCCTTCACTGCCTACTTTTGATACTGCATTTGAAGAAATGAGCTACTTCTTGATCTTGATAGGAAACTGTTTTGTTTTCTAGTTGATCTACTTAAAGCCTTTCCTTAATTATGAAATATGACGTTGGCCTTATAGTGGGTGTGTGGTGGTGGTGAGGGCAGGATTTAGTACAGCAAAAATATTTTTAATTAACTTCTGTGAATTCTGTAAAGTATATTAAAATACTAGAAAACATTACAGTGTATACCTAGATTGCAAATTTTTCATTATGGAAGCACATTTTTTTTTTTTTTTTAAAGTAGGCTCCACGCCCAGCGTGGGGCTTGAACTCAAGATTCTGGGATTAAGAGTTGTGTGCTCTGTGGATTGACCCAGCCAGGCACCCCTTTAGAAGCACAACTTTAAGCCATCTCATTTACTTAAATTAACCACGATTAGAATTTTGCTTTTAAAGTTGTGGATTTATTGAATGGTTTTAAAATTATTTTTGCTAATAGGCAGTGCTGCATGGCAGGAACAGTTGAAACAGAACAAAGCTCCAGTGCACGTAAAACGCTGGTTTGGCTTTCTCGAAGCCCAGCAGGCCTTCCAGTCTGTAGGTACCAAGTGGAATGTTTCAGCGACCAAAGCTAAAGTGGTAAGCTTTTTTAAATGCTGATATCTTAGTTGGTTTGAGACCATAGATCTGAAAAGAAAATTATTCCTACTTATAGTTTATTTTTCTTTTCATGTGTGAAAAATCTTCTTGGAAAAATCTGTGGAGTCTGTTAAGTCTTGGCTTGCCTTTAACTGTTTAACTCCATAAAGCCTTAATCTTTGTAGTTATATGCCTAAAATATTATGATCATCCAGTGTATGTCCCTTAGGAAATCCAAAATCCAAGTAACTAAAATCTCATTATTTATAGCTATATGATTTTTTCTTCCTCTCAACTCTCCTGTTTGTTCATTTTTGGCCATTGAGTCCTGGGCTTCTGCAGAGCCTTTTTGTTAATCTCTAGGAGGATGTGATGTAGAGTCCAGTAGAAAAGATTCTCTTCCTCAGCCAGAGTCTCTCTGCTTTGATCTGTTCCACATATTAGGCATGTGTAGTAAAGTTTCAACTTAAAGTTTCTTTTCCATTGCAGTAAAAATTTGAAAACTACTGCCTATTTGGATCAAGACACCACAGTCCACTCTCTTGTTTTGGCTAAAAATCGTCACTCATTCTTCACCATTTTTCCCATGGAATCAGTCACCAAGTTCTGTTCTCATATCTATTGATACGTTTTCTATCTCCACTGTTACTGATTTTTATTGAAACCTCATTACCCCTTGGTTGATTTAATACCATAATCTCATTCAAGGTCTCTGTCTTTTCTAGTTCAGCCTCTGCGTTGTCCTGGGTATCATTTTAGAAAACACAAATAAATGGTCCCATTACCCCTGGGATTTCCTCGTTGCCTAAAACCTAAAAGCACGTGTATGAGGGGCTTCATATTTTGGACCTTGTCAACAATTCAGCTTCCTTGCCTATCCACCCCACATGCATTTCTAACTTTTCATGGACATCGCACTGTCTTTATGTCTTACCTGGGCTATTGTTCCTTTTCTTAGAAAGAAGGCCCTTACACATTCTGCGTCTGACACATTTCCACTTATTTTTTAAGGTCCAGCTTGGTTCTTACCTCCTTTTAAGCTTTTCCTGATGAAAAGGCTATTGGTTAACTTCAACTGACTGCTCTAACAGCCCTCTATAAATATATATGTATATCTCTGTTACCAGTGGTTGGTTTTGTTTACATCCTTCACAAGGTTTTGGGTCCTCAAGTGCAAGGACAACGTTCAAGTCCTCATTTATCTTATAACCATGCCTGGTACATAGTGGGTACTGAGGAAGTATTTGTTGAATGAATGTATTCTTAAACATTTAATGATATAACTGTATTTGTTGTTTCTGTTCTGCTTTTCAGACACCTGAGAAAAAACAAGATGTTGGGAAATTTGTTGAGCTTCCAGGTGCTGAGATGGGAAAGGTTACTGTCAGATTTCCTCCAGAGGCTAGTGGGTAAGAAAATGTAACTTGTAATTACAATGGAATATATTTAGCGGAAAAGCTTAAAATAGTTAAATACTTATAATATTACTAGAATACTAATATAGAAGAAAATAAGTAAGATTTTAATTATGGGAATCAAAATTCTAAACATCTTAATAGTCTGTTATTGACAGCTGATGTTAATGTATTAAATTTGTAGTTTTAGCTTATTAATCAGACAATTGTTATTTTACCCCAGACAGAATTTTAATTATAGAGAATACCCATAAATATAAAGTCTTAAGTTTTATTTGCATTTTGAAATTTTCAGCTCTCATTTAATAAGGATTTGTATTTGTACCCTGAGCAGTCCTTTCGGTTAGCAGAAGTTATGGCAGAATTATTTTTAAGTTACTTTTTTTCTGAAATAAAGAAAGGGGCATCCTGAAAAGCCTATTCCTTTTCAGTTTTTTCTGTTACCAGCAGGCTTCCTAACCCCTTTCACTTTTGGCACCGAAAGAAAATAATAACATTTGAATAGCTCTTTGGAGAAAAAGACTTGTTCTGGCTGGTGGACACCAGCCTGGGGCTGCCCCAGGCCTTGCCCAGCATTGCCCTGGGCTGAGGGGAATCCACCTTCGCACATGCATCAGCCTCTTTGAGCATACTGGACAAGCTTTGTAATAGCGCTCTTCCAGTGGGAGTAATACAATAAAATGTGTCTTATTAAAGCAATTAGCCTCAGGAACCTAGCCATTAGGATAGAATTGTGCCATATTTGGTAAATGAGGTGATTTTTTTCTCCCTAAATTTTGTTTAATTTTAGATTTTGTATTTTATAGCTAAATTCTTACCCATTCCACCCATAAGTGGAATGTGTAGACAATAGAAAGCAGATAAGGAAGAAAACCATTTTATTTTAGCTGTTCTTAGTAGTTCTTCACAAACTTTTCATAAGCACCACTGACAGGAAAATCTGTTTTAGAATTCCACTTTTTCTCTCTGCTTTTCTA
This sequence comes from Phoca vitulina, assembly GCF_004348235.1. NCBI lineage: Eukaryota > Metazoa > Chordata > Mammalia > Carnivora > Phocidae > Phoca > Phoca vitulina. The sequence goes on from NW_022589729.1 coordinate 6,234,314, forward strand.
AGTTTGCTGATGAAGGTGGTGAAATGAAGGATAAATAGAAGATGAAGGAGAAATAATGAATTTGGAAAATTCACAGACTAAATTATTAAGTGGTCGATTGGTAGTTAACTGGGTGGAATCCCATAAATAAGACTTAACCATATGTGCTTTAATTCCCACAGACATCTTGGGTCCTTGTGGCCCAGTATTCTGCTCTTCTGTACTTGGTGTGTGAGAGGTCCTGGTTTCCCATTGGTAGTGACTTCAATGGTTTGCTAAAGCCACTTTCTTAGCAGTGGCTGTTTATAGCTCTGGCATTTGAACATTAGTCCTTTTAGACTCTTTCTATGTTTTTTGTCACTGTCATTTCTTAGAATAGTGAGTGCCTCATCTTTATAATTTATGAAGTACATTTGTCTGCCATAAATTATATCAATTTCAGAGACCATGCTCTTGGCCAAATACAGTTTTGGGATTTGGAATATAAATCAGTATTCAGGTTTTCTCGTCTTTTTTTGTTTGTTTTTTGTTTTACTATTCATAATTTTATCATATCCCTTTATACTGCTAAAGAATTCTTTAATTTTTCTTTTCCTAAGATTTTATTTTTAAGTAATCTCTACATCCAGCATGGGGCTTTAAATTACAACCTTGAGATCAAGAGTTGCATGCTCTACCGACTGAGCCAGCTAGGCTCCCCCTGTAATGTTTCTTTTTAGTCATTTTATTTTTCTGTGTCTTTCATGAAAGGCCAGAACGCTTGACTTTTTTTGTTTGTTTGTTTAAGATTTTATTTATTTATTTGACAGAGAGAGCACAAAAACAGGGGGAGCAGCAGGCAGAGGAAGTGGGAGAAGCCGATTCCCTGCTGAGCCAGGAGCCGATGCAGGGGTTTGATCCCAGGACTCTGGGATCATGACCTGAGCTGAAGGCAGATGCTTAACTGACTGAGCCACCCAGGCGCCCTGAAGGCTTGACTTGTGCCCTTGTTCTTATTCTTAGCTAACGTATATAGAACCTGTTACGTGCAGGTACTACCCGGCATTGTACATTTACTGTTTTAATAGCCCTGTGAGGAAAGCACTTTAATAGCTGCATTTTACAAATGTTTTCAGAAACATTCCTACAACATTTTGGTAGTTTGCCAAACTTGTGCTATTTGGCTCTAGAGTCCATTTGACTTAAAATTCTGCAGCCTATATCTGTTACATGTGGCAGAAGCCCAATTCGGCGTTTGTACTAACTGACGCAGCATGAATCTTACTTTCTTTAGTTAGCTAGTTGTCTCTTGAGCTGATTATTTTAGTTACCTTGTGAATATTTTATAGTCCTTTTAGCTTTCTGGACATTTAGAATTGTTAGAACCACACACATTATTTCAAATTCACAAACAGTATCTTTAAGGTAATGGTTCAATTTCCTGACCTCTCTTAATTCCTTTATGTAAAGCCTAGCACATTAACTGTCTTATAGTATGCGTGGTCAGTGATAATTAGTTTGTTGTTTTTTTTTTCTTCCTAATGATGGTTATAGCATGATACAGGTATGGCACTTTGAACAAAGACTAAAGATAGTGTTTCTGTTTCTTTTTTCTTTTTCTTTTAAGATTTTTATTTATTTATTTGACAGAGAGAGACACAGTGAAAGAGGGAACACAAGCAGGGGGAGTGGGGGAGGGAGAAGCAGGCTTCCTGCTGAGCAGGGAGCCCGATGTGGGGCTCTATCCCGGGACCCTGGGATCATGACCTGAGCCGAAGGCAGATGCTTAACGACTGAGCCACCCAGGCGCCCCAGTGTTTGTTCCTTTCTTGGAACTCACAGTCCTTTGTTCTATTTTATTTTTGGTAAACCTTTTATTTTAGGGGTAGTTTTAATTTACAGAAACATAGTAAAGATAGTACAAAATGTTCCCACATACACTGTACCCAGTTAAGTCTGGTACCTTTGTCACAACTGGTGAACCAATATCAATTTATTATTATTATTATCACCTAAACTCCATACCTTTTTTGGATTTCATTAGTATTTCCCTAATGTCCTTTTTCTGTTTTAGAATCTCATCTGGGTTACCAGTGACAGCCTTTTATATTATGCAGAAAGTTTTGAATAACCCTAAATGCATTGCTTTGTACTTGTCTATGTTAACCTGTGTGCATATATATTCTTAACATTGAATCATCAATCTAGAATGCTGTGTGAATTTCGAAAATGTGGATTGATTTAAAAATTGAAGTGAAGACTTGCAGGGAGTTGTATTTTCCCCTCCCCTATTGATAGCAGCTGAGATCAGGTTGGCGTCAAACTAGGACCTAGTGCAGTGGGACCATGGCTACCATTAGTGGAAACCAGTAAAAATTCGTGAGAGATGATTAAGCTTCCTTGATTCATGCCGTATTTGCTGCCCAGGAAAGGGTATTTTCTACAGTGGTGGTATAGGATACTGCTTTTTACACACTTAGCTGATAGAGGAGAATGTTGATCTAGAATATTATCAGCAGTGCCTGTGACGTATTTTATTCCTTTTAATTGCCAACTGCCCATAGGAACAGAATAGTGTTTTCATAGATTGGGATTCACAGAGCGTTGGTACTGGAAGGTCCTTTAGCTAAAATCCTTTTATTTTGGCTTCTGAGAAAACAGACGCCTTGAGAAGTAAGTGGCTCCTCTGCAGCCTCCTGATCCCCACGTGCCCTTTCATGGAGCCCTCACACGGCAGTGGTGACCTCAGAGGTGCCTCTGGCTGGCGTGCATGAGGTGGGTGCTCGGCTCTCAGTAGCATCAGGTCTTAGTGGAGAGGATACACTCCCGCGGAGCATAGCATTGGAAGCCATCTCGGAGGCAGTTTTCCTCTAACCAAATGACCACTCGTTTCCTCTGTAAGAGAAAAAAAAAAAAAGATTTTCCTTAAGGTTGTTTATTTTGTTTTTTGTTTTGTTTTTTTCTCCTTAAGGTGGTAATATTAACAAATAACTTTTCCCTTTGTGAACTTGTGCATATGAAATTGTTTCTTGTGATTATTTTATAAATGTTGTAGTCTTTTTCTTCCTGTGAAGGTCAGATTTTCTATCACAGTACTTTTTTGTTAGAAAATAAAATATGACTGGAGTACCAACTAGAAGGATTTTTGTTTAGTCCTCATCTCCTCAAAAGGTTAAGTTTAAATATTTAGTTAAAACATGTTAATGAGTTTCTTTGTGAAATGTTTTTGTTTTAGTTACTTACACATTGGGCATGCAAAAGCTGCTCTTCTGAACCAGCACTACCAGGTTAACTTTAAAGGGAAACTGATCATGAGATTTGATGACACAAATCCTGAAAAAGAAAAGGAAGATTTTGAGAAGGTAATTAAAGGTGTAGTGATGACCCTTTGTCAGAAAAGTTAATGAAAATTAGAGGGTGACCTGATACCTTCATGGTATGAAAATAAGTTAAGTTTGTTCTCATAGCTGCTTTTTCCCCTCATCTGTATATTTTGTGTCTGAGACCTAAGCCAAGCAATATTGAGCTCCATACCAAAAAAACTTCAATTTATTTTTTTCTTCCTCAGTTGTACAATTTACCAGAGTGTGCTATATTTTCCTATAAGTACCAGCTTTTTAAATGAATTGGTCACTAGAGGCAGGTTTCCTTTTTGTCATACAATTGTTAAGTGTATGAATGAAAGAAACACTTAAGTAGGTGTTGGAAAATTGGGAAGGTTTCCTATCCTCTTTTATTTTTTTTATTCAGAAGCACTGCAATATATTCAAAGAGAGGGCAAATGATTGTCAGTATGACCAATAATAACCAGTTTTCCAGAGTAAATGGAAAGCTCCATCATGAGATCAGCCTTCTCAGCTGCAAATTTGGAGACTAGTATAATGAATATCTTTTTTTTCTTTTCTGATCTAATATACAACTTGCACAACCATTTTCAGCCTTTTTATTTTATTTCATTTTATTTTTTTGACTGATGGTGTATAATTATATTTGCCCAAATGCAGTTATCAAGGATTGAAAATACACAAGAAAATGCAAAAGATAAATTGATGGTTATTTTGGATTCTTTTTGCAGGTTATCTTGGAAGATGTTGCAATGTTGCATATCAAACCAGATCAATTTACTTATACCTCGGATCATTTTGAAACTATAATGAAATATGCAGAGAAGCTAATTCAGGAAGGGAAGGCTTATGTGGATGATACTCCTGCTGAGCAGATGAAAGCAGAACGTGAGCAGAGGATAGAATCCAAGCATAGGAAAAACTGTAAGGCACATTTAGTGTTTTGTATTTTAACTGATGATTTTTGAATCTGTTCTTTAGTAGAACAAGATTTCTATGAAAGATGCTGATTTGAGACACATTTGGGAATATGATTCATACATTAATTCATCACAGAATTCTTTTTATCATCTTTACATTGTTGTTACTTTGTGGGCATCACAACTGCATGCGAAGTGTGTGTGCCCTTAGTGTCCCACTTACTAAGTGCCATCTTCTGCATTGTATTCATGCCGTTTGAATGGTTAGTTCTGCAACTTTTTGTAGTTCTCCCAATTTAAATACTTAGCTTTTCTATAAAAGGTTTGATGATCATGTTATTAGTACCCAAGTCATCTTCTTAGCATGTGGGTAAATGTGAATATAATATTGATTATAATATTTAAGCTTGATACTACTCTATACCTCAGAAATATTACTTAATGAAAGAGCATATCTTTCTTTTTTTTTTTTTTTTTAAGATTTTATTTATTTGACAAAGACACAGCGAAAGAGGGAACACAAGCAGAGGGAGTGGGAGAGGGAGAAGCAGGCTTCCCGTGGGAAGCCCGATATGGGACACGATCCCAGGACCCTGGGATCATGACCTGAGCTGAAGGCAGACGCTTAACGACTGAGCCACCCAGGCGCCCCAAAGAGCATATCTTTCTTATTCATTACTTGTCCCCTGAGCTACTGAATAAGGCTATTTTCATTCTGCAGTTATGTTGCCATAATTTCCACAATACTGAATTTAAATCTTGGCAAGTGTATAGTAAATTCAGTTTGTTACAGAAGTCTTTCTTTTTTCTCTCTCTTTTTTAAGTTTCCCTACATTTTCAAATACAGTTAACTGTACTTTTAGACCTCACTTGATTTTTTTGAGGGCAGGTAAAATGTGTCCGTTATCTTCAGGAGCGTCCACAGAGAATCGTGTAATAGTTCTTTCTTACCTACATGGGACAGGTTTTCAATATTCTCACATAAATAGAACCATAGCCACTTAGGACATAGAGTTCTTTTTTCTGGGATTAAACTTGTGTCATTGTTTTCTGTGATCTCTCATGTTTTTCAATCCAAGAGTCTCCTGCTTTCTGCTGGAATGACTGACAGGGCTTTCAGCGAGCCCATGGGCTCAGGCTCACAGCCCAAGCCATGCTCTTTACCTGGGCATGGGCTGTAGTGCTGATGCATGTGGGCCCTGTGGATCAAACCAGTCTGGTCTATCCCCTGGGCACGAGGTGGCAAAGGGGGACAGAATGGTTCTGCTTCAAAGGCGGTATTAAAATTTGAGGGGGTCGGGCTGGCCAGTTGTGCTGTGATGGGAAAATGGGAGATGCAGGATGAGAAAAACCTTCAGGCCTCTTGCTCTCTCTCTTACCCTTAATCAGTACTACATCATTGGAATGTGTTGATTTGACTTCTAAAAACGTATTTATAGAGTATATTTTGTAAGTGTTCTGTGAGACTTTTTCATAAGAAAATGATGCATTTACTTTTCATACCAGATATTAGAACTATTACAGTACTTTTAAACTAGTGGAGTGTGCTTATAATATACAAATAGAATATGAAAATTTGTATCAAATTATGGGACTATTAAACTAATTTGAATTCAACTAGATTAGTAATACATTAGATAAACTGTGATATAATTATCATTTCATAGCTATTGAGAAGAATCTGCAAATGTGGGAAGAAATGAAAAAAGGAAGCCAGTTTGGTCAGTCCTGTTGTCTGAGAGCAAAAATTGACATGAGTAGTAACAATGGATGTATGAGAGACCCAACGCTTTATCGCTGTAAAATTCAGCCACATCCAAGAACTGGAAATAAATACAAGTGAGTGCATCTCTTTCATTATGCTTGGTAGCCTACTACGATTTTGCTTTGATGATCTCTGTAAATAAAGAGTAGATGCAGAATAGTCAAGAGACTTGGATCTTTGTTCATCCACAGATTAGTAACTGCTATTGGTAAAGCATGTAATCTAATCTATTGGGGTGTTTACTCACCTATTGATTAAGGTTATGCTAGGTTATTTCTAAGATCATTTCCATCTATAAAAGTCCAGTCTGCTTTAAAGTTGCTTTTTATTTTATTTATTTATTTTTTTAAAGATTTTATTTATTTATTTGAGAGAGAGAGAATGAGAGAGAACACATGAGAGGGGGGAGGGTCAGAGGGAGAAGCAGACTCCCTGCCGGGCAGGGAGCCCGATGTGGGACTCGATCCAGGGACTCCAGGATCATGACCTGAGCCGACGGCAGTCGCTTAACCAACTGAGCCACCCAGGCGCCCCAAGTTGCTTTTTATGTATTGATTAGGTTTACTGTGGTGGATCTTTAGATAAAGATACTTTTTTTCCTCTTAAAAACTTGGATTCTGCTAGGCATAAATTGATTCACAAAAGTGATAGAATTGAAAATTTACAATAAGAAAGTATGTGTCTTTTTTCTACTTTTGATTAGTTTTCTATGTGGGTTTTCAGTTAATGATTTTTTTCTTTAAATGGATTCCCCTCCCCTATTAATTTACTTTTATAAAGTAACTAGAATATTCTTTTATACTTTGAAGAAGCCTACTACATATAAATGCTGAATCAACACTTCTGAAGAGATTAGTGAATGTAAATGCTAACCTGTTTAGCCAGTGTAATTTTCTTTAAACGTGTGGGTGTACATGTGTGTGTCCATATGTAGACAAACACCTTATACATGTGGTTACAGGTGTCTACATAAGTCTTTCATTTTTAACAGGGTGCTTCCTCCTTATTTTACTTAGCAAATACTTTGAATACATTTGGAAAAGTGAATTTGGGTACACATTTTCAGTATCAAATAATTGCTAAGCATAATGCAGTAACATTTTAATGAAGTTATATCCAAAAATTAGAAGGCATAATGCAATATTATATTTGTTAAAATTCAAATTAAAAGTACTTGCACATTGCGTACATTATTTTAATCAGGAATTGTTTTTAAGACTATTTCATCTTAAATGGAATTTTAATTAACCTACTTTTCTTCTCTTTTACTTGTCAGAGAAGAATATGCTTTGTTCTTAAATTCATTTAATTACAGGAGATTTAAGCTTAGGTATTTACTCAAATGTGGGATTAGTTAAGATGTTGAAAAGCTAAAAATTCCCTTGAATTATTATGTACAGTTGACCCTTGAGCAGTGTAGGGAGTTAGGGCGCCGACCCCCTGCACAGTCAGAAATCTCTATATGACTTTTGATTCCCCTAAAACTTAGCTACTAGTAGCCTCCTATTTTTTTTTTTTTTTTTTAAGATTTTATTTATTTATTTGACAGAGAGAGACACAGTGAGAGAGGGAACACAAGCAGGGGGAGTGGGAGAGGGAGAAGCAGGCTTCCCGCGGAGCAGGGAGCCCGATGCGGGGCTCGATCCCAGGACCCTGGGATCATGACCTGAGCCGAAGGCAGACGCTTAACGACTGAGCCACCCAGGCCCCCTAGTAGCCTCCTATTGACCAGAAGCCTTACTGATAACATAAACAGTCAATTAACACATATTTTTACATTATATGTATTATATATTGTATTCTTAAAATAAGCCAGAGAAAATAAAATGTTATTAAGAAAATCATAAGAATACCTTTGTAGTACTGCATGTATTTATAAAAATCCATGGGTAAGTGGACCCATGCAGTTGTAATTTGTGGTGTTGAAGGATCAGGTGTATTTTGCTTTTTGCTTTCTACCATGCTATACATGGCCATTACAGAAGGATGATTGTAGAATTTGCTGTGCCAATCAATACCCAATTGTCTATTAAATTGCAAATTTGCTTTTTTGTTTCAATATTGAGGGGTTAACTGATTTATTGTTCTCAAAGACATAATATTTTGATATACTTTGAATATTATGGGTAATACAACCTGTTGACTTTTAAGAAATTCCTAACTTGTAAGGAATTATATTTCAAATTACTATTGCTTCTTATAATACATAATCTAAGATGGAAATGGTAGAATGCTTCATTTTGCTTTTCAATATATTCCCTTTTTTTCCAGTGTTTATCCGACATACGATTTTGCCTGCCCCATAGTTGACAGTATTGAAGGTGTTACACATGCCCTGAGAACAACAGAATACCATGACAGAGATGAACAGTTTTATTGGATTATTGAAGCCTTAGGCATAAGAAAACCGTATATTTGGGAATATAGTCGACTAAATCTCAACAACACAGTGCTCTCCAAAAGAAAACTCACGTGGTTTGTCAACGAAGGATTGGTAGATGGATGGTATGTTTACTGTTATCTAGAATTGAGAGGAGGAAGTAAGAACATGGTCTATCAGTGATTTTAAAACTGTTTTGAGGGGTGGGGGTGGGGGGTGAATGGGAAGAGGTGGAATGGGTAGGCCTCTAGGGTTTCTAGTCCTTTATTTCATCTAGCACATCAAGTCCCCCTACCTCTCCCCTTTATTTTAGTGCTACAAACATGGAGTACCCATTTGGACCCTGGTGCATGGGAATGCAAAACACACAAGGGTGTATTCTCTGCAGATCTTAGCATTTTATAGAAAAGTAGTTGTGACTCTGTCCTTTGTATATCTGGTTACCATTCTCCACACTCTGCTGAGGCTCTGAGGCTTTTCTTTTCAGCTGGGTCCCAGGAAGGCCAAAAATGCCCTGAGTTGAGGTGAGGACATAAATGGTCTCTGCCTTGGTGTTGAAGACCCATCCTGTGGAGCTGTTGGTTTCCCAGAGGACTCAGCACCTAGGAAAAGTTTGCAAATCTCTGTAGCATATTAATAACCTATACAGGATTTCTATGAGAAAGTGGAGTATAAAAATTAAAGTCATCTTGTAGCTATATATCTGTGTAAATGAAACCTGTTCAGATGCATTACCATGCTGATAAGTCTAAGAATATATTTTATCCGAATTAACAGGAATGTATATTAGTTTCTATTAGCATCACATAATAGTGACAATATTAAGTATATGTTGAATAATATGTATTTTATACTGGTTTATTGTAGAGCCGAATCTGATAAAAGGCAAGTTTATCTTGGGCTCCCGGCAAAGAGTTTTATTGCAAACTTAACTAAAGTTTGCAAATTTCTGCAGAATGTTAATAAACAACGTATATATTTTTTACAACCCAAAGGACTTTGTGAAGTATATTCATACATGGATGACATGATACCATCTCTTAATCTGATTCTCATGGTCGTATGTAGAATAGGGACCTTGAATATTTGTTAAATTAAAAGCAAATAAGAATGTTCTAATGCATGGGTTTTCCATATTTGAAGATGTCACCTCTGTCTTTTTTGAAATGTGTTCTACTATTTCTAGTAGTGCATTTATTTTACTGAGCAGTATTTGACTAGAAAGCAGTTTTCCTCTTCCATGAATGTGGGCTCACCTGGTATTTGATCTACCCAGTTATTATATAAACAACTCCGTACAAATATTTCACAAGCTGACTATAATTTATTATTCATTAAGGTATTTTGTACTGCTTGTGTTTGTACATTAAAAAGATCTCCTTGGCACTTATAAATTTCTCTATTTCCCAGGGATGACCCAAGGTTTCCTACTGTTCGTGGTGTGCTCAGAAGAGGGATGACTGTTGAAGGGCTGAAACAGTTTATTGCTGCTCAGGTGACCTACACTTTGTTTTCCAGGTTCTCTGTTTTAGTTTTCAAGTGTCTTTTTTTTTTTTTTTTGAAGATTTTATTTATTTATTTGAGACAGAGAGAATGAGAGAGAGAGAGCACATGAGAGGGGAGAGGGTCAGAGGGAGAAGCAGGCTCCTTGCTGAGCAGGGAGCCTGATGTGGGACTCGATCCCGGGACTCCAGGATCATGACCTGAGCTGAAGGCAGTCGCTTAACCAACTGAGCCACCCAAGCGCCCAGTTTTCAAGTGTCTTATTAATATCCTTTTAGTCTCTATTATTCCTGTTTGTTCTATTCCTTGTTCCTTATAACACAAGGGCAGATTTTTTTTTTTTTAAGGAGTATGTTTATAATAGTGGAAAATTGAGAATGTCCTACTCTTGTAAGCTGAAGTGGAACAAAGGCAGCCTGTAGTATTTTTATATAGTGAAATATATGGCTCTTGACTGGCTGTTCAGGGTAACCAAATTGTTTGTGCATACTAGGTTTCATATTCCAATGGAAGTAAACTTGCAAGTATTTATTGGGTTTATTTTTTTTATAACATGCTTAGCTTAAATGAAATACTCTAATGAATACTTTTTTCCTTTTAAGTCATTTTATTATTGATTTTCTAGGGCTCTTCACGTTCAGTTGTGAATATGGAATGGGACAAAATTTGGGCATTTAATAAAAAGGTACACGTTTTGACTCTTGGTCCTCCTTTCTTGTGCTTAATTCCTGAATAATGTGATATGTGTAGAATTCATTAGTGTGTTCATTGTAGAGAAAATTTTGTGAAGAATGTTATCATTTTGCAGACCTTCAGGAAAATGGAATGTTTTCCTTTCTTAAACCTATAAAGAGCATTAAGCTTGTTAGCTATACCAAACAAGTCACAATGATTAAAACAAATTAACTTGGAGTTAATGGGGAGTGGTAACAGTTTTTTCCTTAAATCTTTTATGAACATTGCATTTCATTTTTCTGCTTTCAAGCTGCGAGCTCTCTGTAAGAAGGTATTACTTAACGCTTTTATTTGCCTTACTTAGCACATAGCTTTTAGCATATTACATGTTATAACCCGAGATGTTATACAGCTTTGAAGCACAATCACATTTATATAAAAGACTTGCTTATACAAATCCACTGAAAATGCATTATTCCTAGTTTTAAGAAACATGTCCTCTAGTTTTCTTTGTGGCAAGGGGAAGATTTGGCTAACTTCATTCCACTGTTCCCTTGTGTGCTGAGAGGACAGAGTTTGAAAGTTGTATGTTTCACCGAGTTGTATTGAAGGTTCACTAATTTTAATTCCTGTGTCTTATTGAATCTAGCTTTTTTTTTAACGGTTTCTTAAATGAAAGTCAAATAAGGAATACTGCATATTGACATTGTTAATTACCAATTGGAAGCAGATGCTTAGACACTATAATAAGGCAAATCATTAAGATGCCATGTTTTAAACTATAGTTTCTGTGATTGTGTTCTGTACTTCTTTTTTTCTTATTGCTGCTTGATTGTGCTGATGCCTTGCCTCAAGAAATACTTGCTTGTCTCGCATGTGTCTTGAATTTGTTTTATTCAGTCTTGTGTGTTTTTGATACATAAAGGAATTAATTGGTTCTTTCTGTTGCTGCAGTTACTAATAATAAATACAAGTAGAATTTACAGGCAAAGTTAATTTGGTGTACTTTTCATTAATAACCCAAATTTTAAAGGTTTTAAATTTTAATAAAGTTACACATGTGCATTTGGTTCAAATACATGAACTATATTTCACCATGGTCAGAGAGTTCTGTAGGGTCTGTTAAGGTGAGGAGCATATTCCCCTCTTCTTTCCTTCCATTTTCTCCCCCTAGAGAAATCACTTTCAGCTCTTTTAGATCATTCTTTTGGTATTTTTATTGCCTGTATCTCTAAATAAGATGTGTGTTGCTACTTCTTGATTTTTTTTTTTTAAGTTTCAAGCATTCTCATTTGACTCCCACAACGGAAAGAGGGGACATGGGTCTCTTACTTTTTCTCAGACCCTGTTGGTTTTCTTGTAGTTGATTGTTTTCCCTCATTTGTTTAGTTTTCTAATTCCGTCTTCAGCTCTCCTCGAGTTGTCTGAATTTCCTACCAAGATGTTCTCATGCCTCGGTATTCTTTCAGCTTCATCGTGGGGACAGCTCTGCCAGAGCCTTCTGCGCTGCTCTGTGCTGATCTGGATTAGAGGCCCGTTAGCTTCTGAAGCTCAGCAGTTTTCTGAGGTCAGCCATCATCGTCCTGGGATCCCGTTTGCTTTTGTTCTGTGATGGATCACCTGGTTCTTGGATCTCTTTTTATGTTTTTCTTACTTGGCTGTGCTCTGTCCTTTGGTAGCTCCCTGAGAAGGGGGCAAGGGATGAAGATTTTTGAGACCTTGTGTATGACCTTTTTCACTCTGAAATAGCATGATGATGTGCTGTGGTGGGGCTCTTGTTTTCATCCTTATCCGCTGGAAGAACATGTGGCTTCTGGTCTGGAAACTCATTCCTTCAGTTCTGGGAAATTTTCTTGAATCCTTTCTTTGTTTTTTCTCTACTTTGTTTTCTTCTCCCTGGAACTCCTCTTTAGCAGATGTTGGACTGGTCCTCCAATTTTATTTTCTCTCATTTTCCATCTCATGTTTTGGATTTGCTTTGTGCTAGATTGACTCAACTTTATCTTCCCACCCTCCCATTGAGTTTTTCATTTATGTATCATATTTCCAAGATTTTTTATGTTCTCTGAATTAAAAAAAAAAAAACTTCTTGTTCCTGTTTCATGCTTAGAATACTAACATCAGTAGGAATTTTATCTTGTGGTATCTCTTTCCTGCAGATTATTTTGGCTTTTTGTTTCATATTAAAGGCATATTAAAGACATCTCAGAGGTCTGGGGATAGTCTTGGTTATCTGCTCATGTTTAACATTGAGGACTAAAGGAGCAGTTAGAAGCCCCATAAGAAAGAGTTGGACTTGTCAACTGAGCCTCACTGTGGGATGACCTGGCTGAGTCAGTTAGTTGGAGAACCTCTATGTCAGTAATTTTATCTCTTATCTCTTGGGTTAGGCAGTTTTCCCAGAGGAGTTTCTTTTAATCACCTGCCTGAAGTATGAAGGCTTGGCTGCCAGAGCTGGACAGAGGAAGACTGAGGGCCTTTCTATCTAGTATTATGCATTCACTTAATTCCCTCATCTCTTTGTGCAGTACCCTCACCTTCAGCTCCTCCCGATATCTGCCAGGATCTAGGCCCCCTCCTCCTTGCAGAGTAAACTTCCCTTCTGCAGTGGGGATGGGGGAGGGGCAGTTGCCTCATTTATGGAGCAGAGAAGGGGATGTTTCCATAATGGTTTTCAGATTCCAGGATTTTGTTATTGTTATCTCCTCTTTGATTATACTGATTTTTCTGGGTTTGTGCTTTTAAACAAACAAAAAAAATCCTTTATGTCTTTTTAGAGGGGATGTGGGAGGGAGAGAAAGTAGATGAGTATTCTTCAGCTGCTTTGTTTATCCATACATCTGTGGGACCTCTAATCATTAAGCACCATGTTGAAAACAGCACAATTAAAACATTTTGATTGGTAGTAAAAATGAAGTTATTCTGATGACATACCTTTTTGTTTTTATTGCTGGCTTTCCTCACCTCCTCCTGTACTTCCTTCACTTTGCCACTCTTTCTGCCCCTTGAGGTACAGATCTCTTATTTAGGTTTCATGTCCCATTCAGTCTGATTATTGCTTTGTTATTTTGTAGTTTGCTCTATCTTTCTTTCCAAGCTCTGTGAATAAAATGTAAGTGAAGCATCACTGAACTAAATTTAACGCCGTGGCGCTGTGAAGCAGTCATTAAGGACGGAGATAAAATGTCATTCTTTGGACACTCTCCCACTCTTAGTAAGTTAGCATCTTTGTTAAAGTATCTTCTGGTAAAGGACAAGAGGATTAACTCTGGATTAGCTGGAACTCTTTTAAGTACATGCTCCTTTGGAGAAAGAGCTTTATTTACAGAGTAGAGCATATGTGGCAAAGAAAAGGGGAGAAATGGATGGAGCGGACCGTGAGATGTGGGGTGGGTAATGATCTCAATATCCCTCTGAAAATACTATAACGCATGTTTTCTTAGCCTGACTTTTCATGTTGGTAGGAAACTAATACATCATTTTTCTGAATCATAATTAAAAAGAAGCTATCTGGTTCCATTAAATAATCTACCTTGATACTGATAGACATTTCACTAGCTTACTCTTTATTAACCTCTCTAATTTTCTTCTTGGTTTTATGGAACTGTTAAGATTTGAACTCTTCAGTCCAGGCAGAGAAGTCATAGCTTTAAGGTGTTCATTTCAGAGTAATACTTGCTTACATCAACCTTCCTTTACTGCTTTAATTTTAAAATCTATGTTAGTATTTTAGTGGCATGATAATATAATAGTTTTTCCCCCAAATCTCATCCCAACCCTCTTGCCTCTGCCCCTACCTAGTAAATTAAAAGTATGTAGAGACTTCTCTCTTTGACCCCAAATAAGGAAAGTCTTCCTTCAAACGAAAAATTTTCAAGTAAACCCCAGTAAATAAAAGGGTAGCTGTTCTGGTGGGAGTGTGTTAAGGGTTCTGGAATCTTCTCAGTCCCAGGCCTGTCCTTCCCCCATTGGGTGGTGTCTGCCAGGGCAACCCCTTGAAATCCCTGGGACCATTTGGAGTAATTTGATCCAGAAATTTTTAGAATTAGTATAATGTTAGAGCTGAAAAAGACTTTTACTCCAAGATTTCCCAGACTTGACTGTTCGTGACTATCCTGTGGAATGCTTGTTAAAAATAGATTTCTAGACTTTACTCCAGACTAATATTACATTCATTATCCTGTAGGATTAAGTGGCCTGAGAAGCTGTGCTAGCCACTGCTCTAAGTGATCATTATAAATAGTTAGGTGTGAGAAACCTCCTCCTCTTGTCAGTTGAGGAAACTGAGCTGCAGTGAACTGGAGTAAGTTTCTCAGGCCAGCTTGTTTAGTTTTAGCTTCTTTAAAGAAATTATATCTTCCTGGCTTAAATACTTACTGCACTGAGGAATCACAGATTAAGTCTTTGATCATTTTAGCCCAATTGAAGCTGAAAGGAGGAACCTTTAACTAGTAAGAATGACCTTTAAGCTAATTCAAGGGAAGGAAAGAATGGAATAATAAATAGAGACAGAGGCTGGCCCTGATTTACTACCAACATGAAATATTAGCCATGAGGAGTAGCAGACACAGAGAAGTTAAAGAGCTTTTCAAGCTTTTTTTATGAGTGACCCTCTGAGTCACTCAGAATTTTCATATCATTCTTTTCAGAAGCTGAAAAATACTCTCAAAGCAAACAAACAAAAAACAACCAAACAGTGGTAACAACGAGATAATACAAAACAAAACAAACATGGCCAAATTTAATTAGCCATACCACTATTTCCTACATCCAACTTAGCTGTTTGTATATATGCCTCTATCTACATTTTTCTTTCATATGCTTTATTTAGTGTCTAAACACTGCTGTTGTGTGTGGTCATCATGGATAATTTTAAATTGAACAGCGAAGTGAGGAAAATACATCAGATTCAGAAGGGCATGCTACTGCTGTTCTGGAGATGGAGTTAGGTTAGAGCACAGCGAGTAGGACCATTCATTCAGTGAATCTGCAAATGTTTGTTGATCACCTGTGTGTGCCAGGCCCTTGCTAAGTACTGGGAACACAGTGGTCCCTGTATATGTAGCTTGCAGACCAGTAGAAGTGTCTTGTTTATACTATGAGTCTATAGAATTGCCTTATTATAGTGACCTAATGCTTTGCTTTTGATGGTGATGTGTTGCCTGACACTGATTAAAAATGATGCTAAAATACAGTATCTATATTCTTTGGAACGGACTTCTCCAACAATACAAAATGACATGTCACTTACCTGTAGGATTGATCTATAACCCCACAGCACGATTTTTCCTCACCTTCTAATACCAGAGTTAAAAGTTTTTTTCAAAAGTAATATTTTGCTTTAACTAATTGGTTTCTTTTCACCTGTCAGTAGTTATTCTTGGGAAGGAACTCTAAATTTCATGTAGTTTTCGATTATGATTGTTTTCTTTTCTTCTACTGGACATTTAAATATTAGAGGAGATTTAGCAGGTAAACCAAAAAATTAGTAAATGCAGTAACAAAGAAAGCCAGTTGGTATTCCTGTGCTATTATTTATTTTACTTACGAAGTTTTAAAAATATCTGAATGTTTTAACACGAGGATGCATTTGTTGCAGGTTATTGACCCGGTGGCCCCACGATATGTTGCATTACTGAAGAAAGAAGTGATTCCAGTGAATATCCCTGAGGCTCAGGAGGAGATGAAAGAAGTAGCCAAACACCCAAAGGTCACCCGACACTTTCACCAGTGTTATTCTTAGAAGGAGCAGGATACTAAAAGGGAAAATGTGGTTTGGTGGCAATAGCATGGTTTTGAGATCATTTTTTATTCAACGTTATTTGTCAGGATTTTGATACTAATTAAGGGTTTCTTGCTGAAGAAATTTATTCTAGCAATAATCCACACCACATCTCAGAACTTTTACACTCTGTGCCTATTTTTTTTTATTCTGTAGAGATATCCTATAATAAAAGTTTATCTTTTCCTGGAGTCATTTTGAAAGATGATACTATAATTCATGCTCTTATCTTTATAGGGAAGCTGAGGTGCATTCTCTGTTAACTGGGTTATTCATTGTTGCCTTTGTCTTTAAGCCAAAACATTAGACCTAGTAATGTTGAATCACAATTTTTTTTTTTAAATGAGCTTCATGCCCAATGTGGGGCTTGAACTCATGACCCTGAGATCAGGAGTCACATGCTGTACTGATTGAGCCAGCCAGGTGCCCTTTGAATAACAGTTTTCGTCCAGAATCTATCACACTGCCATTTAGTCTGTTTTAGAGAATATCAGTGAAGTGAGGATGAAATCTGTTCATGTAAATTCAGAATATAAATCTTAGATACAGATAGTAGGGAATTCTTCTTTGTTAAACCATGGTTGTTGTATTAGTTATGACTGCTTGATTGACAACTTTGAAGCAAAAATAGATCCTTTTATTCCAGCTTTGTGGTTGTCTGTAAATACCTTCATTGTATAATGGAGATTCATAGACTAACTCACCCATACAATAGGCTAGTATACTCATAACCTTACTCATAACTATGGTATGTTCACAGACTAAGTCACATATAAAATAATATGCATCTAAGTTGTAGCCTTATGTGATTGCCTTTCTATATGACATTGGCTGTTTTTAACTTTAAAGATTTGAGTTGTTTTAAGGGGACTCCTAATAAGATTTGAAAAGAGTATGTATCTATGATTGATTTGGCTTTGCCTTTATCTTACATCTGATTGGTTCAACCAGGTGATGGTGCTATCTATGTATCACGTCACCCACTACAGTTAGCATAATTGTGAAGCTTACTGAATGCTTTGAAATTTGAATGGCGAGGATAAAATGTTCTAAGGTGCTTATTTGTTAAAATGATAGTTGTGTTCAGATAGCTTAGTTAATAGTTACACAAGTAATAAAGGATAAGTAGTAGTAAAGAACTAATTGATTTGGAGACACTCTTTCAATGATAACTGGATTGCTCAGTGTGATCTTTGGAATCTTTGTTACCATTTTCCTCACAAAGTGTTGTACATTTAGCCTGTTAGCATTCTTTTCTGAGCCCAGCAGAATATAGGTCGATACAGCATACTAATTTTTCTCAAATGCATTGGTACATTTATTGAACAGTTATTAAACACATGCTGTGTAACATTTATTTCAAAAAATCTTAGACTTTACTTCTTTTGAAGTCCGTCAAACAAAAACTGAAAGTTAACACACCATTCTTTCTATTCTCCAGATCTTTTTTCTTCTTTATATAATATATACTGAAAAGAGAAAATTTATCTGTCTATACAAATATGACACTCTTTGTCTTCTAAAATATGAAAGGTCCACCATTTCCTGCTGTGGTGACATCTGTTGTCCTGTAATGTTCTACAGCCACTGATCAGGAGTGACTTCCTTTTCTCCTTTGCTGCCAAGCATTAGTGACATTCTGAGGATAGCAAAGCAGATTCTGGTTGGAGGGACACCAAAGACAAATACTGTCTTAGCTCTGAAAACGAAGAATTTTAGGCTGGAAGTCATTTTAGGGACAGCTCAACAGCTCACTTCATCTGACTCCCATTAGCATTATTGGTCAGGTGACTGACCGCCTGTCACAGAGCCGGGGTTCAGCACGTTTGGTTAAAGAATAAAATGAGTGAATATATAAATTTGTATGCTGCATTCAGTAAGTTGTTTCAATCAACATTCTCTCTCTCTCTTTTTTTTTAATAATCAGAATCCTGGTGTTGGCTTGAAGCCGGTGTGGTACAGTCCTAAAGTTTTCATTGAAGGGGCTGATGCAGAGACATTGTCAGAAGGGGAGATGGTTACCTTTATAAACTGGGGCAACATCAACATTACTAAAATAAACAAGTAAGAACTTTTCGTCTGTTTTTATTAAATATGGAAGGGAATTCTTGTTTATTCACTTACTAAAAATGACCAGATTTAGACTCATTCGTTTTTCCAACTGGTAAATCTGCTCAGGCGTAGAAACTGCCAATTCTGGACACACAGCAAATTTCTTTTCCGTATGTGTTCCAGTTTATTAATCTTGGGATATGTTTTGCTTGTGATGTTGCAAATTACTGTGTCTAGATTTAAAAAAATAGTTCTAATGCTTACGGGTCCCTTCTTGTCATCTAATTCTCATTGTACAGTTGCCTGGGGAAGGGGTCCTTTGGACAGAATTTGTATATATAACATTCTTTATTCTAAAATCTGCTTTAAAATTAATTGTTTTGTGATGAATATGAACTTTCTAGTTATTATAGTGTGCTACACTTGTTAGTTTGTTCTTAAGATCACATAAATGGAACATAGTATGCTAATAAAATTAATTTATATAAACTCTGAAATCTGAATTGTCCAGTCATTACATATGATTTCAAGTAATTGTTAAATGTTTAAAAATACAGTACTTTACATTTTTTAATGTTTAATGCAGATGACTTTAAAATTTGTAAATATGTTCATGTTCTTCATCAGATGTGTGTGCATCTGTTCTCCAGTAGATTATATTTTATTCATCTCTTAACCAATATATGTCTGGAACATATTAGAAGTTCAAATAAATGTTTGCTTTGACATTTTTCCAAAGAAAATTCCTAGCCATTTATTACAAATGTAGGACAAATAATGCATTTATGACAATTATGGTTTTCTTTAAATACCTTTTGATCTTATATCTAGAAATGCAGATGGAAAAATTGTATCTCTTGATGCAAAATTGAATTTGGAGAACAAAGACTACAAGAAAACCACGAAGATCACGTGGCTGGCAGAGACGGCACATGCTCTTCCTATTCCTGCAATCTGTGTCACTTACGAGCACTTGATCACAAAGCCAGTGCTGGGAAAAGATGAGGACTTTAAGCAATATGTCAACAAGAACAGTAAGGTAGCCTTCTAAAAGAAACCATGTTTCTTTTTTCCTTGTTATATAAACTTTTTTAGAGTTTTAAAATTACTTTTAAGTATTTGGTTTTCAAGTAAAATGGAAAAGATCTGTAAAATTTTGTTAAAATGAAAAGATGTGTAAAAGAGTGATGTTTCCATTTTACTGAAGATTGGAGCTGAAACACAATGAAGTTAAGGAACTTGCTTATGCTTAAGTGCTGTGCTGCTATGCCTCTCAGCTAGGTCTCTCTGTGCTTTTCGCACTGCAGCTCATATTGGTGGTGGGAAACTCACTTATATGTGCAGGGATACCAATCACGTTGGTTAAAAGGTTTCCTGAAGTTCATCAGTTTGTCAATTTTAACTTTTAAAAATACTGTATATGTAATTGTTTACTTCTTTACTGTTTAACTGCATCTGCTTAAGTAGTAAAGTTTTTAACATATCTTTAAGAGTATTCCACCTTCTGGAAAGACGACTTATATTTTAGAGTTGTTTTCAGTGCTCTGATTTCTAAGCACAGGTGTATTTTGGTCTTTATCATCTTTACAGCATGAAGAGCTAATGCTGGGGGATCCCTGCCTTAAGGATTTGAAAAAAGGAGACATTATACAACTCCAGAGAAGAGGATTCTTTATATGTGATCAGCCGTATGAACCTGTTAGGTAAGTAAATGTCATTGAGCATTTAAATGAAAATGCTTAACATTCTTACAGTAAGTAAGATTTAAAAATCACATTTCTACCAAAATTCTGTACCTGATAATTCTCTATTCAGTTTGATATTTGCCTTTTATATTTAATATTTCAAACTTTATAGTAACAAGCAATAACTTTGAAACAGCATAATAACAAATTATTCATTTCTAAAATTAAACTGTCTTATAATTCATCCTCATGTAATCCAAGTAAAAGAAAAAAATTTCAGTATGTCTTTGGGTGAAAATTATTACTATTACCTTCTTCTTTATAGCGTATTTTCATTAGATTGTATTGTAGAATATAAATAATGCAGCAGGTACATTTAGAGGAAAATAGTAAATTGTATCTCAATAAAGCTATTATTTAAAAATGTTGAAGTGATATATAGGATCCTATTGTTACTAAATTCTTCTCTTTTTGTTTTCACTTGAGCTTTTACTACAAAATTTGAAGAAATCATTTGCTCATGAATAGTCTCAGGGGCAGTGGATTTTGCTAATTACTGTACTTTTTAGAATTGGGAAATTCTTATGTTTTATAGAAATTCTTCTGTTTATAAGCAGATTCGGTGTGGTATGGAGATGCATTTGCTTTCAGTCACAAACGAGCACCCACTAGTGCCATTTCTGGTAGCAGGCAGAGTAGCTGCACTTTTGTCCTGGAGTTAGCGTGTTTTTATCTATAAAAGTTCTTAAACTGTAAGGTTATAATTAGTACTGAGAATTTTTATTTATCCATTGTTTTTAAACTACTCTGAAGAGCTTCTGATTTGAATAATAAGAGAATGGACTGTTTATACTTTGAGAAGCATTAATGTGGTGCCATTGAATTAATCTAGGAATTCAGTTTTAATTACTGCCACATAATTTTGTTCAAATGAACTTTTTTTGGCCCTCTGTTTTCTCTTTAGCCCATATAGCTGCAAAGAAGCCCCATGTGTTTTGATATACGTTCCTGATGGACATACAAAGGAAATGCCAACATCTGGGTCAAGGGAAAAGACCAAGGTAGAAACAACAAAAAATGAGGTAAACATTGACTTTCATGGATATGTCTCTAATCAACCATCTTTTTACACCAGGATTTGGAATCTTTCTTTACAAGTGGTTGTCTGTCTTAACTGTTGACATTGAAGAGGACAGTGGCTCTTAGTTTGGGGGTTTTGTTGTAGTCTTGTCCTTTCCTCTTAAGTTTTCAGAATACCTTGCAGAACAAGATTTTTTAGATTTATTATATGAAAAAGTGAGAAAGAGTAGTTTAATTTAGAATGATTTCCCCCCACCACCACCAATATTGCTGCAGTAGATGCTTTTCTTTTTACATACTTTTTTAATTTTTAAAGTACTCTCTACAACCAGGGTCAGGCTCAAACTCACAACCCTGAGATCAGGAGTCAACACACTCCACTGACTGAGCCAGCCAGGCACCCCAAATCCTTTCTTTTTTTTTTTTTAAGATTTTATTTATTTGACAGAGACACAGTGAGAGAGGGAACATAAGCAGGGGGAGTGGGAGAGGGAGAAGCAGGCTTCCCGCCAGAGCAGGGAGCCCGATGTGGGGCTCGATGCCAGGACCCTGGGATCATGACCTGAGCCAAAGGCAGACGCTTAATGACTGAGCCACCCAGGCACCCCCCCCCCCCCATTTTCTTTTTGATATCCTATCTGCTTTAGTCAGGAGCATCGTGTAGAGCTGAAGAGTACATTGAGCACCACCTATTGTTAGCTACTTACTTTATATGTGGAAAAAGAACAGGAGAAATCCCTTGCCCAAGATAACAAAAGTTATTTTTTTTTTTTTTAAGATTTTATTTATTTATTTGACAGAGAGAGACAGCCAGAGAGGGAACACAAGCAGGGGGAGTGGGAGAGGGAGAAGTAGGGTTCCCACTGAGCAGGGAGCCCGATGCGGGGCTCGATCCCAGGACCCTGGGATCATGGCCTGAGCCACCTAGGCGCCCCACAAAAGTTGTTATTGACAGAGTCAGGACAGTGACCTGGCTTTCTGGTTCCCTGACTATACTTTTCTGTCAAACTCCAGTGCCTCTGAGAGAAGAGGTTCAGAAAGGAGAGCAAGGATAGGAACTGCTAGGATGTGGGTGAGAGGAAATTGTGTCACTTCCTGCCTTTTTCTATTCCTTTCCTCTTGTGGATGATGCTTAATCTCTATGCTTAAGAATGAGTTCGGAATCTGCCCAGCAGTCAGGGTTGGGAGGGACATTCCAGATGGAGACACCGCTTCCCTAGGAGACAGGGTGTGGATTTGAGAGCTGGCGACATGGTTAGAGAATGAGGGGGTCTATAGTGTAGGCGAAGGTCTTCAGTCTTCCTCAGTTCACACAGTACGCTTGGTTTCTTGCTAATTTCTTCATGGCACCCGTGGGCTAACTGAAATTCCTAACAGTTCTCTTTGTTAAGTAGTTAAGTTAGATAAATGTTCATATGCCAGGAGTCATTTGAAGAAATAATACACATAAGTTGAAAGAAAAGAAAAATTTTATTCTTAAAAGATTGTGTTCTTAAATTTAAGTATTTTAATTTTTATTTCATTCTTAAAGTGATATACTAATGAAAAGAAAAAAATAATACCAGGGCACCTGGGTGGCTCAGTCGGTTAAGCATCTGCCTCCGGCTCAGGTCATGATCCCCCCTCGGATTGAACCCTGTGTCAGGCTCCCTGCTCAATGGCTTCTCCCTCTCCCTCGGCCTGCTACTCCCCTAGCTTGTGTACTCTCTCTCTCTCTGTCTCTCTCAAATGAATAAATAAAATCTTAAAAAAGAAAAAAGAATATTTCTTTCTTGAATCTTGGACTCAGATCGGATACTACCCTACTAATTTCCTGTTCCATAGTGATTTTCCTATAGTATTTGATTTCAGCACAGCAGCTGTAGAAATTGTAGTTTTGCAAAGATAGGACATCATTGAAAGGAATGTAACATACTCTAATGTTCAGATTGAACCATCTTGAGTAGTACATGCAGTGTTTGGCAACCCTATGAATTTCCTGTGGCCCCCTCGGGCACCTTGATGCATAGTTTGGGATCTATAGATGTTGGGTCGGCATTGACGATTTGGCAACAGTGTAGAAGATATTTTGGCAGGTGGATTGGAAGTAGGATTAGAAGATGTGATAAGTGGTCAGGGAGCCAGAGGATGAGAGCAGGGAAGATATAAAGTAGGACATGAATTCAGGAAGTAGAATCAGTAAGACAGTAAGTCCTAATTTTGTGTGGTTGAATGGGTAAATAAATGATAAATCACTTGAGCTAGGGAAGACAGAAGCACATCATATTAGGTATGAATTTGGAACTGTTTATAGTGGGAATGTCATGACTTGAGCTTTTAATTTACACAAATTAAATACTGTGTGATCTCAGCCAGTCAGCTCAGTCGGTTAAGCATCTGCCTTTGGCTCAGGTCATGATCCCAGGGTCCCAGGATCGAGCCCTGCATCAGGCTCCCTGCCAGTGGGGAGCCTGCTTCTCCCTCTCCCTCTACCCACTGCTCCCCTTGCTTGTATGCTCTCTTTCTCTGTCAAATAAATAAATAAAATCTTTAAAAATAAATAAATAGGGCAGTTTTATAAAATTTATAAAATTTATAAAAATTTATAAATAGGGCTTAATGTTATGGTGAACGATGTTTTTAAAGCACCACCTGCACTCAAGGAAGCCACTCTTTTTTTTTTTTTAGATTTTATTTATTTGAGAAAGAGAGGGAGAGAGCACAAGCGCGGGTGAGGGAGAAGCAGACTCCCCGCTGAGCAGAGAGCCTGACATGGGGCTTGATCCCTGAACCCTGGTATCATGACCTGAGCCGAAAGCAGACGCTTAACGACTGAGCCACCAGGTGCCCCAAGGAAGGCACTTCTAAAACTTTTTAGTTTCAAGACCCTATACATGCTTAAAAATGATTGAGGACCCTTTTTATGTGGGTTATATTTATGAGTATTTGCTATACTAAAAGTTAAAATTGACAAGTTTTTCAAAGAATTTATTCATTTTATTTTATTTACTTACTTTTTGAGCGAGAGAGAATGAGAATGGGGGTACTCAAGGTGGAGAGGTCTGAGAGAGAGAATCTTAACACACGATGTGGGAAATGTGGCTACCCAGGCCTTCATTGGTCCCACTTACCACCAGTACCTCACACCTTCCACGTATCCTGTAAAGAAGTTAGGGTAATGCTGTAAGTTTTTGTTTTTTGTGTTGTTTTTTTTTTTTTCAAATTTTTATTTAAATCCTAGTTAGTTAACATATAGTGTAATACTGGTTTCAGAAGTTTGTGTATTCTTAAGAAACTTTATGTCCTACAAAGTGGCAATACTAAAAATAACAGGGCTGGTTTATTAGAAAAAATAGGGTTGGTGCAGAACACTAAGAACCTGTATATCTCCTGTAGTTTCAGTCAAGTGGTGGCTGGTTGGCAGTCATCGAAGGCTCTGTTGGCCTGGGCGTCCACAGTGGCTCACTCACATGGGTGGCAGTTGATGCCAGCTGTTGGCTAGGAAGGGGGAAATGTCTCACAAAGCAGCTTCAAGTGACCTCTTTAGCGTGGTAGTGTCAGGGTAGTGAGACTTTGTATATGACAGCCCAGGGCTCCAGAAGTGAGTGTCCAGTAGACATGATCGAAGCAGCATTGCCTTTTCTGTTCTAACCTTGAAAATCTCACGTAGTGTCATTTCTGCCATGCTTGTGGTCCAGGCACTCATAAGCTGGCCCAGGTTCAAGGGGAGGGGCTGGCCCCCCTCTTAATGCAGGGAGTGTCCAAGTTTGTGGATGGGTTTTGGAACCTGCACAGATCCTTATGGAAGTTTAAGTACAGTTGACTGGCATTGGTATGCAGCACTCAGGCAGCCTTAGGCCTTAGGGCTAGTGCTCTCTCCTTGGGTATGTGGGTCTTTGAGGGTGTTTGCCTCTAACAGAGAGCAGTGTCATCACAATTAAAGTCTGACTCAGCGTGGATCCTGCCTCATCCTTTTTTTTTTTCCTTTCTTGTTTTTAAAGCCCAGGAGGATAGCTCTTTGAAAGTCCTCTATCTGCACTTGCACCTTCATTAGATGGCTTAGTGTTATGGTGAACGATGTTTTTAAAGCACCACCTGCACTCAAGGAAGCCACTCTTTTTTTTTTTTTAGATTTTATTTATTTGAGAAAGAGAGGGAGAGAGCACAAGCGCGGGTGAGGGAGAAGCAGACTCCCCGCTGAGCAGAGAGCCTGACATGGGGCTTGATCCCTGAACCCTGGTATCATGACCTGAGCCGAAGGCAGACGCTTAACGACTGAGCCACCAGGTGCCCCAAGGAAGGCACTTCTAAAGCTTTCTCTTAACTGTGAGAAAGCTTTTTCCTGTATGCTTCTTTGACATCAAACATTAATATTCTGGGAGAAATCACTACAAGGTGGTGTGATTTTTCAGTGTTACCCTAATACCTTTAATACTGTTTCCCTGTTTACCAGGCATGAATGAGTCAGTTCAGGTTATCAAAAGTAAGTGTAACAGAACAGAATGTATATATTTTTGATACAGAATGGCTCCATTTACTGTATTCTTGCTTTACCATATATATTATGCATTTATATGTGCATATTAACATTTATGGTTGTATATTTTAAAGGAGTAATTTTGAGTATATGTGGGTTGTTTTTTTTTAAGATTTTATATACCTGTTTTTTAATAATCTCTACACTCAATATGGGGCTTGAACTCACAACCCTGAGATTAAGAGTCACATGTTCTACCAACTGAGCCAGCCAGGCACCCCAAACATATGTGGTTTTTGACTTACATGTTGATTTTAGAACCTGACCCTCATGGAAAATGCAACTCTGATGTAGCTTGCAGTGCTCCTTAGCTAATCAGGTAAAGATGTCTGAAAAGACCATTCAGAATGCTGGGCCTGGGATCAGGACAGAGTTCCAGAGTAGAGATGAAACATTTTGGAGTTAATACACATGACTCATGAATATGGATTAAGTGGAAGCCATTAAAGAAAAAAGTCATGGGGAAGGTATGATCGTGAGCTGGGTTTTAAATTTAGAAGGGTGTCAGTAGGGTGGAAAGCTTTCTAGGCAGAAGGAAAGCATGACATTAAGAATAAAAAATAGCATAGTTATTCACTACCCAAAGATCATTTTAGTGAACATATCTCTAGGTTTATTGCATATACTTACATATAATCATATGCCTGGAAATATATAATTTTATACAAAAATGGAATCGTTCCATAGTAATGAGTTAAAATTGTATCTCAGTATTTCTTGGAGGACTTGCTTGTCATCAATCTAGATATCTTTTAAAAAAAATTAATAATTCCTGAAACTTATTGATATTCACTTTTTCTCAGCCTTTGTAACTAAAAGCTTTAAGCAGATTTATTACCTTTTATTTTCCCATCACACTGATGGGTTCAAAACAGTCACTTTTCTTTTATAGTTAAAACCAGAAACAGCTTATGTAACTAATTCAAGGTCACACAGCTAGTATGTGGTGGAACAATGATTTATTCTCAGATCTTTTGGATATGTCATAATTTCTTTAATCCCCTAATGGTAAGGATTTAGGTGATTTTCAGTTTTTTACTATAATAAAAATGCTTCAGTGCATATCCATGTACCTCTACCTTTGTTTACTTCTGTCATTTTCATTAGGATAAATTTTTAGGAATGAGATTATTTACTTTTTAAGGGATTAAAACTTAATTTTATAGCATGAAATGTTATATGACAATTCGATATAATTTTGTGAGAGGACATTTAACATGAATTAATTATTTCACTTTTGGTTTTCTTCCTTTGTAGCCGACTACTCCTTTTAAGGAAAGACCAGGTCCTTCTTCGGATAATACTTGTGCTCCATCTGAGGATTCCTTGGTCCTTTACAACAGAGTGGCTGCTCAAGGGGATGTGGTTCGTGAATTAAAAGCCAAGAAAGCGGCAAAGGAAGATATAGATGCAGCTGTAAAACAGCTTTTGGCTTTGAAAGCTGAATATAAGGAGAAAACTGGCCAGGAATATAAACCTGGAAATCCTCCTGCAGTGGTACAGAATGTTTCTTCTGTGTCATCAGCAAGTATTGTGGAAAGTAGATCTCTCTATGATGAAGTTGCTGCACAAGGGGAGGTGGTTCGTAAACTGAAAGCTGAAAAAGCCCCCAAGGTCAGTATGCTGGAACCAGTCAAGACAACACTGTGAGGAAGCTCGTGAATTCAGATGGTTTAGGGTCGCTGTAGTCTCATCTTTTAAGACATATTGTTTATAGACTGCTTGAATATTTTGGCAGACCAGTCCACACTTACTGATACCTGCTATGTGCCAAGCTCTGGAAATATTAACAAGAGGCAGCTCACCATCTAGTATGGGGGAGGGTATCAGGGAGGAAATTCACTGTAATCCACGTGCTATGACTGTAATCCTGTGTGATATGTGAATTGTTCTCAAAAGCATCTGTGGTTGTAAGTGGCAGGGAAGGAAGAAACTATTCGTAAAGGATATTTAAAATAGTCCTGAGGTAGAGGAAGCCCTTTATGCGTGAACAAAGTTCAGAGAAGGTGCTCTTTAAGTAGTAGATTCATGCTTCTCGGCCTTCATTGTACATCAGAATTACTAGAGAGCTTGCTAAAACACAGATTGTAGGGTTCCACCTCTTGAACTTCTGCTTCAGTAAGTCTGGAGTATGGAGAGAGTGTGCATTTGTAGAAAGTTGTCCAGGAGAAGCTGGTGCTGCTGGCCTGGGGCCGGGTATGGAAGACATGCACCAGCAGAGGCAGAGAGGTATGAAGGTTCGAGGAATATTCAGGGAATAATGGGGCGTCAAGACGTTTTTGACCAGTGACCATTTCCAGTTCTTCATAGGGGTACCCTCAAGTGATACGAACTTTGACTAAAGTATACATTTTATTTTTGTTTTAATTATATCTTTATGCAAAACATTTAGCCAAGTGAGTGGTAGCATGGAGTGTGGAACAGGATTGTTTGTTGGAAGAGACAAAAGGAAAGGCATCTATGATAGAGAAAGGTCATATATTTTTAATTTTAAAGATTTTATTTATTTATTTTAGAGAAAGAGCACGAATGGTGGGACAGAGGCGGGGAGGAGGGAGAGGGGCAAGCAGATTCCCGCTGAGCTCGGAGCCTGGTGTGGGGCTCAGTCTCGCTACCCTGAGATCATGACCTGAGCTGGAACCAAGAGTCAGATGCTTCACCAACCGAGCCACCCAGGCTCTCTGAGAAAGGTCATATTTAATAATCAAGATATGCAGTTCTATTCAAACAGTAGTGTAGTTCTAAAACATGACCAAATGGGTAGTGCTATAACTAGATATAATTCAGTCCCTCATAAGCTTCCAAAAATTACAGATTCTGGACTGTGACATGAACACAAAGGTATAGTGAACCCTTGGACTTGACTTCTGTGACTAGAGGAGATTTGTTCTTGTCAGGGGATCTATTATCCCATCATCAGCATCCTGGGCTTTGGTTGGAGAAGAATGGAGTAAGAGGTTACAATTTCCTCATCTCATTAACAAGTTGCTAGGCATCTGACTGGGAACCGTGCCCCTAAGATTGATTCTTTCATGGACGTTTGACCTCTGCTGAAGAGGGAAAATGCTTTGGGGAGATCTTGGGGTTTTGTTCCAGAAGTTAATATTTTTCTCTCCATTGTGAAGTGCGGAAAAATCTTTTCTCTTTAGTGAGCCTATTGGAAGTCCTGCAGAGCTATGATGATCTTCAAATAGCTCTGCTTCTAGGAATAAAGCCTGTAGCCTAGGATGTAAATCCTTGATATTTCCTGCCCTTCGGCGAGCTTAAGAGTATTTTTCACTCTGGAGATCAGACACAAGCTATGGACCCCTTTCTAGATGTAATTTGAGGGGAAGGGCTATGGTCTTTAAATTCCTTCATTCTGAGTAGAGTACGTTGAGATTCTGTGCTGAGTCTTGGTCAGGACATCATGTGTGGGGTAGTAACAGCTGCAACCAGCTACGCCTCCCATCTCACTGGGTCAGTGGATTATATCCTACTTCCTGGGATAGCATGGTCAAGCTTATGAAAAGTCAGCCTGTGGGTTAAAAAACCCCTAAATTTCTTTGGTAATTAGGCAGCTACTTTTATTAGGTACTTTCTGATAATGATAAATGTGATACTGAAATGAATCTGACTTTGATTTAACCTACATTTACTGAATGCTTACAGTGTACCGTATCTGTGTTTCAAAATATTGCTTACATTTTTTTCTTCTCTGAATGCTAAGAGTAGTAAATAGTGCTCTCTCCTGATCTAGAGAATCAACCCAGTTACTAGGAACAGAAGTATTTTTTAGACTACATCTGGCACCGTGTACTGTACACAGTTACTATTTTCACATTTAATCCTCACAAAAGCCATGTTCAGTAATGTTCAAATAATTCTTTTTTTAAGATTTTATTTATTTGAGAGCACAGAGGAAGAGTGAGAGGGAGAAGCAGACTCCCCACTGAGCAGAGAGCCCGATGTGGGGTTCGATCCCAAGACCCTGAGATCATGACCCGAGCTGAAGGCAGACACTTAACCGACTGAGCCACCCAGGCACCCAATACTTCTTTTTTTATTTGTTGGTTTTAGTAACCAGTGAGAAACCGTGAATAGGAAAGTAATTTCCTGAAGTTTAGAAAACCTAGATTCCAATTTTGCAGTCAGATCCCCAAGTTATTTCTCATTAGAGGTGATGGTAGTGGGGCATTGCATTATGAGCACCAGAGGATTATGGTTTTAACTAGTTTATTAATTTATTAAGCAAGTCTGTGCTTCTTTTTTTTAAAGATTTTATTTATTTATTTGACAGAGACAGAGACAGCGACAGCAGGAACACAAGCGGGGGGAGTGGGAGAGGGAGAAGCAGGCTTCCCGCTGAGCAGGGAACCTGATGTGGGATTCGATCCCAGGACCCTGGGATCATGACCTGAGCCGAAGGCAGCCACTTAACGACTGAGCCACCCAGGCACCCAAGTCTATGCTTATTTTACATTAATAATTTATCTAAGCCTCTTAACCATTTCCTACAAAAGTAGTTCTTCTGTTAAGTCATGTTCAGTTGTAAAGAAGGTGATCAGCTGAGAATTTGTAGTTACAGGCTTCGATTAGAATTCTTCCTTCTCTATTTGTCCATTCTTCTGTCCTTCTCCCCACCTCCCTCCTGCTTCAGGATCAGATAGTAATTCTTCTGTGTAAGAACTTCTAAGCATATAAAGGCAGAGTATAAGCAAAGGTGGGCAAGAGTGAAAACTTGGAAGTCTACCTTCAGTTCCTCCTTCAAGTCCACCTTCTGCTCCTCTTTCCTTTTTCTCTTGCTCAGTAGGTTGTTACAAAACAGTGGATCAGGCATATATAGTTGTGAGTTGCATATCTGAGAATGCACCAAAGGTAAATAATTCTGAATGCTGAGTTACTTTAAAAATTGAAGTCACTTTTCAGATTTGAAATATTAACTTTCAAAGTTCGAAAGTTATAGTTTCAAAAAATAAAACTTTGATTTTGAACACATTTCTCTGATTTGAAATCTAAATGAATGCAGTTTAAACATGGAATTTTAGTATTGTTTTCTTGAAATATGGGAGTCAGAAAATGGTAAATTAAGGGCTTTATGAAATACAACACTTTAAATTCTGGGACCGGGTTTGGCAAACTATGGCCTGCCCGTGTTTTGTAAGTGAAATTTATTGGGCTACAATTGTACTTTGTAGTTTACATATTGTCTAAGGCTCTTTTCGTGCTGTAGCTGCAGAGTCGAGTAGTTAGACTCACAAAGCCTACAATATTTTTTATGTGGCCCTGGCCCTTTATTGGAAAAGTCAGATGACCCATCCCCTAGAGGACAGAGATTTGAGGACTGCTATAGAACTGACTTTTTTAATTGAAGTAATAAATGGCAGCAAAATCAAATGATTATTATGTTAAATAGAAACAATAATTCACAGTTGTTTCGTCTTGTCATTAGCAGCTTCTTTTTGTCAGATTCCATCTGGGTGGCTGGGTGCTGGTCATCTTCTCCAGTTGTAACATTTGATTCATGGCACCTTGTATTTTATGCACCCACTAATTCAACTTAAATATTCTGCCCATCTTTGCCCTTTTATATTTTACACCAGTGTTTTTGGTTTTGAAAATCAAATCACAGCTTATCAGGAGAGGAAACACATCGTTATACCCCTTTGGTAAACAGGCTGTTCTAGAAAACCACTGTCCCTCACCCCCACCTCAAATAGCCTTAATTCTAAGGCCAAAAAATAAAGATTGCAGGGGGGAGAAAATCAGAAGAAACAAACCCATCCTTTCCCTTGACAGATTTTGAGCTTCCTATTTGGAATTTGTGTGTAATGGGTTTCTGCTATATCTGTATTTGGTGTTTAATACAAGCTTGCCTTTGCATTAAACAGGTATAAATCCATCCATCTTGTGAGACAGGACATTTCACAAGACTGACTACAGCTTAGGGATCCTCTAGGAAAATCTGAGGAGTTGGGCTAATTGATTTGTGTCAGAGAAAAGTAGCGGATACATTGTGATTTAGGTAAATGAACCCTGAGCCGAACTGAGAAACAGCAGAGCAGGTGTTCCCAACCCAGATTGACTCCAGAGTCGGGGCCCTCTGTTCTGTTGGATTGACTCCTGGGATTGGGGTTCAATAATTGGGCTGTTCCGTACAGGATTAGACATTTAAGCTAAATACAGATTCTAATCAGTTGACTTAAAAAAAAAAAAGCCAAACACCTTGCTTTGAAAACCTGTGAACTTTTAGTTCACTCAGTCTCCTAGCAGACTTTTTTATATGATAAAAGCTTCATTACTCCCCCTCCCCAACCTGGGAGAATTCCCTCTTTGGATTACTATTCATCTCCCACCCCCACCGAGTGAGAATCTGCATGGGGAGTGGTTATCGCTCATGTGTGCAGGTGTCCTTCTCTGGGATAGGTTAAAAAAGGAGCAAAAGGTGGGAGAACATCTATAGAGTTGGAAAAAATAGATGAAATCGGAAAAAAGTGTATTTTTAAAAAGCTCTCTTCACTGATAATTGAGGTGCTCAAGCCTTTCTGTTCTTACATTTAAAATGGTAATGTTTAGGTTTTTCTTCTTTAAGTTCTTTCCTTTCCCACGGAGAAATGTCTCCATCTAGTGGCTGCTGTCTAAATAGCTGTTGGGCGCGCAGTCTCATTCTAAGTGTAACCCGGTGAGTCCTCACCCATCTTTGGTCTGATTCTCAGGTCATGTGCACTTCCTCAAATTCCCATCTTAAATTCTCACGGAAGTGTTTTTTTTGTAGGCTGTTTCCTTTCTCATTCATCTGCATCAACAATTATTTATTGAAATCTTTTCATGTTTGTATTGGCGTATGTTAGGTAAGTTTAAAACAGTTTTGTCCATTAAGAGCTTAAGATTTATTGGTACCTGCTTTGTAGGCTTCTGTTGTTTAATCTTATATCGAGTAGTACCATCCAGTTTTTCTTTGTAAATGCCTTTTATTCCAGAAAACTAGAGTATTAAAAGAGATTATTTTTTCCTCATTCCACAAGACGTCGTTAAGTAAGAATCAAAGACCTCTTTTGAAAGTGCAGTTTTCATAGCATGTTAGCAGGAGTAGATCACAGACTCTAGAATAAACCCTAGATTAAATCCTGGCTCTACTACCACTTACTGTGTAACTTTGGGTAAGGTACTTAGTCTTATTTCTAAGCTTTACTTCTTTAAAATGAGTCAGGGTTGTTTTGGAAAATAAAATGATCCACATAAAGCACTGAGCATAGTGTCCAGCACAGAGTAAATAAATAGGCCATAAAATAATAGAGATAGTTTTTTGTATTGATAATGCTGATTCTAATTCAAGAATCTTCAGATACCTTCTAAATCATCAGAGAAGACTGCATAGAGAACAGTATTATTTCACTGTTTTGAAAAATAACCTGAATAGATTACTTAGTTATCCACAGTGTTCCATTTCTCAGTTGGAGGGGAACTATAAGTGTATATAATTCTACTCTGTTTTAGAATATGATTTAGTAGTGAAGTGATTTGTCCATCTTAATTTTCTTCTTTATAATATGTTGAATTGTAATCTTGCCAAACAAGGTTTTTTCCTTTGTGAAGTATGTGCCACCTGACTTCAGACTCTGGTCAACACTTGCTTATAGTGTAAAATGGAACTCCTTTCAAAGGCCTCTTTTTGTAGAAATGGTTGCAGGAAAGTCCCTTAACTTTTTTCCCATTTTCTTTCTGTTAGCTGATGGAAGTTTCTTTCTCCTTGATTCTTGTAGGTCTGATTAATTGTGTCTTATTTGTTAGGATTAGGTAGATTCTGTTGTGAAAATGCTTTTAATTCTAAAGACAGTGTAAACAAGAGACAGGTCAGGGCTACAAATAAGGCAAGCTACCTGCTTGTTTTTGTGTGATTTCTCCTCTTACATTTACTCCTGTGTGGTACTGGTGTGACAGCCTGCACTTCAGTAGGCAGCAAAACATTGTATCATAAAGTAGCTGACAGGGAAATGTCACTTGTTGACTCATCGGTGTAAGTTCTTTGAAGGTATACCAATGCTTCCTGCACTCCTTTGACCCCCACTGTAGTATTCTTCCTGGCTTCTCTTGGGTTGCTCTTAGCTGTTTGGAGTGCTGTTATAATGTAGCAGTGAAACTTGGAAACTAGGGTAATTTGGAGGCACTCTCTCTCTCTCTGATTGATGGGATGGCTTTTCAGTGGCATATTTGTCTGTGCTTAGATAGTACTACCATTCGGGTAAAGCGTCCAACTTGGGTCCTTTGCCTGTGTTGTTGCCCTTCTCTGCTAGAATCATAAGCGTCTCAGTTGGGCTGAGTATTTCATTCTTTTTCATTACGATTACATTGAAGTATCAGAGGATGATGTATATACGTTAATGTCTAATTAAAACCTCAACGTACCTGGGCGCCTGGGTAGCTCAGTTGGTTAAGCAAGTGTCTGACTCTTGGTTTCAGCTCAGGTCAGGATCTCAGGATCATGAGGTTGAGCTCTGTGTTGGGCTCCGCACTGAGTGGGGATCTGCTTCTCTACCTCCCTCTCTCCCTCTGCCCCTCCCCCTGCTTGCTTTCTCTCTAAAATAAATAAATCTTTAAAAAAAACCTCAATATATCTTCTCATTTTACTGTAAATTTTTTTTTAAAGATTTTATTTATTTATTTGACAGAGAAGGCACAAGTGGGGGAGCAGCAGAGGGAGAGGGGTAAGCAGGCTTTCTGCTGAGCAGGGAGCCCGATGTGGGGCTTGATCCCAGAACGCTGATCCGAAGGCAGACACTCAACCAACTGAGCCACCCAGGTGCCCCTATTGTAAATTTTTAAAAGAGTAATATAACTGTTCTTTAGTTGGGCCCAAACTGTAGTTTGTTTTGTGCTGTATTTAGTGTTTGTTTAGTAAGCTAATGAAAATAACGTTTGTATAGCAAAGCCACTGAGCTGATCTTTATTCTGATTTTGTAATTTCTGACTCCACCATTTATAAACCTAGGGCTTGGACACTGCCAGTTTGCTTGGATATTCTGTTATTTATTTGTCTGTTTATATATGTAAAATGGAAGTTATCGTACTATATGTGTATGTTTATGTTTGTTTTTATGATTTGCATATAGGATTATAATATTTTTATTTTTAAGTTTTGTTTTTTTAGCTTTGATCTGTTACTTTATAATTGAGCTCCTTTGTTGCTTGGGTTTCTCCATGATGATTATTTATAGGAATACTTTGGTGGTAATTAATGATTTTTAATAATCACTGAAATTTTCAGAAATTTCAGAAAGTTTTAAATAATTGTTTTTTGTCTTTTATTTCAGGCTAAAGTAAATGAAGCTGTAGAATGCTTACTCTCCCTGAAAGCTCAGTATAAAGAAAAAACTGGAAAAGAGTACATTCCTGGTCAGCCTCCATTATCTCAAAGTTCAGACTCAACCAACAGCTCTGAGGCTAGTGGTCCAGAAACACCAGAAGCCAAAGTACTTTTTGACGAAGTAGCTTCTCAAGGAGAAGTAGTTCGAAAACTTAAAGCTGAGAAAGCCTCTAAGGTTAGTGTGGTATTTTGTTTGTATTTTTGTTATTTACATTACAGGCTGTTTTCTTTGCCTGGAACACTTTCTGGTCCATCAAATCCAAGTTCTGCTCATGTATTTCAGTTCTCAACCTTTGTCTTGGGCATTAGACAAGCCTTCACTGATACTTCTCTCCCCGTCTATATTTGACTGGACATTTCTTATAAGACGCTGCCTTTCTCTGACACTGTACTTAAACACTCTGTATTTTAGCTGTTGTCAGCTTCTCTAGTCCATGAGATCCCGGAGAATAGGGCCCTAGACCCCAGCAGTGCCTGGCTTATTGTAGGCCGTTGGTGCATGCTCTTTGTTCTACTCATTCTCCTGGAGCTGAGTCAGTCTCAAATGGCAAGTGTTATTTTGAGCTCTGGTGTAGTCTGTGCTAATTATATTCTCTTCATAGGGGTAGGATTTTTTGGGTACAGATTTGTGAATGGAAAACAGTACGTCATTACAGGTTTTAAAGTTTAACCAGTAATATAGAAACTTGGTTGCTGTCATCTTTGTGATTATGAAGCTTTGAACATATGTAGTGTAATGGCTCCCAACTTAACTTGCGGTGGAATACATGTACATACTAGAGCTTCCTGGTGGAAGTCCTGTGACGGTGGAAGTGTTCTGTAGCAGTTCTGTCCCACCCCAGTCACTAGCCACCTGTCCCACTGAAGACTTAAAATGTGGCTCTTGTGACTGAGGAACTGAGTTTTTCATTTTATTTACTTGAATTTAAATAGCCACGTGGCCGGTGACTCCCATTCAGACAGTGCAGTTGTAGTACTGTTTTTCAGTCCCTCTTTTGTACAAGTCTGTCCCTGTTTGTCATAGTTTCTGTTTTCAGTTGTTAGTATATTTGATGTTCTCCACCCTTAACGCATTCTCCTCTGCCTTCATTTATGTTTTCAAATCTGCTTAGGAAGCTTTGGTCATTAGTGCTTAGACGGTGATTGGAATTAAATATTATCTTCTCTTTTCCTCTTTTGTTAAACTAAAGGATCAGGTAGATACAGCTGTACAAGAACTCCTTCAGCTGAGAGCACAGTACAGATCTCTGACTGGAGTAGAGTATAAGCCTGTCTCTGCCACTGGGGCTGAGGACAAAGATAAGAAAAAGAAAGAAAAAGAAAACAAATCTGAGAAGCAGAATAAGCCTCAGAAGCAAAGTGATGGCCAAAAGAAAGACTCCTTTAAAAGCCAAGGAAGTGGACTGTCATCCAGTGGAGCGGGAGAAGGGCAAGGGCCTAAGAAACAGACCAGGTAATAGAACATGGAAGCTGCATTCCAAGTGAAGCAGTTGTGAAGGAATTCAACTCTGAAATTATTTTTTTTAAAAACAGATTTTGGTTAGTTTGACTATCATGTGAAGTTGGAGAAAGCTAGAGGTATGGTGCCAGGGGATAGCTTTTGTTAATTTTCTATTCGTTTGCTTGGTTCAGGACTCTCAGAATATAAAAAGTTCGCTGAAGTCTCACTCCCATGCTTGTATCCCATCTTCCCAGTTTCTCCTACCACCATCATGAATTGGTAACCACAGCAAGTTTCTTCTGTAACCACTGAGAGATCTTCATTTGGCTACACAAGTGAAAACAAATACATATAATGTTCCCATTTTCCTCCCTTTTAACACAGTTGGTAGCCTGACAATACTCACTGTCTTACACCTTAACCAAATTTTTCAGATGAAAATCTTTAATGGTGACTAAATGACAGCTTTGTTCTAGGATTTCAGGTTTGGTTAGAATAAATCTAAAACAAAGCTGTTTAAAAGACAAAACAGTGGAATAGATGATGTTTTAGTATTTTCCAGTTCGTATGAATAATGTGATGCCCTGTCCATAATCCCCATGGCAAAATTAGAGTGAACTTTGTGCTAGCTTCCTTCAGTGGCTTAATAAAAAGAAAAACCTGTCATTAGCAACTACTATTGTGAGATCTTTTTTTTTTTTTTTTGTGAGAACTTTTGGTTTTAGATTTTTTTTTTTTAAGATTTTATTTATTAATTTGACAGAGAGAGACACAGTGAGAGAGGGAACACAAGCAGGGGGGGTGGGAGAGGGAGAAGCAGGCTCCCAGCTGAGCAGGGAGCCTGATGTGGGCTCGATCCCAGGACCCTGGGATCATGACCTGAGCTGAAGGCAGACGCTTAACCGACTGAGCCACCCAGGTGCCCCAGGTTTTAGATTTGTTTAGCTGATTTTAAAATTCTGCCTCTTAACTCTCACATCATACATGCAATGTCTCCTTAAACAAGAGAATATAACAGTTGTTTTTCTTGCGTATTGACTGAGTGATCAGATTTATAGATCACAGAATAATAGAAGAGAGAACAGAACTTCTCACCTTTTACCTTTGTTTGTGAAAAGGCCAGGTTTCACGTAGGCATCTTGTTGAGCCATGTCAAAGTGAAACAGTGGAGAAGTCAGCTATAAATACATTAATATTTTAAGCCAATAAATCCTTGTTTGTAAACTCTAAAACAGGACTAATGGGTGATTTTTTTCTATGTGCATCGTAAGACCACAGTTCTTGAATAACTATTGGTTTCAAGAAAAGGATCATTGTCTGGAATAGTTTTTTGTTGCAGATCTAACTTATTTTGCACTTGTCTCTGCAGCTTTTACTTAGTGCAATTAAAAGAAAAATTTTAGACTATGTAAGGATTATATCTACCTATGTATGCACACATATACACACAGCCATTGTTTTCATTACTTTTTTTTTTTTTTTAAGATTTTATTTATTTATTTGAGAGAGAGAATGAGAGACAGAGAGCACAAGAGGGAAGAGGGTCAGAGGGAGAAGCAGACCCCCCGCTGAGCAGGGAGCCCGATGTGGGACTCGATCCCGGGACTCCAGGATCATGACCTGAGCCGAAGGCAGTCGCTTAACCAACTGAGCCACCCAGGCGCCCCTGTTTTCATTACTTTTTTATGTGTTACTCTCAGTGGGACAGCATTCTTGCTAATTATAATGTTTTCTGGATTGAGTTTGGCAAAAGATTCTTCTTTTTAGCGAGAGAATTCTATGTGAATAAATTCTATCTTTATTACAAATACATTACGTTATAAAAAACTTTGTAAAAAAGATGTCTGCATTAAAATCATAGCTTTTGCTAGCTTGACTTTCCTAGTTCTTTGTGGGCAGTATCTTACCACCTTTTAAGAGGTTAAAAACATTATCTTGGGAATGTATATTCAAGAGCGATAAATACGGAAATAACTCATATTGAAGAAACACCTATTCTGTTTCGAACTTCAGAAGTTTGTTTCCATTAAGCCTAAAAGCAGTTGATGAATGAAAGGATTCATATTTTATTTTTCCTATCTGCAGGTTGGGTCTTGAGGCAAAAAAAGAAGAAAACCTTGCAGATTGGTATTCTCAAGTGAGTATGCATTCGGTTTGTTTTCATGTTTTAAATTTCTCAAATACTACTTTGTATTTAGATTCTAAAAGTCCAGACACACGGTAATGTATGATGTTGTCAATAATATGTAATATAGCCATTTAACCTGTCACAGTTTTCAAAGCATGTTCACATAAAGCAATGAATTGAGAAGTAGCCCTATGAGATAGTCATTACTCAATTTTTTTTTTTTTTAATGGTGCAGTAAAGAGATAATCCAAAGTCACAGAGATAGTAAACAGCAGAAGTAAGATTGGCATTCAAGTCTTAAGAGTTTAGGCTTGGTGTTTCTCACTATAGAAAAGCCCATTTTACATGCACATTAAGGGGATGTA
This sequence comes from Phoca vitulina, assembly GCF_004348235.1. Lineage (NCBI taxonomy): Eukaryota > Metazoa > Chordata > Mammalia > Carnivora > Phocidae > Phoca > Phoca vitulina. The sequence continues at coordinate 6,273,251 of NW_022589729.1, forward strand.
CCAACAGTGGAAGCCTCCAGATTTGAAGCTTGGTTATCATTCACTTGGCACTTATATTATAATTTTGGTTTAATTTAGGCTTCAAAGACTATTTTTCTTTTAAAAAGGTCATCACAAAGTCAGAACTGATTGAATACTATGATGTAAGTGGCTGCTATATTCTTCGTCCCTGGGCGTATTCCATTTGGGAATCCATCAAGGACTTTTTTGATGCTGAGATCAAGAAACTTGGTGTTGAAAACTGCTATTTCCCCATGTTTGTGTCTCAAGGTGCATTAGAGAAAGAGAAGACTCATATTGCTGACTTTGCTCCTGAGGTAAGTTAGCTTGCTTTATTTATTTTTGCAGTTATCTCTCATAAACTTAAAAGTATATTTTCAGTTCACACTTGAACAGTAATTTAAATGGCAAGACCAATTTAGAGAAATATAAAGCCATTACAAAAGATACGTATGTATTTCTACCTTCAGGGGCAAGTTATGATTCTGTTTGTTACATTAACTAACTGGCTCTTTTTGTAAATATTTTTAAGGACAGTAAGTATCTACTTTTCTTACCAGGAATAGCAGCAATTATTTTAACTTGCCTTAATTTCTGTAGCAAAAATTGAAATAGAGATTTGCCTGTATTGGTGCTATTTCTCTGAAATGCTGTTTAAAAAATGTATGGAAAATTATTTTATCTTACTAGGTTGCTTGGGTTACAAGATCTGGCAAAACAGAGTTGGCAGAACCAATTGCCGTTCGTCCCACTAGTGAAACAGGTGAGGATGGGCCTTGGGGTGTAGGAGAGCGTTCATGGGAACACTAGAGATGGCTTCTAGAGTCACCTCAGTGTTGATTTTGTGATATTTATGATCCTCCTTGACAGTACACAGTTTAATGAATGTTGATAAAAATGAATATATACTGAAGTTGCATAGAATTTTATTCTCAGTGCGGTAAACATTGCAGAGCTCTTTATCATTAGAATAAAGTATGTTGTTGTTTTTTTGAAAAAACACTTTATAAGTTTGCCAGCACTGATGTTTTATGCCATATTTTCTTAAAAATTTTGTTAGTCATTTTAATATGACATTTATATTTGTATAGGGTTTTTATAGGTTACTAAGTGATTTCATTTATATATTGTATTCTTACAATAGTGAGTGAGAAAGGTGGAGGGAGCAGTTGTAATCTCCATTTTGCAGGTAATAAAAAAGGTCTCTGAAAGGTTTTTGGGCTTGTCAGTGTTTTCCAAAGTGATTATCCATCTTTAGAATGAAGGATTATTTGCCCTTTACTTCATACTTCTGGTGATACTCTTGTATAATATTATAAGGATGCATTATTGAAATTATGACACCAGCTGTTTTCTGGTTGGCAGAGTTTTTAGTAATTCTAGATAGTCATGAGTAGGCTGTGATAAGACAGACACTTTCACTTAAATTAACAGTTCGTGGCAAGAGCTTTCATACTCTGCATAGATGCATTGGATAGATCTAATCTGAATTCTAGTTCTAATAGATAACTGTGCTGGATTCAGCAAGTTGTTTAACTTCTCTATGCTCAGATTCCACATCTTTGATAATAAGATTATGATAATTGACTTTGTGGATTGAACTTGGGAAGTGACCAGCATCATGAGCGCAAAGAACTTCACAGAGAGCATGCGTGGTAGATGCTGTAAGAGCTTCACTTAGTGTTTTTGAAAATAAAACAGCTGAAAAGCAGTCAAATTAAATGTGAAGTGTAAATTTCAATGTGAAAAATACAAAATAAGGTCAGGTTTAGGTAAATTTATTTCCTTGACTAACCCGCTTTATGAAATAATGTAGGGGGCGCCTGGGTGGCCCAGTCGTTAAGCGTCTGCCTTGGGCTCAGGTCATGATCCCAGGCTCCTGGGATCGAGCCCTGCATCAGGCTCCTTGCTCGGCAGGAAGCCTGCTTCTCTCTCTCCCACTCTGCCTGCTTGTGTTCCTGCTCTTGGTTCTCTCTCTCTGTCAAATAAATAAATAAAATCTTGAAAAAAAAAAAAAGAGAAATAATGTAGTAATACCATTCACTTACCGTTACAAACATTGGAAAGGCATTTACACAAACACAGCATTTTAATTTGTATTCACTGTGTTACTGGTGTAACTCTTACTAGCCTTCAAAGAGAAATAAAACCTTCAGTGACTAACCACCTGTATTTTCCTGTATCTTTTCAGTAATGTATCCTGCATATGCAAAATGGGTGCAGTCACACAGAGATCTGCCCATCCGACTCAATCAGTGGTGTAATGTGGTGGTAGGTACATACTCTTTCTTATGTTCTTTCATTATTCTTTATACTCAGTTTTTTTTTTTAAAGCACATTTTTTTTCCTTATTTTTATATTCAAAGGATTGGGAGAATGGCATGCATTTTTTATCACAGTTATGGATTACAATTATGATTTCTGGTTACTTGCCACATTAAGTTGTTAATAAAAATGGAAAAGCTCTCCATAATGATCAAATTGTGTTCTTGCCTCTTCCAGCGTTGGGAATTCAAACATCCTCAGCCTTTCCTACGCACTCGTGAATTCCTTTGGCAGGAAGGGCACAGTGCATTTGCTACCTTTGAAGAAGCAGCAGAAGAGGTATAAAAAGTCGTCTTCCATATTAATTATGTTCCATTTCTTTCTCCAGGCTGTGCTTTTCCCCCCACCAACTATAAGTAATGCAGTGTTATCTACTTAGATAATAATCATTTAATAAATAACTCTGAGTTGAAATTTAATCTGATCTCAAAATAACTTTAAAAGATAATTTCCTGATATAATTATTTTGTTACTCAAAATTTATGCACCACCTGTTAAAAGAAAAATAAAAAAGTTAATACAGATATACACAGACTTAAGAAACTGCTTTAATGAAATTTTATTAGAAAATGTGCTGTTTTAAATTTTCAGATGAAAATATTTTTGCACTTCCATGTATGGAGGAAATTATGTATGGAAATTATAATCCCAGGGTGAAATTAATTATTCTTCAGATTTTCACCCTGGTTACTAGATATATATATATATACACACACACACACACACACACACACACACACACACACACACATATATATTTATATTTTTCAAAAACATTTTTTTCTTATATTCTAAATTTATGAACATTTTAAAAAGTTACTCAACTTCTTTTCCACTACTTTGTTGAATGTCTTCCTTAATAAATACACACTGGCTGCTTTAACCTTTCCGTAAGAAAAGGTTTTCATTGATGTACTTTTGCCACCACAGTTAGTTTTAAATAGTATAGTTTTATAGGTCTATAAGAAATAAATACACCATAAATTTGAACTTTCATATTTAAAATGTTGTTACAGGTCTTGCAGATACTTGACTTATATGCTCAGGTATACGAAGAACTCCTGGCAATTCCTGTTGTAAAAGGCAGAAAGACTGAAAAGGAGAAATTTGCAGGAGGAGATTATACAACTACCTTAGAAGTGTTTATATCCGCTAGTGGAAGAGCCATCCAGGTACCAGCAAAGTGCTGCATAGGGTTCATAGGTGACTGTAAGCACAGCCTGTGGGCACATCCAGTAGACTTCTGTCACCAGAGAAGTAGACTCGTTCCAAAAAAAATAAGTATATTTCATGTGCCTTCTAGACCATGTTATAATTTCACGCTTATCTATCCCATTTTTCCAAATTTCTAAGGTCAGTTAAGTGAAGGCTTGTATCCTGAATTACCAAAGCATGGATTGTTTTTTAACCTTTGTAGTTGAAGTTATTCCTATGAAAGCGACTGCGCACAGCAGTGCATTTCTGTACTATTTTTTTTGACTAACCCTAGTCTTTTTGTGGTATCATTTATGCTTTAAAAACTTAATATAAAAAGAAAATCAAGGAACATGTTTGGTGTCATTTTAAGGTGTATGATCTTACAGAAATCATTTTCAAAGACATAATTAGTTATTAAAATTAACGCTTCTATTTCTCTGTTTTAGGGAGCAACATCACATCATTTAGGGCAGAATTTTTCCAAAATGTTTGAAATTATTTTTGAAGATCCCAAGACGCCAGGAGAGAAGCAATTTGCCTATCAAAACTCCTGGGGTCTGACAACTCGAACTATTGGTGTTATGACCATGGTTCATGGAGACAACATGGGCTTAGTATTACCACCCCGTGTAGCTTCTGTTCAGGTAAGGAAACTATTTCTGTTCATGAGTCTTTCTATAAAATACAGTCTGGACCTTAGTATTGTGTAACTGTGTGTATCATTTCTGTTTTTTGGTCTTTTAATTTTTAGCTGCTTTTATACAAAACTTTTTTAGAAATCATTTTTTGAAATGATTCATAATAAGTTTAATGAGATATAGTAGGTCAAATGAAAATGCATTTAGCCTAGACAAGTAATGTGCAGCTGGTTGGTAGACATTCCATAGAGATTAGAAATCACACAAGTTGATCTGTGTTAAAATTTATAGTCCCCAGTAGGTTTTGATTCCTGGGTATCATGCAGCAACATGACCACATTACTTTGTATGCTGTTTCCTTGTATAAATTTGTGCTATTGTGCTGGTTCTAGGTGATGGTTATTCCTTGTGGCATTACCAATGCGCTTTCTGAAGAAGACAGAGAGGCTCTGATTGCAAAATGCAATGATTATCGAAGGCGGTTACTCAGTGTTAATATTCGAGTTAGAGTTGATTTGAGAGAGAACTATTCTCCAGGTTGGAAATTCAATCACTGGGAGCTCAAGGTAAATTCTTCAGTTGCATCTTTTACTTCCATACTCCCAATTTGGATTTAGATTTTCTTAACATATGCTTCTATAAAATGTAAGGCTTTCTGATTACTTTTCTCTATTTGGATAGTTGTGAATTTTTTTCTTCTTCACTTGAATTGCACTTAATTTTCACACAGTCCGGATCTTTGTAATAGTGATAAAGTTTATATATTTGCTAAATTTAAAATCTTTTTTGTGGAAGCTTATTTTTATTATGTTAGAATTAAAATGATCTTGAAGACCTTGTATATGATTAATAAACCTCATAGGGTTGTTATACCAAAATGTTTATACCAGGAATTCACATAATAAGTAAGCTACTTAAACAGTAAGACTATCAGAATACTGGTGCATGGTTACCACCTACCTGTCATGGTTAACAGCTGATCAGGAAAACATCAGAAAGTAATACCATATTTGATTTTCCACACCGCATTGTTTCACACCCATTTGTTGATTTTTATTTTGTATATTAAAGGCTAAATTCTGATTTAATATTTTTGTTTTTTAAAATATTTTATTTATTTATTTGACCGAGAGACACAGCGAGAGAGGGAACACAAGCAGGGGGAGGGGGAGAGGGAGAAGCAGGCCTCCCGCCGAGCAGGGAGCCCGATGTGGGGCTCGATCCCAGGACCCCGGGATCATGACCTGAGCCAAAGGCAGACGCTTCACGACTAAGCCACCCAGGCGCCCCCTGATTTAATGTTTTTAATATAAATTTCATTTATTGCACATTGTCATTAGTAGATGATCTTTATTTTTAATTCCATTTTTCAAACTTCTGGAATTTATTTTTTTTTTATATGCTTTACCAAGGGAATCTTACTAGATTAGCAGAATTTCTAAACTCACATTACAGGAAATAGATGAGAAGATGTAGTGATATTGCAGCTCCAAGCTGATTCCAAATATGGAAGCTCAACAGAATTGGGATTATTCAGTATGAACACATAACAGGGTTCCCAAAGTTGCTGGTATTTATACCTCTGTTTCTTTTAATTGGCCCCTAAGGTAAATCTTTCATGATTTTGTTTCCCTTCTGTATAATACACTTTTTCCTTTACTTACTCTCCTACCTTTAATGAAGACTTTAAAGATGTGTTTCCTCACATAATTTCCCTTTAATTGCAGTGTTTTTTGCTTACTTAGAAATAGCAGTTGTGTGATTCCAGCAGCAGCTTGTCTGAGCCCATGTGCCCTTGCCTGAGGTTCCAGATGTTAAAGGAGAAACATATTCTTTGCTACTGGCTGGAGTGAAAGGAGAGAAAAAGGCATCCATATTCACTTCTCCTTCTGTCATCTCCTCTTCCATCTCACTTCTCCCTCTAGGACTGACTTGACTTTGTCCCTGTCACTCTTCTTTTTAGTAGCCTGACGAGCCTATACTGTGAAGGAGACACTGAGTGTGAGTAGGGCTCTGCTACAACTTCTTGTCCACAGTTGTCAGGAAAGAAAACAGAACACCTAAATTCTAAACTTGATGCCCAAGATTAAAGAACAGTGAGAGGGGCACTAGTGGAAAGTACTCATGGCACTTCTTAATGCCATTTTATCTCCATTTAGTCCAAGAATTCCTGAGAAAAAGTATTTTAGAAGATCTAGATTCGTATTCATTTGGTAGTTTAACTTTGTACAACGAGGCAGCTCGGGGGTGGGGTGGGATGTGTATGTATTGGGAGACTCGGTTTCGTAACTGGGGTATATGGTGTAGTTATCAGACCAGAACCCAGGGACTCCACAACTTCTTTATACCTCTTCCTGAATTGTGAAAGTAGAAAGGGGAAAATAATATGAGTGAATTAACTACTTTTCTTTTTACTGTGTTGGATGACTAAAGAGAATTGCTACTGAAAAGAAAAATAAGCAAACAAAAAATCCTTTATGAGTAAATTCATAACTTTTTACTTAGAAAAAAATGAGCAACAGAATATATGCCCCCTCTGTGATCTGGCCTCAGATGATCTTTCCGGCCATTGCCACCCACTCCCCTGTGTGAGTGCCCTCCTTATCCCACATGGGCTCTGTCACTCTGTGCCAGGTTATTCTCACACCAAGATGCCCTCTCGCCCGACTCAGGCTTTGATGCCCTGCTCTGAGCTGCCATAGCTCTCCTCGCCCAGTACAGGACCCAGTCCTGTTGCTGTTAGTTGTCATGTCATTTTAGTTTTCCTTTACTCAGGAGTAGTTTCTTAGCCTTTCTTTGTTGTTCATGACACGGGCATTTTTGTAGGTATAGGTCAGTTATTTTATAGAATGTTCTTCAGTTTTGATGAAATTACTCATTAATTTTTGCCTTCTCTAGTAACTTTCCTTCTCTCTCTTCCAGCTGTGAGGATAGTCTCCCACTTCTGATTTTCTGTACTGATTATTTGTATTTACCTGGCAAAACGTGAAGCTCCTTGAGGACAGGATCTGTTTCTTCTTAGTCCTTTTGTAAATCTCATTGCATTAACACTATTACACATGCATACATTAGGTGAATAAAGGAAAACAAAATAATGATGTAATATTTAGTGTACAGTAATTTGTTCTCTGGTATTCATTATTTTAGAAGATAAGTCTTCTCTAAAGATAAATCTTTTTTTAGAATAACAGTTAAAAATTTTCCTTTGATTTTTATTTGGGGGACTGCCATCAGCTAAACTGTATATTGTAGAGGCTCCTAACTTAAATTTGAAAACCCCAAATTAGTTTTAGAGGATCATTTGCTCAAAAAAACAAAAGTTTAAAAAAATCTACTGTTTGTTAGGTAAGGTTCTAGATCCTAAAAATAAGGTCTCTCTGGGCCTTAATTCCCCTCCTGGAGCATCCATAAGGGTTGAACATTCACAGGCTTAAATTTGGTTATAGTCCTTAAGCTCCTTTGTAAAATCCAAACAGAATAGGGGAGTGGTTCCCAGAGTGCAGTCCCAGCATCACTTGAGAACTTGTTAGAAATATGAATCTTTAGGCCCCATTCCTGGACCTACTGTAATAAGAGATTCAGGGGGTAGAGCCCAACAATCTGTGCTTTAACAAGCCCTTCACTCTGCACGCTAGAGTATCCAGAGCTAAGACTTAACCACACTGTTGTGCCGAGAATGAGTCACAGATGTGCCAAGGTGTACTGATGAGTGACTTGGGGCGGCCTTAATTTCAAGAAGCCCTCTCTGTTTACCACCTCGTGTGCCCCCCTACAAATGCAACTTTCTGTGCATGTCTTATGGGAGGAGAGGTAGGAATATTGATCTAGATAGCACTGCCTTCATGTTTCTCCATTAAACACAACTCTTAGCTCAAAACTGCTTGGGCAGTACATTTTTTTCTTAGGTTTATACGTTCTTATTGGAATAGATTTCTATAGTATCTCAGGAATATTGCCTGCTGTTTTTATTGTTTGCTTATGCCTTTGATTTTTTGGGTTTTTATGATTTGTAGTGGATAAAGCCATGAAATATTCTGTATCTTCAAGTGGAGACAGGCATGCATCATTTTAACTGCCTTCTTTGTTTTCTAGGGAGTTCCCATCAGACTTGAAGTTGGGCCACGTGATATGAAGAGCTGCCAGTTTGTAGCTGTCAGACGAGATACTGGAGAAAAGCTGACAGTTGCTGATAATGAGGCTGAGACTAAACTTCATGCTCTTTTGGAAGACATCCATGTGAACCTTTTTACAAGGTTAGTTCCTTAGGATTGCTTTTGCCTCTGATCTTGAAACCCTATTCAGTTTTGAGAGCTGTACTGAGGAGTTTTTTGAGTACCCCAGCTGGAAGTCATCTTTCCCTCTGCGCTCCCATAGTTCTTAATTTGTCTCTCTCTTTTTGTGTTTTTGACCTGTATCATGATGATTTTTCCAAGGGTTTTTCTGCCTCCTACTAGGTTTGCTGTGCTGGCCTGTCTGTCCCATGGACTAATTCAGTTTGACTTTAAATCCAGGCTTTTATAACATGTAAATTTGAGGGATTAAGGCATTGATTCTCACCTGCTGGATACATGTTAGTAGCACCTAGGAAGCTTTAAAAAAAATAGCAGTGCCTAGACCCCCTCCCCAGAGATGTTAATTTAGCTGGTCTAGAGTGAATGTGGCAGCTGTAGTATTAAAAGCTCCCCATGTGATTATGACGTGTAGCCAAGGCAAAGAACCTTTTGACTGGGATTGGAGGTCTGGGGTGAAAGGAAGCTTCAGGGCTGCACTGGCCTGTGGAGAGGGTTCTTCTAGAATCAGAGATCTCAGAGCAGAGGCACTAGAAGATCGGTGCATATATGTGGCACTTTATTTTCTTTCCTACCCACCTGAGACAGAGGAAGGCCCACTGCCACTTGGGATAGGGGCTTAGTTTGGGGGAAGGTAGTGCCTGCATCTTACTTATTCATGTCTTCTAATACCTTGTGCCTAACTCATATTAGGCCTCAATAAATCATGCATTTAAGGAATGAACTAATTTTAGCCTTGGCATTGGTGCTTACGTGTTTTTGGGCAAGTGATTTCACTTCTTTTGGCTTGCTTGCCCTAAAATGAGAATGATAATGAGTCACTTGACTTTAAGGATTTACTTAGCCTACTAATGAATAGTGCATTTGAAGTCCATCTGAACTGAGAACAGGTCATATTGTCAAGAGGTAAAAGATTAGAAAGCTGCCTGTCCTTACTGCTTCCATTTCGTGCTTTTAGTACACTGGTTCTTTTCTAGGGGTTTCTCTTCAGAGTCACCTGGGAGGTTTGGGAACAGAAACATACCTGAGCCTCACACCTGGAGTTTCTGATCATTGGTCTTAAGATCGGTTCTGGTTATCTGTAGCGTAAAAATGTTCTGTGTGTGATTCAGATGCATACTCCTGATTGGAAAGCCACTGCTTTCATGGCTAAAAACCAGTTTTATCTTTGACATTTTTATTCAGCAAATTTGTTAATGTAGGTTTCATAAAGGTGCATTTTTGCCCCACCCTACGGCTTAAGCCTTATATATTTTTTCTGGATCTCATTGGCTATAACTTATTCAAATGGGTCTGTCCTACTATGGAAAAGTCAGAAGGGGGCGCCTGGGTGGCTCAGTCGTTAAGCGTCTGCCTTCAGCTCAGGTCATGATCCCGGGGTCCTGGGATCAAGCCCCGCATTGGGCTCCCTGCTCCGTGGGAAGGCTGCTTCTCCCTCTTCCACTCCCCCTGCTTGTGTTCCCTCTCTCTCGTTGTCTCGGTCTCTGTCAAATAAATAAATAAAATCTTAAAAAAAAAGTCAGAAGGAGGGGATTTGGTGGAGAGCTAGCAGTTACTGGCATAGAATTCACATGGTCTTAGTCCTGAGATTCAGGAAATAAAAATATGCCTTCTCTTTTTTGGTCACCACCCACGAATCATCCTCATGTAATGTGTGACTGAATGTAAAAGAGAATAATACTTATTTCCATTTCTAAAACCTGAAGTTCTTACAAAGTAATTATATAGTATATGAAAATAGCTCGAATAATGTGTATTTATGGTTTTTCCTTTTTTAAAACATTTTCATGCCTTTGTGTTTGATTCTCACAATCCCGTACGATAGTTAGACTTACTTGAGTTTTTTTCCAATTTTGTAGAAAGGAAAACTAAGACCAAAGAGGTTTTAAAAATAACGCAGACTCTCATAGATGGTAAGTGGTATAGCCAGGGATAGAATGTTGGTCAGGAAAGATTTAATGGCAATAACAAAAGTAATTATTGCCTGTTGTGTGCTTGGCAAATTCTCCTTTCATCTAGTGTTAATAGTAATGCAGTGATGAGTTAACTGAGATTTACTGCTAGCAACAAAGTTGAGATTCAAATTGAGATGTTCTCACTTCCAGGTTATTCCTCTTTTGTTAAATTATGCTTATTTTTTTTTAAAAAAACTTGGTTGTATTGGTAAGAAAAAATATGTATTCTTTTGCAATTATATTTTGATAGGGCTTCTGAAGACCTTAAGACTCATATGGTTGTGGCTAATACAATGGAAGACTTTCAGAAGATGCTAGATTCTGGGAAGGTAAGAGACTTCTGAAAAGTTTTGAATATAAAAATATTTCAGCTATGGTATTTTAAGACTCACTGAATTCATGCATGATATTAATCCCTTTTTCAGGGCCAGTCACATGCTAGGATTATATATTACTCCACATTCTGTCCTCTCTTTTCCTTTGGCTTTCCTAAAGCATTACAGCATTATATCATTTTTGGATAACACTGTGAACTGATTATGTAAAAGCTTTTTCTCATGCTTGAAATGCTGGCTAAACAACATTCATTCTGTACGACCCCTAATGTTTTAATTACTGAAATTTTTCATTTTGTTGTTCAGCTTGAATTAGGTTCTTGAAGTAAGCATTGTTGTAATGTAATGTACATATTCCTAAAATAAGGTTAAAAGGTCCATGTCAGAAATTTCAGTTCTCTGACCGTGTGTGTGTGTGTGTGTGTGTTTTTCCCTGATCTTAATTGATTGAACTTTTCTGAATAATAAGGGGGAAAGTACTGCTCATGTTTAAGCCTGTTTTTCAGAATGAGTGGTACTTCAGGCTCCTTTAAAAGACCCAGGTATGGGCGCCTGGGTGGCTCAGTCGTTAAGCGTCTGCCTTCGGCTCAGGTCATGATCCCAGGGTCCTGGGATCGAGCCCTGCATTGAGCCCCACATCAGGCTCCCCGCTCAGCAGGAAGCCTGCTTCTCCCTCTCCCACTCCCCCTGCTTGTGTTCCCTCTCTCGCTGTCTCTCTCTGTCAAATAAATAAATAAAAATCTTAATAAATAAATAAAAGACCCAGGTCTTTCTAATTAGGTACTTTAGTGGTTCTTTAAGATTTTATCAGTTTTATGTGTTCTGAGTATGCAGATGTTCCTAGCTGAAACTTTTAATTTTCATAGTGAAGAGGTCCTGATTTGCAAAATTACTAATTACTGGAATGAATCACTTACGAACTTCAGTATTCTAGTATTCATGCTTGGTTATACAACCAATCCTGTCTTCTCAGGTTATAAATGAGGAAACCACGGGCCAGAGTCTAAATGAATTACCCTGACCTCTACAGAGGCAAACTTGGTCCTAGAATTTAGATCTCTCTCCTGACTCATTTTAATGCACTTTCCTCTGTATCTTTTTGTTTGCTTGTTTTAATTTTAAGATTTTATTTTTAAGTAATCTCTACACCCAGCATGGGGCTCAAACTCAACCCCAAGATCAAGAGTTGCATGCTCCACTGACTGAGCCTACAGGCACCCCTGTTTGTTTTTAATTCATGCTGAGAGTATAAGGCAAAATTTTAATTGGTTAGGGTCATAACCTCTTAATATGTCTCTTATTGCATGAGTTGGGACAGTGTTAATCTCTTTGGCTCTCAGTTTACTAATCTGTAAAATGAGTATAAGGTAGATAATCTTAAAATCCCCTTCAGATCCATAATTCTTCAGTATTTAGCTTTCTATTCTTGGTTTATTACCTTTGTGATCTTCCATCTTTCTGGTTTCCATAATTTGTCACTTGACTCAGACTACGTACTTCCAATAGAAGTCTAGAGAAATGGATAGCCATCTATCCGATGCGGTGGTTTTTTTTCTTTCACTGTAATTTATCTATGATTATTTTATTTTTGTTCTATTACTGAATTTTAAAATTTCATTTATTATAGAAGTATTATAGTAGTCACTGTTGCAGTACAGTCTGGTAAAGATATTTACATAAGAGTTAATAAATCAATAGAGTAACTATCAGTTAATCTGTTGCTTTCAAAGAAATGAATCTCAGCAGGTCCTAGAGTCGTATCTTTTATTCTGATATTAGGTCAGAGATTTCAACATCTGTTCTAAAGCACCAAGTAGTATATTAGCTGTATGTCCAAGGGGCACATGGGAGATTAGAGGAGACTTTGTTTTTTGTATTCGGGAGTCAGTTCCACCCCCATCTCACCCCATGTTGCGCAGCTTCGATGAGTTGACTGAGCATCAAGCAACCTTTGAGGCTGTTGTAAATAAAACTGTATTTACTAGGTGGGGAGAAGGAGAAAGGGATCTTTGGAACTTTAATGTAGGTGAAAGTTTGATTTTCTACTGTTCTTTGTTGGTAAAATGAAAAAAAAAACCATCTGATTCACAAAACTTGAGTAAATTTTTCCAAGGGGATGATCTTAATTAAATGAAAAATAAATGTTATTTATATATAATTTTTTTTTACCATTGACATATATTACTAACCTGTTGACACTATGATTATTGATATTTCTCATCATTAACATTTTCTGCTACAGATTTCAAGATACTATATATTGCAAAAAATTGTATCTTTTTGTAGCATAGATATAGAGATAATAAAAAATAAAAGTTAAAGATCTTTCTGTGGTTGAATAAACAGCCTAAAACTGTGTGTTATCCTTTCATAGTAATGAATTACATGCATAAATAGGAATTCCAGATCTTATCACCTACACTTTACTTTGAAGCTACAAAGAATTAAAACATGGGTTTTTACAAAATTGTCATTTATGAATCTAAATAACTTCAGTTGAATTTTTTCATGCTATATCATTATTTTAAGTTTCAAAAATTTATTATTTTAGGGACGCCTGGGTGGCTCAATCAGTTAAGCATCTATCTGCCTTTGGCTCAGGTCATGATCTCAGGATCCTGGGATCGAGCCCCACATCAGGCTCCCTGCTCAGCGGGCAATCTGCTTGTCCCTCTGCCCCTGCCCCTGCCCCTGCTCGTGCTCTGTCTCCCTCAAATAAAAATCTTTAAAAAAATTAAAAAATAATAAAAATTATTATTTTAGAAATACTTTCTCAAGGCTCAGTAATTTTTTTCTTAGGGAAAAAGAAAATAAGGCCATTTACTGTAAAATTTGTTAAAGTTATAAAAATATAGCTGTGTGTGGGTTAAAAATAAAAGTAAAAATTTCTAAGAAACCAAATTTAAATTTATTACCCGAAGACATTCTTTGTAATTAAGTCTTAATATTTTTATCATTTCACAGTGACCGTGGTTAAAGTTTTCCTCCCATTCTGTCTTTTATAATGAATTTTAAATAATACTTTTATGAATGTACATTCTTTCCATGCTTTCTGTTTGTATAAAGGCTAATGATTTACCAAGTTTCAATACAGGGGGGTAACTTCGGGTTATTTTGGCTCTTGTATCTTTAAGTTTATTTTTGCTTCAGTTTTCTTGCACATTTCTATTAAAATTTTTCAAGATACTTATTACTACCATCCCTTCCACCTTCTCTCATCCACTCACTCCCACCCTCCAGGATTTTCCTAGTAGTTTATCACTTCTTTATTGTCTTAAGGCAGATTATCAAAATAACAGTTGATCAGTGTTGGGAATTTGGCTAACACATTTTACTGAATGAACATAAGAGACAGATAACTAACACTTCCTCACCTTGGAAGAATGTTCACCTGATCAATTACTTGTTCTTTTTGTAATTTCCTGATGTCAATGTACTTGTACTTTACTTCCTAAAGAAGCCTTTTGAAGTATATTTAACCAAATTCTGAGTGCCTTAGGGTTTGCAGGAGCTCTCAGTTGGAGTATGGAATGTGTGGCTGGAAGTGGTTGATCAGAAATTGATGAGGAAGCTGGATAGCTTCTTAGCTGTTCTTAAACTAGCATTTCTAATGCGTGGGAGGGATTGTCCACACCTTTGATCTCCCCATTGCTAACCTTGATCTCCAGGAATTTTCGGTAGGACTGTTACATAATTGTTATTGCATAGAAACCTCATTTTGAAGTAGACATGATATGAAAGTTTAGGATTTACGACTGAAAGAAATATTAATTCTTGTCTAGTCCAACACACATTTTACAAAAGAAAACTCAGAGCTAGGGATTTTCAAAACAGGCAGTGAATTTCAAAATTAGGGTAAAATCCCAGCTATCTTGATTTTGCCCATTATTGTATATGGTCTATGAAAGAAAATTTGAGAAGTTGTTTTTCCTAATACAAAATGATTTTTTACTTTCAAATACCTTGTGGACTTTAAAACGATTCACTTATCTATAACAGTGTGGCATAAAGTGAGGTTGACCTGATTGTTAATGGTTATTGTTAACAACAGTGTAAAAATCAGCTTACTATTTGTCATCTCCTCTGTCCTTCTCATAACCGTTTACCTGGGCAGAGCAGGTGGTAGTCGGATCTGAAATGAGGGAGGTACGGCTGGAGTCTGGACTCAGGGCTACTCGTCCTTCCTTTCTCGACTGGCACTGTGTCGTAGCTAGTTTATTTGGACATTGACGTGTACTACAAAGATGTTTTATGTATGTGGGTTTCGGATCGAGGGGAAAAACATTTTCTCATCTCTGGCACTTCTGAACAGTGTTCCTTGCAGATTTGCAAAGGTACCAGGGCCTGAAAAAGGCTGGGAGACCTGTCCTTTTTGCTTGTCAGTTTAATAGGCCATTCAGGTGTTCCTTTGACAGAACAGGAGTTATAAATACTGTTTTTCCTTTTCTGTTAGATTGCTCAGATTCCATTCTGTGGGGAAATTGACTGCGAAGACTGGATCAAAAAGACCACTGCTAGGTAAATACGGTTAACAGAACTTGTGACAGTAACAAAGAATGGGAATATACAGCATAAGTAAATGGAATTCTTCCTTGTTTTTAACTGCAGGGATCAAGATCTTGAGCCCGGTGCTCCATCCATGGGAGCTAAAAGCCTTTGCGTCCCCTTCAAACCCCTCTGTGAGCTGCAGCCCGGAGCCAGATGCGTCTGCGGCAGGAACGCCGCCAAGTACTATACCTTGTTTGGCCGCAGTTACTAAGGGATAAAACAAAACTGCTATCTCCAACCCTCCCCACTTTTTAAAAAATTGATATTAATATCTTCCCAGATATAGACAGTTTTATGATTTTTTAAAATAAAAGTTCTAATAGGTTACATGAGGCACAAACACCTTATTCTTATGTCTAAATTAACAGTGGGTAAGAAGACTTTTCTGTAAACAGCCCCAGTAATAAACACCATGAACTGATACTGTCTTATGTATTCATTTGTTTCTGAGATACCTGAAGCATGTGCTACGGGCCATTCTTACAGAGAGCTGGAGAGAACTGGACCCTTAGGTAACTGCTCTTGGTCTGAGCGTCCCTCACAGTTCAGATCGCGAACGAGCAATTATCCCGTTTCCTGTATGTTGAGGTACTTCCCTTCCTTAACTCCCTCTGCCAAATCTAAAATTGTCCTAAATCTTTCTGTTTAAAAAAACAAAACAAAGCCACAAATAGACAAAAAACCAAAACAAGCCCCAACTTTCCCTTGAGCTTCTCTCTCCCTCTCATTACTACTAGTTACTGTGGGGTCTTCAAAAAAAAAAAAGTCATGATTTCTGAAGGAGCGAGCAACCACCCCTCACTTCCACTTCTTTTCTTTTTTGCATTTTTCTGCCCCCGTCCCACCTGTGCCCCCACACTACCGCCATTTCCCTCAGATACTCCTGCCTTCTGACCAAAGCTAACTTCTCAGTGTCTTGTCTTACCGTACCACTCTGCTCATTTCTGCTGCTATAGAACATTTCTCTCTTCACTAAAATTACTCCTATGACTTGCCCTCCCACTCTCTGGTTCTTTCTCTTAGTAACAGGTCTTTCACCGGTGTTCTTCCTCAGCCTGCTCCCTAAACATCCCTAGGCCACGCTTCCCTCCGTACTTGGTGCTCTCCTCGTCTGATCCCCTGGTTTCAGAGAACACGAATATTTTCACCTCTAGACCTCCATTCCAGCTGCATACTCAGGTCTCTCGAGCTTTCCGTCAGAGTTTCAGGTCCTCTGTCCCCAAGCCCCCACTTCACTGCCCACTCCCAGACCTGTTCTTCCTACAGTATTTCCTGCCTGAAGGATTAGCATGAGCTAAATCTACCGGTAACGTAAACCAGAACCCGAGAGCCATGCTAGTCAGCCCTCCAGCGCACGGTCTGCTGTCTTCATTTCCCAGCACGACATCCCGACATCCTGCCCTTATGCTGACGTGTCCCGGGTTTCCCTTTCACAGATGCTTTGACTGCCTCTGACTGTCATGGCCTCCAGAGTTTCACCTCAGGCAGTCCCCACATTTCCATAGGGGTTTTTTCCTTAATGTACAATGTATTAAGATGTTCATCTTCCCCATAAAATCTTTTCATGGCTCACCATCGCTAGCAGGGGAAAATGTGAACACTTTAGCCTAGTCTGGCTCAGCCTACCTGTCCAGTCTCCTCTTCAACCAATCCAGCAAAGTCCTTTGCACCCTAACCATTTGAGGTTTCTTACAAAATTTCCCATGAGCCATTTCCCATCTCTGTCCCTTTGCCTGGAATGCCCTTTACTCATATCTAGTCTACTGGCTAAATCTCTGTATTTGGGGCTGTGTCCTAACACGCTTTCCCACTTGGTAGTGATAAATACATACCAATAAGGGACAAAGCTTCAAAAAGGACTTGAATTTTGAGTCATGCTTTGAAGGATAAGTGGAATTTTAATAAATAGAAAAGGAAGGACATTCCAGGCAGAGGGAATAGCATATGCAAAACCATGAAAGTATATGCTGTGTGTGAGAACATAGCAAAACTGTTAAATTGGTAGGAAATTGTCAAAGCAGATTAAATACAACATGCCATCAAGACTGACGTTTTGAGTATATATATTCATATACCTAATTTAAAGAGATAAATACATGAGCCACATTTCTGTACCCAATTTCTTATTGAACTGTGGCAGTTCAGAATGCTTTATCTTGTCTTTCTACCCTTAGCTGTGTAAAGTGCCTATTCAGTTGTAAAATGGAGAGAAGTCTAATACCTGTATTGTAGTTACTCTCCCTTATAAAGTACTTAGAACAATGCCTGACACATACTAAATAAATAATACCTAATGTTGTTATGACCGTGCAGAGTCAACTGTAAGTTGCTCCTAATTTGTAGCTTTAATTAACAATACTTACTTTGGCTTCTATTTTTTTTTTTTCTGCAAGCATAAATGCTCTAAAGGATAAGGTTTTTTTAGTGGGTCCATGACAAAAGGTTGAAAAGTAGATCAGAGACTAATAACCACATTTTGTCCCATAGCCCCTGGCCATTTTGGAGGAGGTGGCAATCATTGGTGCAAAGACAAATCCCCAGGCTATTTTTCGAAGTTTGTAGAACTAATTACAGAAAAGCTTGAAGTTTGCTGCTTTCAAGGTATTCATTTTTTTTTTTTAAGGTTATGTAATTCCTTTTTTTTAAAATTTTTATTTATTTTTATTATGTTGTTAGCCACCATACAGTACATCATTAGTTTTCGATATAGTGTTCAGTGATTCATTAGTTGCGTGTAACACCCAGTGCTCATTACAACACGTGTCCTCCTTAATACCCGTCACCTGGCTACCCCATCCCCCCACCCCTCTCCCCTCTGAAACCCTCAGTTTCCCCGAGTCCATAGTCTCTCATGGTTTGTCTCCCTTTCTGATTTCTCCCCCTTCAGTTTTCCCTCCCTTCCCCTAATGTCCTCCGTGCTATTCCTTATGTTCCACATGTGAGTGAAACCGTATAATTGTCTTTCTCTGCTTGACTTATTTCACTTGGCATAATCCCCTCCAGTTCCATCCATGTTGATGCAAATAGCGGGTATTCATCCTTTCTGATGGCTGAGTAATACTCCATTGTATGTATGCACCACATCTTCTTTATCCGTTTGTCTGTTGCAGGGCATCTCGGCTCCTTCCACAGTTTGGCTATTGTGGACATTGCTGCTATGAACATTGGGGTGCATGTGCTCCTTCTTTTCACTACATCTGTATCTTTGGGGTAAATACCCAGTAGTGCAATTGCTGGGTCGTAGGGTAGCTCTATTTTTAACGTCTTGAGGAACCTCCAAACTGTTTTCCAGAGTGGCTGCACCAGCCTGCATTCCCACCAACAGTGTAGGAGGGTTCCCCTTTCTCCGCATCCTCGCCAACATCTGTCATTTCCTGACTTGTTAATTTTTAAAGGTATTCACTATTTAAAGGAACTCTCCAGTAAGTAATTATGTTAAGGAAGGAATCCTTCACCCCAAATCTGCTCGTGAAAAATTGCTTGCTTTCTTAAATTGAGGTTCAGCTAAAATACCAAAACTTTTTCAAACATCTTAAGAGTGGTGCTGCTTTTCAAGAGGGTGCATAAACCTGAATCCAAAAGAACCCAAAAGATATCCTTTAAGAAATGATCAGTATTTTACATGCAGATGACGGCCATTAACTAGATATATGACCGACAGTCACAGAAGTGATTGTGAGCCTCGTGTTTGTTGCTGCAAAAAGAAAACACACAGGTCAAGGGATATTTACTGCCGGCTCTGCTCACTGGGACTACTAGTGTGTATTACCTGTTAGCCATTTCTAGGTTCATCTGTGACTGTTTAAAATAGTTCTTAATTATGCAGGTAACTCATAGGAAGCCTTTATTAGAATCAGTAACAGCACCTCATCAGGCTGCTGCTGCGGAGGCTGTGGGGCCTGAGATCAGCACAGACCACTCCACAGAGCGAGCAGAGAGAAGGCACTTTGGCTGGAGAGTCTGCACGTAGCACCCGACTTTATGCCTGGTTGTGGCTATAAATACTAAGTCATCTGTCACAAAACTCCGGTTTTTAGGGGTTGTCAGCGTCTGAAGTCTAGGGAGACAGTTGCCGCTACCCTGTTCTTTCAAACCTGTCTTTGGCCCTTTGCTTGTCACTTTCACTGTGTCTAGAAAATGCTAGCCATTTATTTAATAAATTAGAGTGCCTGCTCCGTGCAAAGTGCCAGAGCATCTAGTAGTGACTAAACATGATTTTTCCTCCTCTTGGCTTTATCTCCTTGATGTTGTCTATTTTAGCTGCAAAATCAAGCAGTCGAGTGGACAGGGTGGTGGAGCAATGACCCGGGCTGTGCATTGTTAGGAGGAGGCGTAGCCTCGGGGAGGTGATCCCTGCCAACAGCAGCGTGCTGACAGCTATCCTGTGCTCGCGATCACAATAGCTGGAAAACTAAATCAACCCCATTCTGCCACACCGCCAGGCTTAAAATTACAGATACAAACACATTTCCATGGCTCAGTGTCTTTGTTCAACTTTACTGGAGGATTTAAGAGTTTGGAACATCAGTAGTACTGAAATGATATAAAAATGTTAAAAAATAGCAACAAAAAATGTTTTATTAATTAAGTCTCGTGTAATAGGGATATTTCAAAATATATTTTAGGTATGTTACCAAAACCAAATTTTGGCACTCACTGGGCGGCTCAGTCGGTTAAGTGTTGACTCTCGGTTTTGGCACAGGTCATGATCGAGCCCCACATCGGGCCCCGTGCCCAGTGCGGAGTCTGTTTCAGATTCTTTCTCCCTACCCCTCTGCCCCACCTCGCGCTCACTCTCAAATAAATAAAATATTTTAAAAAATAACCCTTTCTTGATTCCATATCCCTTTAGCCTTAAAGTAAAGCTTTTGTCTACTTGCCAGCTCTGATTTGTCTTGTCTGTTCTCTTGAACCCACGTCATTTGCCCTCTTGCTAAGGTCACCAGTGGCCTCCACAGCGGTAAACTGAGCCATCGTTTGCACTCCTCCTTTTGCTTGCTCTCGGCATTTGCCTGGCTGACTCCCCCTCCTCTTTGAAACATGTTCTTCCTTGGCCTTCAGAATACAGCACGCTCCTATTTTCCCTTCTGTGTCTCTGGTCCTTCTCTCTCATCTCTTCGTATTTTCTTCTCTTCCCAATTTTCTCTCATTTCCTTGGTGACCTCCTGCTTGTCAGCATTCAAGTTCGTATATTCCCAGCCTATCCATCTCCCCTGAACTCCAAACTCAACACCCTACTTAGCATTTCGACCTGGCTGTCTAACAGATACGCCAAACAAGGGCATTTCCACCCCTTGCTCCCACCCTGACCCTACAGTGGCCATCTTTGTCTTACCTTCATTTCAGTTGTAACATCAGGCCCAATCTCTAATGTCACCTTGATTGTTCCCTTCATACCTCACCTCCAATTGCCCAGCAAACGCTATTGACTCTAACCTCAAAACATGTTTGGGTACACTCATGGGTGGGTGTGCGCTTGTAGAACCACCCAGGGCCCTGTGTTTGGTTGAACGCTCCACGGTTGCTATCTTGAAATTCTTTTTTTTTTTTTTAAATAAGATTTTACTGATTTGAGAGCAGGGAGAAGAACAGAGGGAGAGGGAGAAGCCGACTGCATGCTGAGCGCAGAGCCCGATGTGGGGCTCCGTCTCACAATCCTGAGATCATGACCTGAGCCAAAATCAAGAGTCAGAGTCTTAGCCAACTGGGCCACCCAGACGCCCTTGTCTTGCAATTCTTAATAATGAAAAAAAATATATCTTTAATTGTGATGGAATGACAAAATTTATCATCCTAACCATTTTTAAGTGTATGCTTAAGTATTAAGTATATTTGCATTTTTGGGTAACCAATCAGCAGAACTTTTTCATCTTGCCAAATTGAAGCTATACTCATTAAACCAGGTCCCCTTTCCCTCAGTCCCCTGCAACTACCATTCTAACTTTCTGCTTCTATAAATTTGACTACTTTAGATAAATAGCTCATGTAAGTGGAATCATACAATATTCGTCTTCTTGTGCCTGCTTATCTCATGTTGCATAGTGTCCTGTAGTAGCACGTGTCAGAATTCCCTTCCTTTTTAAGGTGGAATAATATTCCATTGTATGTACACATGTATACGTATACACATACACACACATACCACGTTTTGCTTATCCTTCCATCTGTCAGTGGACACTTGGGTTGCTTCCCCCGCTTGGCTATTGGGAATAGTGCTGCTATGAACATGGGGGTGCAAATATCTCCTTGAGACCCTGCCTTCAATTCTTTTGGATATATACTAGGAAGTAGAATTACTGGATCAGACAGCAATTCTATTTATAATTTTTCCCGGGACTGGCATACTGTTTCTCATGGTGACTACACCGTTTAAAATTTCTTAATAATTTTTCAACAAAAGGTCTTGCACTTTCATTTCGTACTGAAGCCCGTGCATTATGTGCCCGGTTTTGCCTGGAAGTTCCCTCTTCCCACCTGGTCGAAGTCACCAGTCTTTTGTTTTAAGATCATTGCAATTGACTGGTGCCTCTACTCTCATGTAATCTCAACACAGGATCCAAAGAGTCTTTTAAGATGTAAATTAGATCTTGTCATTCTGCTCTCCCCTCTCAGGACCCCGCGTGATTGTCCCCCTCCCACCATCGCCCTCTCAGACCTCATAGCCTGTTTCTCTCCCTCAGTCACTCCTCTCCAACCAGCCTGAGCAACTTAGCTGCTCCTTTAACTTCCCATGCTCACTGCTTCCTCTGCCCAGAAAGAACTTCTTTCAGGCATCTCCGGGGCTCAGTTTCTTACCTCCTTCAGATCTGTACTCAGGGACATGTCAGTCAATTCTTCCCTGACCACTTTATTTAAAATAACACCCCCACTCCTATGTCAACACTGTACCCCTCTTCTCTGCTTCATTCGTGTCCATAATTCTTATTACCATCGGACATTCAATACATTCATGAATAATTTGTTAATTCTCTCTCTCCCCCACTAGAATGTAAGCTTCATGAGGGCAGATTTTTCTTTTATTCACTGCTGTCTACCCAGAGTCTAGGACCGTATCTGACATGTAGGAACTTAGTATTTGTTGCATGGATGGATGAGTGGGATAGTCTGAGTGCAGTGATTTGCACCATCTGGTTGTATTAGAAGTCTCACTTTACAACATCAGCTGAATGGGAGATCATTTCTGAGATGCTGAGGAAATTATAAGGGCTGCGTGGAAATTGTCAGGTTTTAGTTAAAGGCAGTATATTAGGGTTCTCCAGATGAATAAAACCAATAGGATGTGTATATAAACAGAAATATTTATTATAAGGAATTGGCTCATGCGATAATGGAGGCTGAGAAGTCCCAAGATCTGCAAGGTGAGTCAGCAAGCCCGAGAACTGGGGGAGTCAATGGTGTCGTTCTCGTCCGAAAGACCACAAGCTGGCGACCCAGGAAGAACTGATGTTTTGGTGTAAGCCTGAAGGCAGGAGAAAGCCAGTGCCCTAGCTTGGAGGCAGCCGGCAGGAGCAATTCTTTCTTACTCACAGGAGGGTCAGCCATTTTGCTCTGTTCGGGCCTTCAGCGGAAAGGATGAGGCTTATCCTCATCAGGGAGAGCAATCTGCTGTACCCAGTCTACCGCCTCAAGTATCAGTCTCCTCCAAAAAACACCCTCACAGCAGCACTCAGAATGATGTTTGACCAAATGTCTTGAGCACCTGGTGGCCCAGTTACCTTGACACTTAAAATTAACCATCACAGTCAGACTTTAAATTCAGAAAAGATTGGGTATAATAATTTCAGTCTGTATCTCTGTAAAGGATTGACTGTAGGCAGTCTACTCAAAACAATAGAGGCCGCTACTGTTTTAGATATTCGGGACCTGGTAAATCTTTATGGTTTATAAGCGACAGATGATAAGATTAAAAACAAAAAAAATTTCCTTGCATCAGCTAAATCAACTTATTATAATTTGGCTTTCTTCCTGAGACTAACTGGAGTTATGTCGTTAACTCCTTCAGCTTAAAGGTGCTTTATCTTTTCTGAACGTGAGGAATGTTTTTCTTGTCTTCTTTATGGAGAATGTTTGGAAGTAGGGTTCTTGTTTATTCCAGATCAACGGACAAGGCGGTAGAAAAATCACCCTAGCTTCATCTTTGGCTTTTACTTATTGTAGCTCTGATCAGTGGATTAGTGACCCCTAGAAATGTTCCCTGTTCCATGCACTTAACAGAATTCAAAATATTTACCCACCGGGTAGACAAGACATGATGTTCACTTCAAATGGCTCATCTCACCAGAGTTAGTTATTGTACACACCGAGACTGGAGAGGCCGAAGCCACGGATGGGCTTCTACATGATTCAAAGACACAGAGGCTCTTGGCTTTTGTAATGAAACACACAATAAACAAACAAACTCCCCTCGAGTCTGCATCTGAAGCTGGTGTCTTCAATTTCCATAAGTCCCAGCTCACGTGACATCTCTTGCTTAATTGCCCTTTAAACTGTTTTATAGCTTTATAGCAGCCTATAAAAGGTGATTTCCAAATATGACAAGTGCTGAAAGTCTGAAGGGGAGAGTTATCCAGGAGTCATAACAACTAAATCTGTAGCTTGCTCCCCTAACAGCTCAGCCTTCCCGGGAGAGGGCAAGGAACGGCCCGAGAGCTGGGCGCCATGGGGCGATACTCAGGAAGAAGCTTCCGATTAATCCTCATGTGCATCGTGAGCATCCTCCTCTTCGTGGTGGAGCTAGTGATCGCCCACATAGGCAACTCCCTCTCTTTGGCCTCTGATGCCTTTGCTGTCCTCTCCCACTTGGTGTCCATGATCATAGCTCTGTTTGGTGTGAGGGCCAGCAGCATAAAACAGCACAGGAAGAGCACTTTCGGGTTTCTCCGGGCAGATGTGGTGGGAGCATTGGGAAACTCCGTTTTTGCCGTGGCTCTGATGTTCAGCATCCTGGTTGAAGCTGTCAAAAGGTATATTGATCCCCAGAAGACGGAGGAGCCCGTGCTGGTTCTCAGTGCTGGAATTATCGGGCTGTTCTTCAATGTCCTGAACTATGTCATCTTGGACTGTTGCTACTGCTCGACACACAGGCCCCTGGGGGACGCCGGAACAGGTAAATAGTCCTCAGATGTGCTAGCAGATTTGGTGGGCCTCTCGTCTGTGACTTTCCAGGAGATCTTTCTCAAAGGAATTGCCTCCAGTCCACCGTTCCTTGTGAGCTGGTGGGGCAGCGGGCTGCTTTCACCTTGGGTGGGGGTTGGTCTTTTTTAAGTTTTAGTCACCAGGAATGAAAAGTGTTCAGAGAGGTAGAGAGGGAGTAAAGGTACTGAGCAGGTACAAAGGGAGCCATTTGAAAGGAAGTGGATATTGAAAACAGTCTCATTTAATTAGGGGCCAGATGCGACATGGCTGTGTTTGAATTTAAAAATAATATTTTAGTGTTCCCATAAAATACGTTCAAAAAAGTGCTAACCTACCTAACCAGCTGATATCAAGCAAAGTGTCAAACAAGTGGCTAGGCTGATAAACTCTTAGGAATATATGTTGGAAGAATTTATGTAAAACAGAGAAAAAAATAAAGGAGATGATCTAGTGACCTTAGTTCTTTTTAAGATGGAACTATTTGTACTTATTCACTGTATGCATCCATCCTATTTGAGAAAAAGGAAAACTATTTACACGTGAATCTTTAGGTGGGACTTAAGGTGGGTACCAGGGTGGATACTGGGTCATCTGTCAAAAGATGGAGTTAAATCTTGGATGAGAACAATAAATCTAAAGTAATAAATTCATAAGATAAATTAGGAGATGGAAACATGTTTCTTTATGGCCACAATAGGAATTAAGTATATATAAAAAGCTTCTTGCAGAAGAGAGAAATTTCTAGCCCCATCACATGAACAGACCAGGTTCAAATCATGGCTCTACCACAGGGCAGCATTAGAGTTAGCTCACCTAGCCTGTCTGCCCACAGGTAATACGGAGGTAGGAAGGACTAAGTGAGATCCTGCATGTTCAGCACTTAACAGGCACTTGGTAAAGAGTAACTGTTGTTTTTTTAAGAAACCAACATGCAAGACTTTGAATAATGTAATAATCCAGTAGCACTGAATTCTAATTGCTCATCCAGAGTCTAAGAAATTTCAAGATATTCCTTATTTGATGCTGATGAGTTTCCTCTCACTAGTAGGGGTGTTCTGCTACTAAGCCTGGGAGCCTTGGCTCTAAGATTGCAATTTTCATTGTATTCCTCCTGTCTTTGCTACCAGTGTAAATTATGTCAGTTGAGTCCAGTCCCTGATCCAATCTCCGTCTACATTTTCCTATTGGTAGAATGTATGTTATGAGAGCACCTATAGTATGTATTAACTATAAAAGGGAACAAAGAAGAAACTAGAACCTATATCTTTATTTGTTTTAATGAATCCGTGAAAGCCTCATCTTTGAAAAAGATAGTAATGAATTAACTTGAGACCCTAAACCTTGTTTCCATCAGTCATCATGTAGAGATTATTACTTGAGATTCCAGATTATAAAATTCACATATTTGATATAAGACAACTATTTATTTCTTATCGCTAAGTATAATTTCAAGGCAAGGAAGTGGATTTCTAGCAAATGATTAATGGAACTGTTGCCATCACTGAACTTCCCATAATGTTTCAGGCGTTATATACACCTGCATATAGCAAAGGAAATTTAGGTAAAGGGTTTGATTCTTTGACCAGTGTGAAAATTGATAGACAACTATAATTTTATTTTTATAAAGTGAATTATCAGATAGGTCTTAGTTCAGGTCTTGTTTGGGAAGTGGTGCTTTCCAATGTCTATGTTCATGCTAAGATGACAAAAGAGGCTTAAGACAAATATTTCACCCTGACCATATCAGTTTCTATTGCCTTAATTCCAGAATATCTATCTTCTTTTAAAGGGTCGGATGCTATATAGTTTGCTACTTTAACCAAGTATAGTGTATGTTTGTATACATACAGCCAATAAGATCCATAGTCTATGTTCACTTTATTTTGGTAGCTTTTGGTACTGCATTATTCTATTAGAAATTTCAGAATGTTTAAACCCTCCAAGTAATTTTAGCATCGCTACTTAGCTTCTATTACATTATATCTTGAGTTAGGATTCAGCACTTTTACTAAAACATACATTTTAATAACTTTCCCATCACTTAAATAAGTTCAAAGTAAGCTTTTGGATGAATCTCATACACTGACATTAACGTAATTTTAATTGTCTTCTATTTCAAGAAGAAATGTGATTAATCCATACATATTAATTTATACCAGGAGGTATACAATATGAAAGAAAAAATTACTCTTGACTTTAGAAGATTTGACCTAATGGATAATTATTATATCCTAATTTATTAGGATAAAGAATTTCTATGTGTCTAGAACCCTAACTTGTAGCTCTGTGGTACCTCCTGGTTTAGTGATCAAAACCAAGATAACCCATCACTGTTTCTGTGGGATCTGTGGCCAGAGAGAGTGTTTACTTAGCAAGCCTTCAGTCTCTCCTGGTTCTGTGGATCTTTAACTCATTCTGCTTGATCTGTCTGATGTGGGAATTGACACCAGTTACATCTGATGTTTGACATTATAAGAAAGTAAAAAATAAGACCACTAACTTTAAATATGAACAGAATAGACTGTCTATACAGCTAAGTCTTAAAGCATCTCTGGGATTCATGGACTAAGAGAAGCTGGAGAATCAGACAGATGGAGCCAGAAATTAAACAAACAAACAAACAAACAAACAAACAGAAGAAAACAAAAAACTCTGCGAGAAAGGAATGTGTAGAAGATTCAGCTGAGATGAAGGAGCCTGGAAGTTCTGGGTCAATCCCTTGCCGGCATGAGTCCATCCCTAACATGAAAAATGATAGGGGAGGCAGGTGGTTTTGGCTAAAGTAAAAGGCAAAATGAAAAAAGTAAAAATCTCAAGCATGAAAGAAAAAACAAACAAGAGGGGAAGTCTGAAATGTGTGTTTGCAGAAATGGCAGGGGGTTAAAACAACATGTAGATTCTGATCCCAGGAGATATGTGACACCAAGGATTTTCTTTCTCTAAACTTAGGAACTAAATGTGCTTTGTTTATGTTTTTTTCCTACTCCTTGTTTACTTGATTTTCCTTGACTTTCACTTTGTCTTTTATGTCTGTATTTTATTTTTGATTATTTCTCAGGATTGAGTTTTCTTTAAAATAAAATGAATAGAACTCTCTATGCCCTTGCCCAAAACTTGAACAGATAGATACCTTTATGTACATTGGCCTTTATTTTAAACCAGAGGCAATTTTGTGCAGTCCTTTCTGGGCTAGATTAGGCTTACCATTTATATAATGTATAGGAGACAAATTTATATCTGAAATATCTGCTTTTTATTTTATTATATTATTTTATTTTTTTACAAAATGCCTTTCCTTTGAATTTACTTGAATTGTTTTTGAGTCCAAATTGTGTTCATTTTCTCTCTCTCCTTTTCTCTCTTTCTCTCTCCCTCCCCCTCCTCCTTCCACCCTCCCTGTCCTTGTCCCCCTCCTTCTCACCACCTCTGTGGCATTATGTTTCTCCAACCAAATTGCTATAGGCAGTGAGCACAGTAATCCACAAAATTCCCGGTTGCTGAAGGTTTTAACACAGTGCTAATTGGTTGCTCTCATCAGCTCCTAGTCTAAACTAGTCAGTACTAGTTAGGACTCAGGACTCTAGCCTGATGGGAGCCTTTCACCTGGACAGTCCTGTAGACCCTGAAAGCAAATCTAGTTTCCTTTCCTTGTAGAGTAAATTCGATCCAGAGACTAGCAAAGTAAGCAAGGCTCTGAGAGTTTCAGGAGGGGCAAGAGGAAATCTGCTTCCTCTCTCCCAGTAGCAAATACCATGCAGTCACTAAGGGGGCAGAACCGCCCAAACGAACGTAGCTTTTCACACTAATCGTTCAGAGGCAGGATTGGAATGATGGGGAATTTGCAATAATTATTATATAATTTTAAGAATCACACTTAATTCCCGAAGTTGGTACTTTGCCATTTGTCCATATCTGACACCGTTGTTTTCCAAGCACTCTCTCGGGTTTTGAACAATTAACTTCACATGAGGGTTCAGTGGTAAGTAAACACATGCCCGTCACAGCTCACAGTGTCTGTCCCATGGTAGGTTCCTCACGTACTCCCTCACATCTCTTTCCGTCTGCTCGCGGCGCCTTGGGGAGCCCCTGCCCCCTCTGGTTGCCCAGTGACAGGGCTCTGGGTCAGTTCTAGGGAGTGAATAAGAAAGATTAACTGAAGATTGAAACATAGGAGCTATTTCACATTTGTGAAGTCAAATTCAACTGAAGAAAAAAAAGAGGAAAAACCAGCTCCTTGTTCTCAGCCATCTTCTTCTAACATACAGAGGCTGCTCTGACTGATATCTGGGTTAAATTTTAATGAAAACCAAGTGTTTATTGACATCTGTGGGATGTCAGGCACTTGGAAAGTGTACAGACAATAGTCCCAGCACAGTGGGCATACATTTGGAGAACTGTATGTTTTATGAAAGAATTAAAATGTATTGCATTGAATTGGAGAATCGTGTGTATTATGAGACAATATTTGCTTATTTTCATTTACAGATAAGAAAACAGAGGCTGAGAGTCAGATCCACAGTTACATAGGTAGTTCACGGTAGAGTTACAAAGAAATGACAAGGTTGAGTCTAGGCCCTTAAAGGCCCTATTCTGCTTCACCAAGAAAAGAAAAACCGTGGAAAATCGCTTGGCAATAATCACAAAATAGCATGTCAAAAAGTGCCAATGAATACACCATAAAGCGAATCCCAATTCCAGTAGCTTAGTGACCTCCAGAAAATTACTCAAACTTTCTAAACCTCAGTTTCTCCATCTGTAAAATGGGTAGGTAGGATCTATCTCATAAGGGTGTTGTGAGGATGAAATTACAGTGTGTGTGTGAACTGCTCAACATAGCACCTGGTGGTGGTGGTTAGTAGTGATTGTCTAAGGGCTGAAGGGACAAGGAATGAATGAAATATGAGGAAGACCCCCTCTGCAGACAAGTCCCTTGCTCTACTCCATACCCACGACTGGCAGCCCACCTTATCCCTGGCCAACACTCATCATTGTTTGCTGTTAGTTATACATTTGATCAATACAGGTCCATCTCTAGTCCTGGAAAACCACACAAAACATGTATCTTGCTGATGACCGGTTAGCAGCATCCTTAGTGGGGTGAACCAGGAGCTGCAGGGACGAGTAACCGGAAAATACAGGCTCCGGAACTTCTTCCCTCATTTCCTGGGACTAATGGAGAAGATACGTAACCACTTTAAGCCTCATCTCATGTATCATTACACCGATTTTCAAGAATTGATATGCTTTTCTTTTGATAAATAATAAAACCTTCACCATGCATGATTTTTCAAAGGGTTCTTGTAAACATGACCTTCCTTGTCTTTCAGTGCTCAAGGTAACACTTTGTAGAAGGGCATTGCTTATATTTTTCAACTGTTAAAAATTATATATTTCAACTGTTGTAATGGTATTAACATCAGACTATGTCACTCATTAAAATAATGCAAATGAAGCTCATATTTCCAAGTTGCAAACAAACAAACTGAGGCACCAAAGGTTTTAAGGTTAACCCAAAGTTGATGCTAGAACCAGGACTTCACATTTCCGTATCTCTATCCTGCCATAAGGTGATTTGCCTTTTAAACATTTCCCTATAGTTCTGTCTAGCAAGTAGTGACATTCCCATTTTTCTGACCGAGAGCCTTCATTTTCCAGGAAGGTGGGCTGAAAGTAAGCTTATTATTTTGGTTTTCTTTTGGCCAGATCCTTATAAGATATAAAGAATATATTTATTATTTTTCTCCTCTGCCTCGGTCTTCCGATAGAGACATAGTCAATGTGGTTTTTATAAAACATTATGTATCAGTGTCTCTGATGAGTATGATAGGCCATCATTTTTTATAAGTGGCAATAAATCTAGTGACTCCATTTTCTTAGAAACATCTTCCAAAATCCATGTCCTGATATTTTTTGTCTACCTCTGAGAAGGTGTCTTGAGAAAATTTTGAGGGAAGTAATTTTCAATGAAGTATATCTGTGCTCTTGTTCTTTTTTTTTTTTTCAAGGATTTTATTTATTTATTTGTCAGAGGGAGAGAGAGCACAAGCAGGGGGAGTGGCAGGCAGAGGGAGAAGCAGGCTCCCTGCCAAGCAAGGAGCCTGATGCGGCGCTCGATCCCAGGACCTTGGGATCATGACCTGAGCCAAAGGCAGACGCTAAACCGACTGAGCCACCCAGGCGCCCCTGTTCTCTTGTTCTTTATCTGCTGGGACAACACTAAAAATGTATCAGCCCAATAGGCAATAGGAAAAAGATGATCCTTAACTCAGGCCAGTGAGAACTCGAGGTTGGTTCCTTAGAGGAGAGCAGCAGAAAAGTCAGGTTGAAGGAGGCGCTGTCTGGATGGGCCACCTGTTTTCTGTAGAATTCTTCACCTGAAGAAACTGCCTTGAGATTTGGTAGGACTGGATAGAACGGAACTAACAACAGTTTTATAGCTGGTGCCTAGAGTCAACTGAGGACATTGTTGGGACATTATGGGACCAATAAATAACTTCCACCTTGAGTCTAGAGCTAAGTGAGGACTAAGGGATCAAAGATAGTCAGGTAACAATAAAAAGAGTAGCCTAGTTCCTGATAAAAGCTGGATTGGAGAATGTACCTTGAATGTCACAATAGGCTCAGCAGTAAACTTGCCCTTCCTCTTAGAAGCAGAGCTCAACAACTGGGGGAGCAGAAGTGGGCCCCAAAACAGAGAGAGTGTACATTCTCTGAGGTCAGGCTGTTGGAAGGGTAAAGCCCAGGAGGGGCAGAACCAGGCTTCTTCCATTCCTTCAACTAAACCCACCAGTGAGAGAAGACCTTCCCACTCCAGGAGTGACTTCTTACCTGAAAGTTGGAGCGGGAATGAAGGGGGTCAGACAGAGGCCGCCCTAGTGGGCCCCTCATGGAAACACGAGACAAGCAGGAACAGAGATCTCCCCTTTACCCTCTGCTGCTTTGTGTATTCTTCACTTGTGGCTCTCCTTTCGGGACTAGAGGAACAGTTAACAGGACAGAGTTGCCCACTTTCTGAAGGCTTGGGCTCCCAATACCAACCACTGTTTCCTTTGGGTATTCTTCTTGGGACCAGAGCTTGGCAATTTTGATACCCCCTAAGGACTGAAATGGATTAGAACTGTAAGTGTATCAGGGAAATCAACCCTGAGACCACAGGTGGTCAGTATTGCTCACTAGAAATTACACAGTGACATGAAATGGTAGCGTCAAGATATTTTAATAATTCAATGTCAGCGATATAAAAACGCCCTCAATTTAAATGTGAATCACCTCACAATACCAAATTAGGAAAGAAAAATTAAAACCCAAATTAGATATGTTTGACCTGATGCGTTCCTGAAATCAAAGGGTCTGATTATTAATTTAGAGGACAGACCAAAGGTGTGTCAAAATGAAACCACAGAACCCCCAGTCTTGTTCACTTTGAGCTCAATCTCAGTTTGAGTGTCTTCTCCGCCTGATAGAGCCAGGGTTCCTCCAGTAGTTTTAGCTTGGGTTGTTTTCCACTGGGATGGATGTCATTCTTCAGGACGTCCATGTTGGGTAAGTTCGGCACCAAGACTTCCATGTACTCTACCTTTTAAAGATCTCTTTGTCTTTGTAGGGGCGCCTGGGTGGTTCGGTCAGTTAAGCATCTCACTTTGGCTCAGGTCATGATCTCCAGATCCTGGGATTGAGCCTCACATCAGGCTCCCTACACAGCGGGGAGTCTGCTTGTCCCTCTGCCCCTCCCCTGCTTGTGCTCTCTCTCGCTCTCTCTCAAATAAGTAAATAAAATCTTTAAAAAAAAAAGAGGGGGGAATGCGTGGGTGGTTCAGTCAGTTGGGTGTCCGGCTCCCAACTGAGCAGGGAGCTTCTCTCTGCCCCTCCCCCCACTCACACACACACACACACACACACACTCTCTCTCTCTCACTCTCTCTCTCTTTCTCTAAAATAAATACATCTTTTAAAAAAAGATCTCTTCATCTTTGGTTTTCTTCAGTTTTGCTACAATTTCCCTACATAAATTTCTTTTTATTTATCCCACCTGGGAATCATTGTGCTTCCCAAATCTAAGCATTTGTATCTTTTATAAATTCCAGATTTTCCGATACCATTTCTTCTAGTTTTGCCTCTCCCCTGTTCCTTCTATTTTCTCCTCCTGCAACACTAGTTAGATAATATCAGATCTTCTCATTCTGTCCTCCATATTTTGTACACTGTTTTTCATATTTTCCCCTTTATGTTGTTCCATGTTACATTCTAGATAGTCTAGGCAGTTCTTCAGATCTGCCCTCACTTTTTCAGAAACTGATACTGGTTCAATGTGTGTGTAAAGCTCTGTGCCACTTTGCCACATGTGTAGATTTATGTAATCACCACCAAAATCACGATACAGAGCTATTACATCACCAAAAAGCTATCCCTCTTGCCATATTTTTATAGTCATACCCATTGTCCCTACCCTCACTCCCTATCTCTATGCCCTCAAAACCACTCATCCGTTTTCATCTTTATTATAATTTCAAAAATGTTATGTAAAAATAGAATCATACATATGTGACCTTTAAAATTGGCTTTTTTCTTTAGTATAATGCCCTTAAGATCATCCAAGTTGTGTGTATCAGTAGTTGGTTTCTTTGTATTGCTGAGTACCATTCCATGGTATGGATGTAGTCGGATTTTTTTAAGCCATTCTGCCAATTGTATGCCTTTGAATTGTTATATTTATACCATTTACATTCAGTGCAATTATTGGAGGTGAAGGCTTAACCATTTCATTTTTATTTTCTGTTCATTCCTTCTGTTTTTCATTTCTCTGTTTTCCTTTTCCTGTCTTCCTTGAACATTTTTTAGAATTCAATTTTTTTTTTAAAGATTTTATTTATTTATTTGAGAGAGAGAGAATGAGAGACAGAGAGCATGGGAGGGAAGAGGGTCAGAGGGAGAAGCAGACCCCCTGCCGAGCAGGGAGCCCGATGCGGGACTTGATCCAGGGACTCCAGGATCATGACCTGAGCCGAAGGCAGTCGCTTAACCAACTGAGCCACCCAGGCGCCCTAGAATTCAATTTTGATTGTCCTATTTTTTTTGAGTTTTTGAGTGTATCTTGGCATAGCTTTGTGAGTGGCTACTCTAATCATTGCATGACACACACCTAATTCATCCGAGTGTGTCAATACTGTGTCAGTATTTTACCAGTTTGAGTGAAGTGTAGAAGACTTACCTCCCTTTATGTTCCATTATCTTTGCCCATTTATTTATTATTATTGTTATTTTTAGAGGAGGGAGGAGGGGCAGAGGGAGAGGGAGAGTCAGAATCTTAAGCAGGCTCCACGCCCAGCATTGAACCCAACATGGGGCTCGACCTCACAACCCTGAGATCATCGCCTGAGCTGAAACCAAGTCAGACGCTTAACCAACTGAGCCACTCAGGCACCCCTCTGTTCCCCCATTTATAGCTGTTTTAGTCACACTCGTCCCTGAGACCCTGCTCATCCTTTTTTTAGGAGTAAGTAGAATTTTAATCCTTAACTTATTTTGGAAACATTCATTTTCTTTGCTTTTTAGTTTTTTGAGTGGTTTTCAGCCTCTTCTTTTTGAAGTGTTTCTTTTTTCTTAATACTTTTCACATCTCTGTGGTGCCGCCAGTATTCCCAATCAGCCTCTCGTCTGAGCTGCTGGGGATGGGCATTACCTTTGCTGGCCATTGCACTCACACCAATGCCATCGAACTTGGATCCCACGTTTTCATCCAGCAGGCGACCATATTCTTCAGCAGATGCACACAGCAGACTGGAGTCATTGTGATTTGTCTTTTGTTTTCTCAGTATATTCCTGATTCATTATAAAGGATACACTTAGGACAGCCAAATAGAAGAACTGCCCCAGGCAAGGTATGGGCGAAGGCATACAGAGCTTCCGTGCCCTCATTGGGTGCGCCATTTTGCCAGCACCAACCCAGAGGCTCCTGTTCAACTTCCCCCTCCTTTCTCTCTGTTGTTCAGATAGGGTACTTTCTATTATTCTATCTTCAGGTTAGCTGATTTTTTCCTTTGTCTTCTCCACTCTGCTGTCAGCCCCCTCCACTGAGGTTTTTTTGTGTGTGTGTGTTTTTTTTGGTTATTGTATTTTTCAGTTTTAAAATTTCCATTTAGTTCTTCTCTATTTGTTGACACTATTTTTTCATTTATTTCAAGTATATTCGTCATTGCTTGCTGAAGTATTTTTATGATGGCTACTTTAAAATCCTCTCAGCTCCTCCTAACATCTGTGTCATCCAAGCATTGGTATTATTTTTCATTCAAGCAGAAATTTCCCTGGGTTTTGGTATAATGAAATATTTTCAGTTGAGTTCTGGACATTTGGGGTCGTAGGAGACTGTGGATCTTATCGACATTTTCTGTTTGAGCAGAACTTCTCTGACACTGTGCTTGTGGAAGGGGTCCTGCTTGTCATTGTAAGATGGGAGTCGGGGGGGCGCCTGGGTGGCTCAGTCGTTAAGCGTCTGCCTTTGGCTTGGGTCGTGGTCCCAGGGTCCTGGGATTGAGCCCTGCATTGGGCTCGCTGCTCGGCGGGAAGCCTGCTTCTCCCTCTCCCACTCCCCCTGCTTGTGTTCCTGCTCTCGCTCTCTCTCTGTCAAATAAATAAATAAAATCTTTAAAAAAAAAAAAAAAAGCTGGGAGTAGAAGTCCACGTTCCCACTTGGCCTCTGTTGACACTGGGCAGGAGTGAGAGGTCAGGCTCCCCGTCAGGCCTTCACTGATAACACTCCAGCTAGGAGGAGCAGGGGCACCTTCTACTGAGTTCTTAATTTTAGCTATTTTTCATTTATGTTGCTTTGGTCTCTACTCACACTTTCCACATCTTCCTTTATTCCTGTATATTAAATATACTTAGTTTATGTTCTATAGCTGTTGTTTCAACATCGGCAACTTTTACATGTCTGATTTTGCTGTTAATTATTATTTTTTTTAATTTTTAAAAGATTTATTTACTTATTTTAGAGAGAGAGAGAGAGAGTGGGGGAGGGGCAGAGGGAGAGAGAGATTGAGATTCTCAAGCAGACTCCTGGCTGAGCGTGGAGCCTGACGAGGGGCTGAATTTCACGACCCTGAGATCACAACCTGAGCTGACATTAAGTCAGACGCTCTACCTACTGAGCCACCAAGGAGCCCCTGCTATTTATTATTTTTGCTGCTTCTCTCAAGGTGGCTTCCCTTCTCTGGTTTTATGTGTTTCATGATTTTTTAGCGTTGAACTCACTCATATTCAATGGAACCTTCTCTGAGGGAATTCTTTGAGGAATAGATTTTAAGTACATTCTTCCACGCAAGATATGCGTTTGTTTCTGTCGGGTACCTGAGGGTATTACCAGCCTGTGAACACATAAAAAAGTTCTTTGCTTGAGAGCTCTTGTTGTTGTTGTTGTTACATTACAACATAGGTAATGTAAATGTAGACGGCATTCCCACATGAAGCCATAGTATAGTTTCAACTTCCTGTGGGAGAGTTTTTCCTCTTCCCCCATAACCAGGGCTGAAACATGCAGTTTCTTTACTGTCTCCTTTGTGGCAGTGAGGTTTTGTTTGTTTGATGGTTTTGTTTCGCTTCAACCTTTCACCAAGGGATTTCTCTTTGAGGGGCTCTCTGATCCAACGTCCGCCTTTGCATGGATCTAAGTTTTGTCTCTTATGCCATCTGTGTCTATGTGGCTATTAAAATCCAAGGCTGGAACATTTGTCTTTATCAGAAAGATATCCCTAAGTCAGATTCTGGCTTCAGCTCATCTTGATGGATTTTGAGTTTCACTTCATTTTTGGCCCCTGGGTATTATCTTAATTTCCTGTCACACTTTTTGAAGAGTTCAAAGATAATGGTAACCCAGAGTTAGAGCCCTTAATATAGATGGATGTAGGTTCCCAGAACTCAGCACCTAGGAGCGCCTGGCTGGCTCAGTCGGTTAAGCATCTGACTCTTGATTTCAGCTCAGGTCATGATCTCAGGGTTGTGAGCTCGAGCCCTGCATTGGGTTCCGCACTCAGTGGGGAGTCTGCTTAAGATTTTCTCTCTCCTTCTGCCCCTCCACTATGCACGTGCTCGTTCTCTCTCTCTTTCTCTAAAATAAAATAAAAACCAAAGAACAAACCAAAAAAATTAAAAAAAAAAAAAAAGGACTCAGCACTTAGAATAAGCCAGGCCCTCGTTACCACTTGGAAGGACTCGCAGAGCCTCAAGGCTGTCGGGAACAGAACAGCAGACAGAGGGCGTCCTCTGGTTTTCTGCCTCTCTACAATGCCAGCAGGATGGAGCCAGACTGGCCAGGGCCCAGACCTGCATACTTAGCTCCAGTGGTAACAAGAAGTTAATTATGTACCAAGTTTTCCACATCTGGTAAACGCACTGCATCCTCTCCCAGAGAGTGACATTTAAAATATTGCTGCCTGCTCATAGAATTTAGAAATTTGCAGCAATGACATCTTAAGCTCCATATTTTGTTTGTGGCATTTTTCTTTCCCAATCAGTGTGTGTGTGTGTGTGTGTGTGTGTGTGTGTGTGTAAGAGAGAGACAGAGAAAGAGATGGGAGAGAGGAAGGGAGGAGGGAGGGAGAGAGGTAGGGAGGGAGGGAGGGAGGAAAGAAGGAAGGAAGGAAGGAAGGAAGGAAGGAAGGAGGGAAGAAGGAAGAAAGGAAAGAAGGAAGGAAGGAAGGAAGGAAGGGAGGGAGGGAGGGACAAAGGAACATTTTGGATTCCATTTCCATCTTGAGCTCCTGTGCTCTGTTTACACTCACTCTCCCGTGAGCAGGCTTTATTCAATGGAACTTTCTCTGAGGGAATTCTCAGGGACTGTTGCCTCTGCCTTTAGCTCCAGAACCACTTAGGCCTGGGAATCCT
This sequence comes from Phoca vitulina, assembly GCF_004348235.1. Classification (NCBI taxonomy): domain Eukaryota; kingdom Metazoa; phylum Chordata; class Mammalia; order Carnivora; family Phocidae; genus Phoca; species Phoca vitulina. The sequence continues at coordinate 6,310,549 of NW_022589729.1, forward strand.
GCTCTCTGAGGAAGCTTCTCCCTCACTCCACGTTTGATCCCGCCTGAGCGTCGGGCTTAGCAGATGTCTGAGCTGAAGCTGTTTTGAATGTGTGCAGGTGATCCTATTGCTCCTTCTACTACTTTATGCTTCTGCAGACATCGTCTTTCCACAGGTTTGGGATGTTTCAGGCCTTGGGCGGCGTATCATCCTGCTAAATCTTTTTGTTCTGACATTTGGGAGGGAGGTGCTTCTAGTGTTTTGCTTCCTTTGTGTCCTTTTCTCAGAAATGCTCAGTGGAGTTGTCAATGATTTAATGGTTTAATCAAGTTCTTAAAATTGTTCTTTCCTTCTCCACCACGTAGGAGGCTGGCATTTTTGTTGGACTTCTTTTCTTTTCACTTTGTCATTGTTTTTTGGGGTCAGACTTTTGTTTTTCCCACATAGATTTTTTTTTTTTTCTTATCACAGTGGGAAAAGTGAAGTCAGTGTTTTCTGGGTCTGCCAAAAGCAACTGTTGTCCAAACAAATCGTGTCAACTCTCACCTCTCTGAGTTGGATCACCTCATGTGAGAAGCATTTTCCACTTAAACAAAAAATTTAACCCAGGCTTGGACTCAAGCTATCATATTCTTGCCTCAAGCCCCTTCAGTGTGTTTCATTCTCCCTGAGCCAGTCCTGGAGTCCTAACTGTCCTTTTCTGGACCTGTTCCCACAGGACACAGGCAAGCCCCTACATCAGCAGTAACTGTTTTGATTTGAAACTCACCTAACAATGCCTTAAATATGCTATGCTAATCTTCCTAGCTTCTCCTCTCAAATAGTTCCAAATTTTGTGGAAGCTTTGTATAGCCGTGCCAGTCTTTACACAGTGGTTCCTTGTTCTGGTTGCTGCATAATGAACCACCACAAATTTAGTGGCATAAAACGACAATCATTGTATGATACTTGGGATTCTGTGGGCTGGAATTTGGAAAGGAACCAGTAGGAACAGCCTGTCTGCTCCACGATGTCTGGGGCCTCAGCTGGGAAGACTCTGCGGATGGGAGAGCGGCTTGATGGCGGGTGGCGGCATCATCATCTGGCTGGAAGGTCTCAAGGTCTAGGACTGCTGACGGGACCACTGACCAGGACGTCTCAGTGTAGCTTGGCTTCCTCACCCTGGAGTGGCCTCTGAATGTCGTATGTGGTATCTCAGGGTCTCAAACATGAGCACTCCATCGAACAAGGTAGATGCATCAAAACCTTTTCTGGTCCAACCTCAGATTCTATGGATTACGAGCAAGTGACATCATAGAAGGCGTGTCAAGCCCAGGACCCACTTTTTTTTTTTTTTTTTGAAGATTTTGTTTATTTATTTATTTATTTGAGAGCGAGCATGCCTGAGTGGGGGGAGAGGCAGAAGGTGAGAGAGAAGCAGACTCCCCGCTGAGCAGGGAGCCCGACGTGGGGCTCCATCCCAGGACCCCGGGATCATGACCTGAGCCAAAGTCAGATGCCTAACCCACTGAGCCACCCAGGAGCCCCCTGTGGACCCACTTCTGATGGAAGGAGCATCTGATGGAAGGAGCATCAAGGCCACCCTGTGGAAAAACACGTAGAATAGAAGATACGGTTGTGCCCATGTTTGGAAGAAGCAGCCCGCACAGTCCGCCCTCGAGCTAACAAAGCATCTCACTTCCACATACAAAATCCACTCCCCAGGACTGAAGTCTCCTCCCATTGGCCACCAGCTTCCGGCCCAGGCTCTTGGTCATCTTAGTCGGGGCCAGGGCGAATGAGGCTCCTCAGGTGCAGTTCTTCGAGTGTCTTCCCTCCATCTGAAGATCTGTGAACTAGAGATACAAAGGACCTGCTCTCCGTCTACCCAACATACGATGGTGGGGAGGCGGGGAGAGGGGGGCGGGACAGACATTGCGGAGCTGCCGTATCCCCCAGTTGCTTTTACTTCAGACAATATTCACAGCTTTAAAAGGATGAGTTTTAATAGTTCCCCAGACCTGGTTCTCTCTGGTGAGGGTGGAGGCATGAAGAGCCCAGTCAGCTATCTGAAATCTTGCCTTTCTGCCTCTGAGCTGAAGGACTTCTTTGGTTCCCAGTCCCCCCGCTGATCTGATCTAATCCCCCCTTAAGAATATTTAGAGATGTGTGCATTACCCTTTCTTTTTTGTGTCTGTCTCGCTTCTGGAAAACTCCCTTCCTCTGGTGCAATCTTCTTGTTTCTGAGAGCAAACTACTCTCCCTCTCCCTCGCAGCACAGTAAGACTGAAGCATAGAGAAAAACCAGTCTTAAAACTCATGCTCATTAAAAAAAAAATAAAAATAATAAAAATTAAGAAAATAAAATAAATAGGGCGCCTGGGTGGCTCAGTTGGTTAAGCGACTGCCTTCGGCTCAGGTCATGATCCTGGAGTCCCGGGATCGAGTCCCGCATCGGGCTCCCTGCTCTGCAGGGAGTCTGCTCCTCCCTCTGACCCTCCCCCCTCTCATGTGCTCTCTCTCTCATTCTCTCTCTCTCAAATAAATAAATAAAATCTTTAAAAAAAAAAAAAAAGAAAAAAGAAAATAAAATAAATAAATAATAAATTTAAAATAAATAAAATAAAAATATATAAATAAATAAATTTAAAAAATAAAAAAAATTAAAAACCGCATGCTCCCGAGAGCCTATTGAAACAGCCCTGCAATGGTAACAGCAAGCATTTTTTCTGGAAGGCAGTGAGCTGCTGTGACTCGTCAAGGTCAAAATACTGCCAGGCTCCCGCTGGAGCCTTCAAACCTCACGGCACCTGCTCTGGCCCCTCCAGGAGCCTCAGTCCCCATGGGCTACTTTGGCCTGTAGATTCTTAGCTTAATCCTTCTCCAGGCTCCTGCCAACGCACCAGGATGTTAGGGCTTTAGGGACTAATAAGTTATACCCTTCTCTTACTCTCCTAGGTTTGGAAACAATTGAGAGATAAGATATAGATGACATTTGAACATAATGCCAACTTTATTGTAGATATGACATAGTCCAGGATATGGCTTAGATGCGGAGCAGCAAATAGCTTGTTAATAGTTCCTCCCAGAATTAAACTCACCCACCCAGTTCCAGACCTCCCTGCACCGGGGCAGCGCCTTAGAGTCCCTCCTGGACGTGCGGACCAGGATTGCAGGTCTCTGTGGGGAGGCAAATCTGGAAAAGAAGGTCAGAAGAGGTCAGCTGAGCATGCTCCACGCTTTCCTCCACACCTAGGAATTGGAGTAGTTACCCTGCTTCTGAGAAAAGCTGCGGAAGCGACAGAAAGAGGTGAGGAGGGTTATTCCCCATGGAGGTGTCCCTGAGTAAATGCAAAGCTTGGGGAATGGAGAGTTTCCTTAACACAAACAAAATGCTGTGAGCTCAAATGTGAACCATGTTCATTCATTCCCTTCTTCCTTACTTTTTTTCCTCCTTCCCTCTTTCTTTTATTCTTTTGTCTGTTCTTTCTTTTATTTCCTGTCACCCTGTGGGCCACAGGGGGGCCGAGTGTCAAGGAAGTCTCCCTGAAGAAGTGGCTTTTGAGACCTAAGACAGGAGGAGAAGGAGTTGAGTGGGGTAGAGAATGTTCCAGGAGGAGGGAATAGCTTAAGTCAAGTCCTGGAGAGTGGATTGGGTGAGATAACCAAAGGGATGAGCTTGGATAGAGAGGAGTAGTGGGCTTAAAACTGAGTCCTGGGACACGCCAACATTTAGAAGTGGAATGGAAAACCAGGAGGGTACATTATTCAGCGGTTAAATGGAGAGAGTCTTCAAAAAGGAAAGCAAGGTTTTCAGTAACAAATGTTGCCGAGAATTCCGAGATGAGCATAGAAAACCAGTGGACTCCGGCATGAGGAGCTCGTGAGTAACTTTCACAAAGCCTTGTCCATGGTTTGGTGGAGATGGAGGTGGCATTGTGGGGGGGGGGGGGAGTGGCAGAGAGAATGGTATTTGAGGAAGTAAAGACTATATGACAGTGTTTTCTGGAGTTTTTCCTTTGGAGGGAGCAGAAAAACGGAGCAGGAATAAGTTCTCCTGCATTGGTGAGGAATCGAAGTAAGGAAAGGTCATATTTAGTCGGCCATTTTATTTTTTTAATTATTAAATTTATATTTCTCATGAGTCATGAATGTGGAGAAGAGGAGAAAACCATTCTTAGCACTTTATAATAGGCATAGGTTCTTGGTCAACTATTGACCAGAAGGGTCTGGTTGCAAGTGACAAAACCCCACTTTATGCTTGGTTAAGCAAAAAGGGAACTTTTATGGGTTCACATAATTAACTTGGAACCAGAGACTGAAATTCCATTAGAGATTCTCTTTCACTGTCTCTCATCTCTTTCTGCTTCCTTTCCTATTGCAGAATGAGGGATTTGGGGAAGAAAGCAAGGGGAGACATAATTATTAGGGGCTCTGAGTCACCTCCTCACTGCCTTAGTGGCCAGACAAGACAGGGAACCTCTCTCTGATATATTTTGAAAACTTCAAGAGAAGAATTCTGGCCCATATTGGATCAGGTGCCCATCATTTGAATCAAGCACTGTGGCCAGGGAATGAGGAACTATGTTTGGCTCAACCTTAGTTATATGCCCACATCTGTGTCCAACGGGACAAGACATCTTACCAGAAGGAAGCAAGGAGGGGTTCTAGGCAGCCGAAAACCCTGGTTGCACCACTTACATTCATGGTGGTTACAAATAACAGTGCTTGCTTTCTAGAACTCATGTTGATTGTGGCTTCTTCATTGTAACAACAGCAATGCCTTTTATTTGTCTATGCATTTGTACCTTCATTGTCTTGTTTGATGTTCAAAATATCGACGTGCACTGAGTAGTATGAGGTTCTTATTTGCATTTTACCGATTAGAAAACTAAGGCTCAGACATTTAGTGACTGGTCTAAGTTGTGCAGTAATTTAGCACCAGAGGTTAAGAATCTTAGCTCTCCAGGGGCGTCTGGGTGGCTCAGTCGTTAAGCGTCTGCCTTCAGCTCAGGTCATGATCCCAGTGTCCTGGGATCGAGCCTCGCATCGGGCTCCCCGCTCAGCGGGAAGCCTGCTTCTCCCTCTGTCTGCCACTCCCCCTGCTTGTGTTCCTTCTCTTGCTGTGTCTCTCTCTGTCAAATAAGTAAATAAAATCTTAAAAAAAAAAAAAAAAGATAAAAAAAAAAAAAAGAATCTTAGCTCTCCAGATATCATTTTAATACTTAACACTTCTCATTTTGTGACGGTAATAAAGTTATCTTTCTCGGTCCAGTCACCTGACTATCTCTGTTCTTCTGCCACGTGATAACAGATGAGAGAGTCATGATGGACAAAGAAACACAGTAATGATAGCTGAGAAGCTGGGAGTTTCAGATTTGTAAAATATTTGAAAGTATTTTTATATTCTTAAAATATTTTATTAATCAATATTTTGATTCATAATGCATCTTATTAATATTTTCATTCATAATACATTTTATTAATCAATAGCTAATTAGTTCTAAGCCAAATAGATTATTTGAACCCAGGGGAAATAGACGATCTTATGAAAAATAGGGTAATCTAAGTAACTGTGAAGGGGATGCCCCATTGTTACTTATCAGAAATCAACAATATTTCTGGGAATGATGACAGCCAGAAGGTAAAGAAAGCAGCCACTCTTTGTCAGCTATTTACTATAAGAGCACCATGCAGGCTCTCCACTCTGCTATCTCCTTTGATTCTCACAGCCACCGTGTGACAGGATGATACCACGACCTCCAGATTATAAATGAGAACACGGACCTCAGAGAAGCTAAGGGATATGCCCAGTTGCTAATAACGGACAGAGCCAAGATTATATCCCAGATGTGAGTGGCTCCAAAACCTACGTCTCTCTACTACATAACCTTGAATGTTGAACTGGTGCCTTTGGCAGATAAAGGTAAAGGTATTTATTTATAGGTTTTATTTTAACCCACGCACAGTTATTCCCACAATTTCTTGGGCAAATGGACTCTCTCGTTTTCATATACAGTAGCTGCGTGGGGTATGTTCTAGGACCCCCAGTGAATGCCTGAAACCATAGATAGTACCAAACCCTATATATACTATGTTTTTCTCCTATACATACATATCTATGATAAAGTCTAATTTATAAATTGGACACAGTAAGAGATGAACATAATAACCAATAATAAAATAGAATAATTATAGAAATGAACTGTAATAAATATTATGTGAATGTGGTTGCTCTCAAAATACCTTACTGTACTGTACTCACCCTTCTTGTGGTGATGTGAGATTTAGTACCTTTGTGATGGGATGAAGGCAGGTGGATGACGTAGGCATCGTGATGTCATGTTAGGCTACTATTGACTTTCTGAGGCTACATCAGGAGGATCACCTTCCAGATCACACTGGAAGGTGTGCAGGTGACTAAAACTGCAAAAAGTGGAACTGTGGATTAGTGGTGGGGGGATGGACCCTAGTCTAAAAAATAAGGCGAAGCTAGCGGTGAAGAAATCTGCTGTTTGTGTGGAAATGTTTCCGATGGCATTCAATAACACGTGTAAAAGCTTTTTGTAAATTATTAAGTGACACGGAACCTAACTTACAGCTAAAACGATTCCTGGGTTTAGAATCCATATGGATGGGGGGGGAGAGTTTCTCCCTGTTTCTTGTACCTCTGAAGGTTTTTGTTTTTTTGCTTCCATTTGAATTGGAAATGGTCCAAAAGCTGATTTTTTTTTTCTCCTATTCACCAAGCAGAAGGAGTCCCACCCAAATGCTGTCAGTAAGTGATGAGCTTTGGATGATGTGTTTCTTGACTTCCCAGTTCTGCCTCTAATCCTTTCCCCTTTCCTCCCAATAGCCATGTCCCTTTCCACTTGCTTGTTCTCACTTACCCTCCCCTCCCTCTCCAGATGTCACGCATAGCACTTCCCAATGAGTATCTCGGGGTGCCCTTGGGATCTGCAGATGGTAAGGAGCACACAGACCAGAGCTGCGGTGCCCACAAAGACTAGCTGACCCCAAATAACATGGCATTGTTACTGCCAAATGTATCAAATAGCCCAGTCTCATCATCCCCGGTGGGATATACAAATCATAGCCATTTGTTTATACCTGTGCACTCAACAGTTGGTAACTTGCATTCCAAAACTTTGTCTTAGCCCATTCGGGCTGCTAACGAAATACCACAACCTGGGTGGTTATAAAAAATAGAAATTTGTTTAACACTTATTGAGCCTTCTTATAAGCCCAGCACTCCACTAAGCAATTTACATACATTTTCTCACTTAAGCCTTGTGACAACCCCATGAGATAGATACTATTATTATCCTTAGTTCACACACATGAATAAAAAGAAAGTTGTAAGGAACTTGCCCCAAGTCTCTCAAGTGAGTAGCAGAGCTGGGATTTGGTTCTAAGTCTGTCTGACTCCAAAGGTCAAATTATTTTTTTTTTAAAGATTTTATTTATTTATTTGACAGAGAGATAGAGAGCACAAGTAGGCAGAGAGGCAGGCAGAGGGAGAGGGAGAAGCAGACTCCCCGTGGAGCAGGGAGCCCGATGCGGGGCTCGATCCCAGGACCCTGGGATCATGACCTGAGCCGAAGGCAGCCGCTTAACAGACTGAGCCACCCAGGCGCCCCGAAGGTCAAATTATTAACTGCTACGCTACTCAATCTTTTAAGTTTTCTTAAAGTGAGTGCAAAATTAAAATTATCTAGAGTCCTTTTTTTTTTCAATAAGAAAGTTGTATTATTTGATGTTGTGATGAGGCTTGCATTCTGACCACTGCCTAGTGCTAGGAACAGATGCACCACTTTGCTATAAGAAAGTGGCATTTTGGAGAAATCATGGGGGTGCCACTTGGCAGGCTGATGGGCGTAGCTCTAAATTCATGTGGGAGCCGCCTCCTTCTAAGTGGGCTGCAACTCACAGCATGCTGAGTAATTCGCCCGTTCAAAGTGGGGTTGACCACTACGTACTTCTAATCTTTTTTACACCTCATGCCTCTATCATTAAAAAAAAGTGTGGTTACCTCATGGAAAGGATCTCTTGAATTTAATGTATTCTAAAAACTTTGAGGGACAAGATGCATACTTTTGGGTACAGAAAGTATCTGTGTTACAAAGTGTTACAAATATAGACATATAGCTTTTACAGGTGTTGTAAAAGCTTTTTGTAAATATACATAAATTCACCAACAAGGAGGATAGGGGAGATTCCTCAGCTGCCTGGAGAAGCCATTTCCTTTTAGAAAGTCCTCAAGTATTATCATGCTCTGCGGGTTTGGAGCTGGGCGAATGGTGAGAAGTATCCAGCTTCTGATGATGCATTTAAAATCTGGAGGCAGGAGCTATGGGGAAAAAGAGCTACATCCTCTTTGGAATAATAGCTCGGTGCCTTGGATGAGATGTCCATTCTCTTCCTTGAAGGGAGCATCATCTCTGGTCAACTAGAACAAAAAAATGAAAACAAAAACAGCTGCTTTTTCAATTTCTTAAAAAAAAAAAGGTTGGTTAGTTTCTGGTTCAATACCGTGTAGGAAGAACTTTCACTGCTATAATCTCTACTTTATAAATTGTAGCACATCAAGTCCTACGCCAACAAAAAGTGAACTTAAAAAAAATCCTTTCATTTGTTTAGAACAAAAGGAGTGTTGAAAGTGATCAAATTAGTATAATGTGGGGGCGAGGAATGTAAGCTCCCAAGTCTGATGCCTGGATCAGATCCCCATTCTATCACTTAACATATTGTGTCATCTTGGGCAAGTTACTTACAATCTCTGGGCTCTAGGTTCTTCACCTATGAAACAGTGCTTGTTTTATGAGTCAGTTGTGAGGATGAAATGAGATTATGTCTATAAAGTGCTCAGCACAGGGTTGGGCACTCAAAGCCCAATAAACAGAAGCTGTTGAAACCTCACCATCTGCAGGAAAATGTTGGAGACAGTCTAAATTTTTGTCACTTAACTTAGATTATATATATTCTCTTTCTATATATAAACTATATACATCTATCTATCTAATCATTTATACATTTTCAGTCAAAGCATTTCTCTTGAGTGCATTTTGTTGACACCCTCAGCCTATCTTGAATTCAGGAACGAGGCCCTGGGCAGGGGCCCTCACACAGAGCTCCTTCCTCTGCCTTCCCTGCTGCCTGCCAGGTTTTCCAGTTCTATCAACCACCCTCCTGGGGCAGTGACATAATTCTCGTTATCTGCCTTCTGTTAGGAGAACGGCTGGGTAACAGGCACAAGAGATAGATTTCTGCTGACCTGGGGTTTTTCTTTCAGTTGTGAGTGACACAGAAATGCAATCAGCAGGGCCTGGGTGAGCTCTGTCAAGTGATTTCCACCAGGCCCTTGTCTTGTTTCGACTGCTTTGCTTGCTGTCCTATGTTACATGTTGCAGAGGCTTCATGGTTTGAAGACAGGATAAGCCAGAAACTGGGGTATCTTTTTCCGCGACCGAGTGTGACATCTGGGGTTCAAAAGTAATTCTTGCACGCATGTGCCGTTGTGCTAATATTAATACTAGCGTGCTGATGATAACGGGTGGCCCTCTAGCCCACTTTGCCCTTCCCTCCTCCTCTTGCCCAGTCTCTTCCTCCTCACCCCACACTTTTTCTTCCTGTTTTTTTTTTTTTTTAAAATCAACAGCTAACAATTTGTTGAGTGCTTACTATGTGCCAGGCACTGTTATAATCACCTTACACATATTAAACCACTTAATCCTCACAACATATGAGGAGACACCATTATTATTCCCTTCCTACAGGAGTGAAAACCAGACCAGACATTAAGGAGCTTGTCCGAGGCCAAACAGCTTCAAAGCTTTTGTCAGCCTATCTATATCTCTTTACTTCTTTTAAATTATTGACCATTTTAATACTCGTGTTTAGAGATACTTTTTTTAAGCAGATTTTATTTTATTTATTTATTTGAGAGAGAGAAAGAGTGAGAGAGAGAGCACAAGAGGGGGTAGGGTCAGAGGGAGAAGCAGACCCCCTGCCGGGCAGGGAGCCCAACTTGGGACTCAATCCCAGGACTCTGGGATCATGACCTGAGCCAAAGGCAGTCGCTTAACCAACTGAGCCACCCAGGCGCCCTAGAGATACTTTAAATGATCAATTTCCTCAAGTTCTCAGTGTAGGGATATTTTCTTGGAGCCGGGAAGGGAAGGCTTAATGGGCTTCTTTTTTTTTTTTTAAAGATTTTATTTATTTGAGAGAGAGAGAGAGAATGAGAGAGAGAGAGCACGAGAGGGGGGAGGGTCAGAGGGAGAAGCAGACTCCCCGCCGAGCAGGGAGCCCCATGCGGGACTCGATCCTGGGACTCCAGGATCATGACCTGAGCCGAAGGCAGTCGCCTAACCAACTGAGCCACCCAGGCACCCCTTAAGATGAGCATCCAAACTTAATGGGCTTCTTGAGTTTGGATGCTCATCTTGTGTAAGGTGGGACCTTCAGGTCAAGGACATTTTAGCATGCTTGTTAGGGTCCCTTAGCGCTAAAAGACAAGATTGTGATTCATAAGGATAAGAGTGAATGCGGCGAGAATCAGAGTGTGCTACTAATGGACGCAGTTATTTCCAAGCCCAAACCACATGTGTTTCAGGAATGGTTAAAGTTCAGGGGTTAGGGACAGGAGAGGGGGAATAGAGATCACCAGACTTCACAGTCAGATCCTTTTTTGGGAATGAGGAAAGAATACAAAACAAAAAGAAGCCAAGAAAGAAAATTGCAAGGGCTCTCCCACCCCTTTCCCTGACCACCCAACAGCAAACACCCTTCCTTCTTCAAGGATTCTGGTGGGCGGCCTCTCCCAGAGTCCTGGGGACGGTTCTCTTCTGGATAACTTTTAATTGGAACAGAGACTATTGTCAACAGGAAAGGCTTTATTTGGAATAAACCTTCATGGAGGTCAGTCGATTGAACTTTGAGTATCAGGTCATGCTGTGAGGGACACATGGGGGTGAAGGGAATATTCTCTGCCATGGAAAAATGAGACGAGGACACAGAGGAGGCCTTGCCCTGACTTCTTTGGCGGTCAAGCGACTTGTGTCGACCCCCGGGGAAACTGATTTCTGAGCGCTGGGTGGGAGGGCCGTGCTTCCGAAAAGTATGATCTGTGCTCTCCTCCAGGGCTGGCTGCAGCTCACCTGGGGCGGGAGGCCTTGTGAGTGGAGACGCTGGGAGGGGAGAATGAGGGACAAGGGACCACGTCGTGCCGTGAGGCGGGTGACGGAACCGAGAATGCGCTCTTGGCGCGAAGGCTCCGCGCAAGGAGGGCGGATACAATAGCTCGAGCGCGCGCGCCCGTGGAGTGGGCCTGCCGAGCGAGGGCTCGGCTCCAAGCGCACGAAATGCAGGGCAGGAAGCCCCCTGAGGGTTGGGCAGGGTTGGCCGGGGCCTCCCCGGGTTCACGTGGAGTCTGGAATGCCAGCAGCGTCCGGGCCGTACGTGAAGGTGTCCACGTCCACCGCGGCGAACACGCCCCGCGGCAGTCAAGGTCCTTACCGCCAGGAGTCAACAGTCAGGGCACGGGGAGGGAAGAGACCCGGGAAGCGGGGTCGGGATCGGCAGGTGAACCCCCCCCCCCCCCGCAAGCCAATGCCTCAGGGTGTCTGGGAGGAGGGCGCTCCAGACACGCCCCCTGTCCCCAGCCCCTCCATCTGCCCAGCGCTGTCCTAGAAGGCCAGACATTGGCCCGTGGCCACCTGCCAAGTGGGGCCGGGACCCGGGACCGGGGGAAAGGGCCTCGGAGGCGGCCTGAGGGCCCTCAGAGACTGCCGCCGCGGCCACTCCCTTAGACTCTGGACGTGCGGGGACCGGGGGCGCTCTGCCTCCGCCGTATAAGAAGCCGGGCGCGGGGCCCCGCAGCGAGGCCGGAGGCGGGCTCGGGGCTCGGCCGCGCAGGGGCGCCCCCACCGGCGGCGGCTCGGCGACATGGGCCGCTACTCGGGCAAGACGTGCCGGCTGCTCTTCATGCTGGTGCTCACCGTCGCCTTCTTCGTGGCCGAGCTGGTCTCGGGCTACCTGGGCAACTCCATCGCGCTGCTGTCCGACTCCTTCAACATGCTGTCCGACCTGATCTCGCTGTGCGTGGGGCTGGGCGCCGGCTACGTGGCGCGGCGGCCCCGCGGGGGCCTGGGGGCCACGTACGGCTACGCGCGCGCCGAGGTGCTGGGCGCGCTGAGCAACGCCGTCTTCCTCACGGCGCTCTGCTTCACCATCACCGTGGAGGCCGTGCTGCGCCTGGCGCGGCCCGAGCGCATCGACGACGCCGAGCTGGTGCTCATCGTCGGCGCGCTGGGGCTGGCCGTCAACGTGCTGGGGCTGCTCATCTTCCAGGACTGCGCCGCCTGGCTCGCCTGCTGCGGCCCCCGCCGCCGCCGCAGCCGCCGCCCGCCGCCGCCGCGCGAGCAGCCCCAGCCGCCGGCCGAGGGCCGCTCCCCGCGCGCGATCGCGGGCCCCCGCCGGCCGTCGGTCGCCACCCGCGGCGTGGCCGCGGCGGAAAGCAAGCAGGAGCAGGGGGCGACCGTGTTCTCCAACGTAGCAGGTGCCTTTCGGTTGCATCCTCTGGACCTCTCTGCCTTTCCCTCCTCCCGCCCGTCCCTTCCTCCGCATCCACGCCCTCTTTTTCTTTCTGGCTGTTGCTGCGGCTGATTCTATTTTGTAAAAAAAATCCATGTCCTCTGCAGCCCGGCTTTAATTCTCTGCTGCTAACTTACGGCATTCCCCACAGTTTCTTTTGTTTTCTCCTGGATCCTCAGCCCCCCCCCCCTTTTTTTGCCTCTTTCCCCTTCCCCTTATTCTGTCTGCTTCAGAGTATTGCTTTTCTTAGAAATCAGTTATTACTGGGCAACAGATAGCACCCCCCAACCGTTGCCCCTTCATCAGATGCTGTCTGCACTTTGTTTTTCACCCTTCCCCTTTGCCCATCCTTCTATCCCCGTGGGAGTTATGGGTTTGGGGGTGGGGGTGGGCTCCCACTTGCCTCTTTTTTTTCTTCTAAACTTGAATGGAAGTGTGAATGAAATCCAAAGGTGGATCACAAGACTTATATCAAGGCCAAAATGTACTATTCTGGGCTGTGTGTGTGGAGAGGTAGGGGGTCTGATGAGCTAGTAGGAGTTTAAAATAACAAAACCTTTTTTTGAGTCCATTGGTTCTTTTTGTTTGTAGAACTTATACACAACACAAGGTTTCTTCTTTGAATGCAGGTGATTCTCTGAACACCCAGAATGAACCAGAAGAGACTATGAAAAAGGAGAAAAAGTCTGAAGCCCTGAATATCAGAGGTAAGATCGACTTTGGGTCAATTTGAAACCCTTGTCTGTAATACATACAGGCTGTGCTGTCCTCTTCGGTTCTGTTTGCCTTTTAATAAAGTGTGTTAGAAAGTAGGTCGGTTGCACGAATAGACTATGACCCTGGTCTCTTGCCTAATCACTGCATTGATTCTGAGTGACACAGTAGTTGCTAATGATTTATCCTTGCTCCACTTAGATCCAGGCTAATGCTGCCTGTTCCAGAGCCTCACAGATCAGTAACATGCTATTACTTTACTTGATTTTGCCCACTCGTGGGTACTGCTAACGTAAAATGAGGCCGATTTTATTTGAATGTGATTTTGATAAAGGTGAGAAGAGAGTTGGGTGCCTGCATCCAACGTAGCATTGGGGACTGACCCTCACGCCTCACTTCTTTCTGCCAGAAATCTGCGTCTGGGATGGGTCTCTTGGCTTCCTTGAATCTCTACTTCCAGGCCCAAAGCAGAGGGTTCTGGTGAGGCACGTGGATGGCACGTTACTAGCATCCTCCCTGCCTTGTGCTCAGGCTCACAGGCACTGGGCAAAGGTTAGCCCAGGATGTTCAGAGGTGCATTTCTCACCAGATACCGACATTGTATCCAGCATCTCTCTCTTCCAACTTCTTGGGCAGAGACTTTGCCCAAGTCCCCAGTCTCAACTTGGAGGATTTCAACAAAGATTATTTAACCCTTTACTTCCAGATGATTTGGGGGGAAACCTGTGGTAGGGCTTAAATGGAAATAACATAAAGAAAAAGTAGTCATCTGGAAGACACTTTCATTTCTGAGAGTCTCCCATCTGTTTTACAAAGTGATACCCGGAATGGATCTGTAGGGAAAACCAGAAAAAAAACCCCGACAATAACAACAACCATACATGAGCTCCTGAAAATTTCTACATGAGTCAATTTTTAAAAATTGAACAACAACAGGGGAATTACTAAAGTGCTTGGTGGTGAATCTTTTTTGGAAAGAGAGAATCTGTAATGAAAAATCACTATCCTTTCTCTTTCTTTGGGTTCAGTTTAAAATACAATATATACTATATATATTTTAGGTATCAAATACATACTATATGTATTATATATATATATATCATAAATTTTCCATACCACTTTAATTTTGCAAAGCACATTCTGTTAATTACCCATTCTCATGCTGCAGAGAAGGAGAACAGGTAGGTGAAAAGATGCTGAGAGGACTTAAGAGTGGGACCAGTAGATATTGTGACCTTGTTTGGGAAGCATGATATATGAAACTTGCAGCATGATCATGAAACTTGTATGATCTGGCTGATCTTTAGTCTAAAGTCGTTGGAGCTCCTAGTTGGAAAAATGCCCTCGGTAAATCCTTGCTGTACCTGGCTCAGCCTTGTGCTCCACAGGTACTGACCAGCGTGCACCTGTCGCTTCCACCAGAGGTGAATAATGCAGTGGCTGAAAGATTGAGATTTGGGCTCAAGATGCCTGGGTTTGGGGTGTTGGCTCTGCTGTTTAAGACTCTTACTTTGGGCAAGTTTTTGGACTTCTCTAAGCTTCCAATTCCCTCATCTTTTAAATAGTATCTACTTGAGGGGGTGGCTGTTCGATAAAACATGTAAAGTGCTTGGGCGATGCAGAAGGAAAAGCCTGTTGATGGAGCGCACGCTTTGTGCCAGACAGCATGCAGGCATGAGCCACTCGCATTTGTACGAATCTCACCAAGTGGGAGCTGTTGACTCTCAGGTAGTGAGTGGAATCGCTGGGCTCAACCCTGTTGCCTAGGTGAGGGTAAGCGCTCCGGGCCCTGCTGTGGCTCCCAGGAACCTCACCATCTTTCAGGCCAAGTGGGAGGCTGGCCTCCCCTTAGGTCGTGTGTCCTCATCTTGGAGCCATGATTCGGAGAAGGCGTAGAAAGGCCTTAGTGGGAATGGACTTCACCCCCTTGTTTTGCAGATAAGGAAACAGGGTCCTGCGAGTCTGGTGACTTCCCAAGTCACCCAGGCTGGCAGCTGAGGCGGGGCTGGGATCCTGGGCTCCTACTTCTCATTTCCACCTCTTCCCAGTCTTGCATACTGCTTGTGCACTCCACGCAGGATGGCTTGCTTCTCCAGTGTAGACAGTCCACTGAGTGGTTACACTTTTGACCTTTAAGCCACTGCTTGAGAAAACAGGACTGTCCCCCTAGATCTGCAGGGGAGCAAACGACTGGCGGGGATTCGTGTGAACAAAAATCATTTCTGGATTTTCATTAGTGTTTCTCTTATTTCAATGGAAAAAAACAAATGTCTTCTGAGAAACACAGTCCATCTTCTGCAAAGCACAGTGAAACCACAAACCTTTATGAATTCTTGTCAATTTCAGTTGTTGATTTTATTTAATAGGATCAAATGTGATACATTAAAAACTATTGCAACAGAGTGTCAGAAAGATAATTAAATTTTTTATTTCAGTATAAATATAAATAGATAAACTGCAATCCTGACATCATTTGAAAATAAGTCTCCTTTGATGAGATTTTTTTCTAATTGTTTTTTTCCAGTAAGAAAGAACTCCTCTTTCCATAACCACTTGTTAATGCCCAGGGCTAGTGCACCGTGTTTCTGGTTATCAACACATTCAACGACACTGATGGCTTTTTCAAGGCCTGGGACACATCAAATTTCAACTTATGTCAAATTGCCAGTTTTTCTGAGTTTTTAAAAAAATCTCAAGACAGGAAGTGAGGGCCAACGGTTGAGGTGTCCTGTCATTGCAAAGCTACCTTGTGAGCAGATAACTGAGCTGTCTACCAAGTGTCGATCTTCGTCTCTCAGATAATGCTGCCTGACTTAGCTTTCTGAATCACAGATGTGATCCCATCAGAATCTGCTCAGAAATCTTTGCTGCTTCCAGAATAAAGTCCTAACACTGCTGACATTCAAAGGCTTGCTGTTCCGGTGTCAGCGGTCCTTTCTAGACATTTCTGGCCTGTTCTTTACCCCTTTGCTGCCCCACCTCCTCTCCTAGACCTGAACTGTCTCTCCTGCCCCCCATCCCCATCTAATGCACACTTACAGTGAGGTGACCAGTGCTCAGTCAGGCAGATCTGGTTCAAGGTCAACCTCTGCCTTTTACTAGCTAGGTGACCTCGGGCAAGTAACTTAACCTCTTTGAGCTTCAGTCTCCTTATTGGTATGTTGCATGAGTGGTTGGAATAGCACAGAGGACACACTCAACAAATCACGCTCATTATCATCGTCTCCATCAGTTCTGTGCACTTCATCTCAGTGGGCTTTCCGACATTGTTTCAACAGACTCTTCAGAACTAGCCTCTGAGAGAAGTGAGACAGATGCTGTTCTCATCCTCATTGCTCAGAGGAGAATCCCGTGACTCACGGAGGCTGACTTTGGCAAGGTCCATGGCTCACGGAAACTGTCAGGGTCTGTGACTTCATTCTGAGGGCACCCTGCTGCCTGTCAGGCATGTCCTCATCTGCAGCCTCCCTTGAGCTCCCTGCCTGGAACACTTTCTCTCTGAGTTCTCTCTGCCTGGAACGCCACTGCCTGTTGAGATCTGCCCCCCTTCAGAGTCCTGCCCAACTGCCCCATCTCTCGAGATGCCATCCTTGAGATGTCCCGTCACAGGGACTCAGCGCCCCCCACCCCGAGGTTCCTGGTGCACTTCTCTGAGAATCCTGCCAGTGGACTGTTGTCCCTGGAGGATAATGACCAGGCCTTCTTCATCTTTGAACGGGAGGCCAGAAAACACACTCTAATATCCAGTCTCAAGAATTTAAGGAAATCATGCTTTAAGCAGTTTTTCAAACTGAAAACCATGATAGTTTGGGTCATAAAATCAATTTAGTAGCATATGATCAGCATTTAGAAAATTAACCAGAATTGAATGAAATAGAATAGAAAGCGGTAATAAATCATATGTTGGGATAGGCTTTGTTTTTTCACGTTTGTTTCACTGCGTGTCTCTGTGTGTGCTAGGAGGCAAAATATGATTCTAACTGTGGGTTATGGGAAAAACAAGTGTGAAAGCTATTTTGTATAATTGTGAGGGGCTAATAGTGAGATTTCTTAGGAGGAAAACCTGAAATGGGAATCTAGGACTTCTGTGAGGCAGGATGCACAGTGGTTCTCTAGTTAGACTATGCTAGACTTGTATCCCTACTCGGGCACTTTCTAGTTGGGTGATCTTGGATAAGTTACTCAGCTACTCCATGCCTCAGTTTCCTCATTTGTAGAATGGAGAGAGTAACCACTTCAGAGAGTCCTTCAAAGGACTTAATATGTAAATACATGGAACATACTTACAACAACGTCTGATTCATATATGTTAACTGGCAATACAATTATTATTATTGAGTAAAAGGTAGAAGTTACTCTATGTCATGGGAGTTATGACCGACCAACCAGAAAATACTGTTTCATTGAGTGCCTGCATTGTATGCTTCTGGTGCCAAAATATAAACACAAGAAATGCAGAGCATGACCCTCATCCTCACGTCACTTCATGTCTAATGGAGGAAACGAGGCTGTCATGCAGGAAACAGAGGATGACAACTGTCTCAGGCAGTGAAAATGATGTCAAGTGCAGACAGGAAATACTTGGTCTTCGTATTTTTATAGTATCCCTTTGTACTGCCCTGGGGAAGGTTCAGGCTTTGATCTTCGGGTTTCCCTAGAGGAACAAGGTATATAGACCAACTCTTGGGATTTTCTCTTTGTGGCTCAGAACAGGGACTGGGGAGTAAAAAGCTCTTTTGTGGGTGGGGTGGGGGAAAAGGGGCACAGAATTAGAAGATGGAATTGTTTAATGTATTTATTGAGCCAGAATTCTGTTCTAATACCTAACCACTCAGCCAGAAGGAAATGTAGAGATATTTTTTATTCCTGTATTATTTTGGCGTGGGGGGAGGTTGCCACAAATTGCATTTCGTATGTTTACAGAACGCTGTTTTGCCTCTGATGCTGCTCAGCTACTCAGAATCCTAAAATTATTGCCAAAAAGCAGCATTAGCCCAATTAAAGCATCTTCCAAGTGAGACCGTTTGGTTGTAGCCACAAGTGAGTTATTAGGATTTTGGATTATTATTAATTCAACCAAATGGATCTGTGGGATACTTGGAGAGACAAAATGAATCTTTCTTAATCTATATGCTTTCTTCTAGAGCAGTGCTCTGGGAGTTTTATTTGAGTTTTAATCCCCTGGTGATCTTGTTAAAAATGCAGAATCGGATTCCATAGATCTGAGGTGGGGCCTGATTCTGCATTTCTCACCAGCTTCTGGGGGATGCTGATGCTGCTAGTCTGCACACCATACTTTGAATAGCAAGCATCTGATGTTTTCTGCAAAAAAAAAAAAAAATTACCTGGTGTTTATATTTTTATAATCCTTCTGACAAGGTTTTCACCTAAATCCCAGTTTAGTCTGTGTCTCGCATACAACTGGACACCCAGATCTTCTGTGTTAGGATTGCATATTTTCTGTATCATAATCAAAACCTTTAAGGTTGATTCCCTTGATTAAAGGCAACCACGATGTTTGTTATTATCTCTTTAATTTTAATTTTATTTTATTGTGACAGATCGCTCTTTATTCAGTGGCAGTATTGCTGGAGTTCCTTCTTAATGACCTCTCGAACCAGTTTGAATGACCTCAGCTAAGTGAGGAGTAGGCAAAGACATGCAGGGAAGGGGGGAGATGGATCAAGGAAGAGGAAAGAGAAGGAATAACAAGAACAACTCTCTCTCTCTCTTTTTTTCTTTTTTTAAAGATTTTGTTTATTTATTTGACAGAGACAGAGAGAGCACAAGCAGGGGGAGCGGCAGGCAGAGGGAGAGGGAGAAGCAGACTCCCCGCGGAGCAGGGACCCCGATGCGGGGCTCGATCCCAGGACCCTGGGATTATGACCTGAGCCGAAGGCAGATGCTTAATGGACTGAGCCACCCAGGCGCCCCAAGAACCACTCTCTTGATATGTCTTGGTTCCTTCTCCTCTTAAAAATGTTTAAAACCATTTAAATCGCAGATACTTGTCTGAAAGACTAAGAAACCATTTGCACAGCCTCTGTTTTCCAGTTCGGTGCCTTCTGACGAGTGGCAGGCAGGGGTGGTGAGGCACCATGGGCAGATACAGTCCCTCTTCCCACTGGCGTCTGTAGCTCAGAATCTTCCTAGGCTGTTGCAGGTTCTCTGCGTCCTGGGATGGTGGCCTAGGGTTTTGTTTTCTGCAAAGTAGAGGACTTTTTTATTTTTTTCATTCGCACCCATCCTGCTGTTTTAACCAAAAAGAAAACAAATAGCAACTGGTCTTAGACTTGGGAACCCAGATCACTGAGCGTCACGCAGCTCCCGAGTTTGGATCTGTCCCTTAGCGGTCTCTCTTTCCTCCTGGCAGGTGTACTTTTGCATGTGATGGGCGATGCGCTGGGCTCGGTGGTCGTGGTGGTCACGGCCATCGTATTCTACGTGCATCCCCTGCAGCCTGAGGACCCCTGTAACTGGCAGTGCTACATCGACCCCAGCCTGACTATCGTCATGGTCATCATCATTCTGTCATCTGCCTTCCCACTCATCAAGGAGACTGCTGCCATTCTGCTGCAGATGGTCCCCAGAGGAGTCAACATGGAAGAGCTGAGTAAGTCACATGACGCTCATCTAGAACCACGCCCGCTTAATGCTCCTCCGGCCAAAGGGCCGGCGTTATTTCAGAATAGTGTTTGATTTATGTATCCTGAAATACTTTAAATCACCTGGCAATAGAGACATCTATCATATGTTTGGTAGCCTAGGAAGATGACTCACAGCTCCAAGAACCAAAGGTCCTTTGCAACCCATGACTCTCTGACTCACCTGCAAATTTTTGAGAGTATAGTGTTGGGCAAGACCTATGCCTCGGCTCTTACGTTCATGTCAGGCTTTATTTTACTTCCAGTAAGGTTACCCTGCCAAGAACTTGATTTTTATTCTCCTTATTCGGAAAATAGGAATCATTCATTTGTATTCTGGATCCTGCTTTCTAGTTAATTGATTTTTTATGGGCACGAAAGTCACCGTGTCTCTTATAACACCATAAAAAGGACCATGTTTTAAATTCAGGTCATTCATGACCTCCTTCAGTAATGAAACCTGTCTCTTTGCTGTGCTCAAACAGAAGGTCAAACTCTCACCTTAGTTATGTGCCTCTGAGCATACATAGTTGAGAGACTTTGCAGAGTTTCTAGGTGGGAACTATCGAGACGTTGGTGAGAAACTGAATGTGCAACTTTATTTCTAGTGTTTCTAAATGGAGATTATGTTTTTATAGAAGAAGAATTTTCTTGCATATTTGCTGTTACACTATCATTGCTTCACCAGTGAGCCACTCACCATGAGATAGAGCCCGGTCCACTATGAGGCTCAAAGTCGGAAGACCTTACTTCATGACAGATCCCTGAAATGAGGTTTGAATGGGTCTTAATACATTGTATGTCCATGGCTAGGCTTTCCCCTGTGAGGGTGTGATTTGCGGTGGTCAGGGTAGCTCATAGCCCTGCCAGCCCTCTGTTTAGTAGCACGCATTGGGACCAGCTGGTCGAGCCATTGCTAACAGCTGGTGCTTCTCCTAGTCTTTTCCCCTGGGTGTTCTTTTCACCTTTTGGGGCCTCCTCTTGGGCAGCATTGCTTCGTTTACAGTCTCAGAGTCAGTTAGGCGTGGTCAGCTCTCTGGCTGCTTTGCTGTACAGAGTTAAAACAATCAGCCTTCATTTCCTGCAATCTACTATCTGCCCAATGCTGCAGGCAGAGGACGTGGGAGGTGGGGAAGGAGATACCCAGGAGCAGATAGGCAGCATGGTCTCTACCTTCCAGGAGCTTGTTTTCCAGTTGAAGAAACAAGATAAACATATCAAAACGATTTGTGATATATAATGGCTTATATTGCCTTTTAACAAAGTTATATATATATATATATATATTTAAAAATATTTAAAAATAGATGGTAATAAGAGTAGCAACACTTCTATGGCACTTATTATATGCTAGTAATGTTCTAAGTGCTTTACTTATATTCACTCATTTCAATCCTGCAAGTAAACCTATGGGGTACTCTCGTTATTATTCCCGATTTACAGATAAGGAGACTGAGGCACTGGGGGCTAGCTAAATTACCCAAGGCCATGTCTGAACTGGGATTCAGACTCTGGCTGGCTTACAGGGTCTTTGCTCAGAATCACTATTCAACATCAGCTCTCTAAATACATGTTCATTTGAGAAAGTATAGAAGATGTAAATAAAAAAACAGAAATCTCTCATGATCCTGCCACCCAGAAATGACCACTTTTAATATTTTTGAATCAGTCATTCAATAAAACAGGCTTTAACCTGCATAAAATTTTTGTGTGGGTATATACACTGATGTTTGTTTAAAAAAAAAGAAAGAAAAAACTCGTGCCGTGTGTACACTATAACTATTTGTGTTTTCACTTAAAGATATCTTATATATTTTTCCTCATATCCTTAAATATGCAACTTACTTGTTAATGGCTGTTATCATATTCTTTTATATAATTGATTTAACTATTTCCTTGTTTCCATTTTTCTCATTAATACAAAGAACATTGCCCAAACCATTTTTGTACATGAATGTTAGGGTATTTCCCTGTAGGTTAAATTCCTAGTACTAGGGATGTTGGTAAAAGTTTTCGGTCCATATTGCCAAATTCTCCCCTTTCAAAAAGGCATCCTACTTTATACTCCCAGCACAGCCCGTTTGGGTGTCCATTCCCTTGAACCTTGGGAATTCTTTTGGGTGTTGTTAAACTTATTTTCTTGAATTGCCTTTTATGGGCTCGTGGTGGATGGTATAGGGACGCAAAGAGGAGAAAGAAGATTATGGGAAAATGTGCCCATATAGATACAGCTCTTTTTCTTCCCGCTGTAAATACACCGTTTTGGTGAGAATGCCTTCAGGGACCATGTCCCTCCCGTAGTGGGACCTTGTTTCCAGGAGCCTTCGCTAATTGTCTGCTCTTCCCTCTTGTAGTGAGTAAACTCTCGGCCGTGCCCGGGATTAGCAGTGTACATGAAGTGCACATCTGGGAACTTATAAGCGGAAAGATCATTGCCACCCTGCACATCAAGTATCAGAAGGACAGGGGCTATCAGGACGCCAGTAGGAAAATTCGAGAAATCTTCCACAGTGTGGGAATCCACAATGTGACCATCCAGTTTGAGCAGGTGGACTTGAAGGATCCCGTGGAGCCGAAGGACTCGCTGTTGCTCTGCAGCTCGCCCTGCATCTCCAAGGGCTGTGAGAAGCAGCTGTGCTGCCCACCGGGGGCCCTGCCTCTGGCCCACGTCAACGGCTGCGCCGAGCACAATGGCTGTCCCCGCCTAGACACCTACCCAAGTGATAGCTTCGCTGGGCAAGAAACAACACAAGTGGCTATTGAAGTATCTTTGGACAGCTGCCCGAGTGACCACGGACAAGCTCTTAGCAAAACTCAGGAGGACCAACATTATGTCAACAGCACACATTTTTAATCTGGTCCCCACCTGAACAGACTGAGTAGACGAGGCACTCTGGCTCGTGGAAGGACCTCTGTGGGCTGTAGACACTGATCAAACTGGCGGTGTGCTCGCTCCGTGTTCAACAAGGGGCTGGTTGTCTGGGATGTTAATTGCATGTGTCTGTTAATTTCTGTGTGACCGAGAAGCCCTTTACATTGTCCTGGGTATCTCATGCTGCTTTTCCACAAACTCACCATTTCCGTTTGCACATTTATTTTGAGAAGCAAACTGCACTCGCATAAGTGTCAGGGACGCTGAAGGCTGGGACTCCATGGCTGTGGACACGGGATTCAAAACAGTTCCCGTTTTAAAGTGATTGGAACTTGTAACTGACTCTCAGGTGAGCTCATAGCCAAGTACATCGAAAAAGCTTAAGAATCATGATAGCTCTTTTTTTTTTTTTCATTCCACTAGAAGATCACAAAAAAGGAACGTTGGATAGTCCTATCACTGCGGAAATTTTTTTCTTTGACTCATTTTCGAATAAATGTAAAATGAACGCCTATTAGAGTAGAAAATAGTCTCAGAACATGAGAGGACGTGGAGTTCATTAGGGGAAGACAGGAAGAAAAGGCTTTCTGACCATCTCTTCATTTTGTGAGGTAGAGAGAAAACTAATGTTTACTTTCCGCTGTGAAATGAACTACAGCTGTAGGGTGCTTCAGATGTTTAATGCATAAAATACTTTTTTTTTTCACTTGGAAGTATGGGGATATTTCCACTTCCTAAGGTATGACACAATACTTAGATGTTGTCTTGCAGAATCGGTCCAGTTGGGGACTGTTCTCATTTATTGCTTAATGATTTATTTGTCCAAATTTCCTTTGGGTCTTTTTTTATATGATCACGCTGATATGTGTAACCTTTACCAGGAGAACATGAGTATTCCTGAGATAGAAGAATATATGACACTGAGTATTCATTCCTGCCAAAAAAATAAGCTAGATTGACTTTTCTTTCACTAGACATATTTAAAAATATTTATTGTAGTTGCCAACTAGTAACTTGATGGTAAAGTGTATGTGTAGGGAAAAATGAGAATTAATTTAATTGCTGCCTTTTATTGTGTTTTGAGGAACTTACAATTTTCTTTATTTCCTTTTCTGGCTCTGACCCATATTACCAATTTCAAATAAATTTATTAGACTCTGATTTGGATCCATAATCGACTTACATTAGTATTGAAAGAGCCTCTGTCCTATATTGAACACATTGTTTAGGCAGCAGTATTTTAATCAGAACAGTCTCAAAATAGGTCTGAGAAAGTGGAGATGCCCTCAGAGAGAACTAGAGTGTTCCCTGATGGGTTGTAAAATTGACTGGCAGTGGTCATCTCTTAGGCTCCAGGCACAGAGTTCTGTTTAGAATCTGCATGGGAGTCAACAGAAATGCTGGGTTGGTAATGGAAAAAGCGCCCGCATTTTTCAGCACTAATACCAGCTAAAAAAAAAAAATGTCTTAGTGTTCATTCTAAGGCTGAAATAAGTAAGCGGTTGTGATCAGTAGAATAGGAATTTTTTTCATTCATTCCTTCAAAATTTATGATCTGAGTTTAAGTTGGCCATGAATTAGGTAAATGCATTTTTATCCCTAGGAGTTTATTGGACTAGTCTGTATCACCAGAAGAGGGGTAAAAATAAGACAACACTTTTATTTTTAATACTAAAAGTACAGCATGTACTCACAAAAAACCGGGGGGTTCTCTTTGAAGCTCACCACTGTGATGAGGGGATGAAATTCTAGACAAATGTTGGTTGAGATGTCTTGACTGGAACCAAAGAAGAAATCTGTCCCTCACTTCCAGATTTGAAGGTCTAATTTGATTTCACATCATTCTGCTTTTATTAAAAAATTACAATTTTATAGTTTCTGTGCAGTTGGCTAAGGAAGTGAGCACTAGTTTACACCCAGATAATGTTCTCTAAGGAAAAGTCACTTAATTCTGTTATATCTAAATTTACCTCAGAAAAGTAGCTTGATGGACACTTACTCACATAGAGTTCATGTGAAATAGTCCCTTTTAAGACAGTTTGAATGCGTTTGATGTGTTCAAACAAGCTAATTAAGTGCAATATTTTTGTATGGGGCTAGGTGGTTTCCTTAGTCATCTCCGGCCCTGTGATGCCTGCAGTCTGGGATTTTTACTTGGGTTTTACTCTCCCTTTAGTTGTTCTGCATTTTAATTCTGCCAAGGAAAGGCGGGACTTTTCTTTTCCTCTTTGAGCCAACCTTGCCTGGTGGTAGTAAGTCTGATGAACAGTGGTTTTTAGCGATACTGTTTTCCTCTGAGATTAGAAAAATGCTGTCGTTTACTTTAGCGTTCCTGTGTGCTTAGGTCAGTTCCAGAAATCTTCCTCTTTTTTTAAGAAAATGAAAATAATTTTTTAAAAGTTTCAAGCATCCTCTGTGTGTCAGGTCCGGACCAGCCATCCTGCACACTAACCTGGAGGACACACGGGACGGCGCTTGCTTCTGTCCTCTGTCCTTCTATCTCCATAGAAAGAGTACTTTCCCCATTATTTCAGCACCGGCTCTGGGATGTCCTGTGTCTGCTTTCATCTTCCAAATGTCAACATTGGTTTTTGAAAATAGAGATGAATTGTTTTCATGACATTTGGCCATTATGAATATCCATTAGGACTACCAGGCTCCATTGTGGACAGAAAAAAAAAAAAAAGTATGATCCCTCTAATTATTGATAAAGCATGAATAAAATAGGGAGACATTGTTTGAGGAAGAATTAAAAATATTCTCTATATTGGTTAGTTTCTTTTCCTTTTTGCCACCAGCGGGCCAAACTCTAGTGGGGGGTAAATCGGGAATGCCAAAATTCAGTAGGAAAGAGTGCTTTCAAGATCAGAGAAATCACTGAGGTGGATTTGGGATTTTAATAAGGCAGCTGCCCTGTAAGTAGTAAGAATTTTTGTTACGCTTTCTCAGCATTAGTGACATTTTCAATTCCTTGCTGTGGGGGGCTGTCCTGTGCACGGTAAGATGTTGTGCGGCATCCCTGGCCTCCGCCCACTTAGATGCACACCCATGAATCATGACAACAAAAAATGTCCCCAGACATCGCCACAATCCTCTGCAGGCAAATTGGTCTCTAGTCCTGAGCCACTGAGTTAACCTAAGGGTAGTTGAGAATTACTGTTGATAAAAGTCCCTCCAGAGCTCTGTAATCATTTTAATAGAATCAGTTCTGCAGAATTCACTCTTTAAAAAAAATATTTTTCAAGGAGAGATCAAACTGTTCATCAAAATGACAGTCAACTCTACATAGGATCTTTAGACATTTAAAGAAAAGATATAATTTGGGGGGAAGAAAGGCCTTACAAATCTGATTATGCAGATCAGTCAATACAACAGTGAATGAAATGAAGAAAAAAAGCATTTGTTCTCACTGTTCTGTCATGACCCCTTCAACTCATGAATGTCCTCAGTTTGATGAACTCCCCACAAAATGAGACCAGAAAATACCAGTATGATTGGATTCTTGGGGCTAAGGTGTTTAATTCATCACCAGTTTTAAACTTGATGATGTTTCTTCTATTGGTTCCAGACAAGCAGCTTATCTTGGTGCTAAGGACGAGTTCAGATGCTAAAAAAAATTCTGTATTGTCTGTGGTTAGCTTAATCCTTTGCCAACTCATATCACATTATTTTCCTGGAGGGCAAGGTACATTTCCTGCTTTTAAATATATCTTTACACTCTTGCAATTAAAGACTGCAAAAAAGGACTGTGTTAGAAAATAAAATGAGGAAACGCAACCTGATTTGGGTTTTGAATTTAGACTGAATAATGAGCATGCCTGTTCTCTAGCTTTCCTGTTCACCTGCTAAGTTGTTACCTATTTGTACTTCTGAGTGTATTTGCACCTGAGTCGCCGCAGATAGGAATGAAGGTATTGAATCAGGAAAGTAGCTGCTCAAATGGAAATTGCATCAGACCCTAATCCTCACTGTATGTAATCCAAATGTTCTTATGAATTTGGAGATTAGCTAATACGGATGTGTCACCTTTGGGAGCTTCTCTTTTCAGGTGTTTTATTCTGCACCTTTTTGTTTACATGGAACTTTCTTGAATATGGCTGGATGGATCAACTGTCTCCTCATGGTACAAAGCCAGGCCAGCGATGATGAGCCTGCTGTGAATTCTAGTGGGAATCATCCAGGAAGGATGGTGATTTTTGGAGGGAGAGCGACCCTTTCCAGGAGGTCTGAAGTTAATGTTACAGTATTACGGAGTTCTGTTGCTTCAAGTCTTCCTTCTGTCCTCACAGGCGATTTTGCCAAAGTGTAATTGTCACATTTGTGGGAACTATTAAAACTTTAAGATACAAAGTTTAAATAACTCATTACTAATTGCATGGGAAATCCCCCAGTGATATATACACATGCGTACCTGTAACAGTGAAAGATGTTCAATGGTGCAGTAAAATAAATTTAAAAAACCACACACACACAATGCATGACTGAGATGTTTGTGGAAATCAGACGGATAACTCCAAGTGGTGGAACTCATTTTGTCTTTGCCGCTTACACTAGTCGGTCTATTCCTCAGTAACGTTTCAGATCGGTTTTACACTAATGTGGGACTAAGTCTCCATCTCTGCTTTGCTGCAGTTTTCTCTGTACCCCCTGCCACTCTCCACCATCTGCAATGTCACAGGGCCCATCTTGGCAAAAACGCCCCAAATTGAGGCAGCTGACTACTTACTGTAGCCTGGACTGACCTGGTTTTCTCGTGGGGCTTGTGCGGCGCTGGGCTGCCCAACCGGGTTTGTGCAGGACGGGAGCTCCTGGGATGTAGGCAATGGCAGAGAGGCTGGGCTTGTTTTGGAGAAGTCCTATAGATTTTAAGGGGAACAGTCTCCGGTTCTTCCAATTGTTTTTAATCTGATCAACCCATCGACTGATAACCGACATGCACTTACTGGAAACCGTGTGAGTGGTTCTTGCCTCCAGGAGTTTATAGTCTACATTGGAAATTGAATAAGGCAGTCCAGCTTTGTGGGAGTTTAAGGAGACCTACTCACAGCCTGGGCATGCGGGGGGGGGGGGTGGAGGATCTTGCGCTGAATGGGTTTTGGTGCTCAGATGTACACATCCCAAGCCCTGGGCAGCATCTGTAAAAGAACAGGGCTACACACTTCACGACCATCAACTTCCCTCTGCAATGAGTCTGCAGGATGGAACAGAGGACTGAGCTCGGGGCGCAGAGTACAGGATGTCTGACTACTCCATCTAGTGTGGGGAACCCTGTCTCCTCTGTGTCTCCCCCCTGCTTGATACTTCTTCATAGCACTGTCACTTTGTAACATTAGATTATACATTTACTCATTTATTTCCTGTGTCTCCCACTAGAATAAGGCTACGTGTGATCCACAGCTGTGTTCTTCAGCCCCCATCCCGTGCTTGGAACAGTGTCACAGGACCTGGCACCAATAAATACTTACTTACTGAATGAATAAACACATGAATGAATGACTAGGTTCAACTTTTCGGTGTTACCAACTACAGGATTTGGACAAATCCTTTAACTTCATTGAGCTTCAGAGTTTTTTTTTTTTTTTTTTTTCCGATGATGAAGGCTTGTGCTTCCTTCCTTGTGGGGTCATTGGAGGAGTCCTAGAAGACAGGAGAGCAGAGTTAAATGTCAAGTGATTTTGTTATCTTACATGTTCAACTTGGCATTCACATTTTTCCTGTTCTTATCCTGCCTCCTCCCATCTCTGTAATTCCATTTTGTCAATTAAATACCGTTTAAAGTGAATTGGCATTAAATAGTGCTACAATCCACACGCGTGAAGGTGAGGAGGAAAGCCTTCACGGAAGATGTGGCATTTGAAATTGACCTTGGAGTAGTTCAGTGGGTGGAGAAAGGTGGGGGGAAAGGACAATCCAACCTGAAAGCTTAGACTTCATTCTTTTCTTTTTTTTTTTTAAAGATTTTATTTATTCATTTGACAGAGAGAGACATAGCAAGAGAGGGAACACAAGCAGGGGGAGTGGCAGAGGGAGAAGCAGGCTTCCTGCAGAGCAGGGAGCCTGATGCTGGGCTCGATCCCAGGACTCTGGGACCATGACCTGAGCCGAAGGTAGATGCTTAATGACTGAGCCACCCAGGCGCCCCCCCCACCCCGCTTTTTTAAAAAGATTTTTAGACTTAATTCTTTAAGCCCTTGGCCCCAAAGCTTTTGTGGGGAGGTGGGCGCAGATTGGGGAAATGCCGATACTAGACTATTCACCAGAAATGATTTTATCCAGACGCCTTCCCCACCACACTCCGTGTTGCTTTGTTGTTCAGCGTTTGGAGCACCTGCCATCTCATCTCCTGGGCTGCCCGGGATCCTGAGCTCCACTAGCTGTTGCTGAGTGCTCACTGTGCATGTCCTCGGGGAGTCTGCACACACTCCTCTAAATTCCCAGGGAGTTTCTCTCACTTCTACGGTCAGCTTTCCTTGGTGCATTTCTGCCCGAACCTCGCTGCTGTGTGTAATGCTGCCTTTACTCTCGTCCTGTGTCCATCCAGTCATTGTGCTCCATTAATGTTTTCTTCAAGGACTCGATGTCAGTCCCTGCTTCTCTAGTCTTGTCCCCGTCTCTTGGGTTCAGCTTGATCAGCTCACATCCATGCTGTGGCAGAAGCCTCCTGACCAGCCTCCTGGCCACCTCCAAACTTCTGGTCAACCCTCCTACTTCTCTCTGCTCCGGGAGGAAGGACAAAGCCAGCCTGTCCCTGAAGCTCCTTCTCTCACCTGGCCCCCAGCCTTATCTTCTCCAACAGACAAGAAGCATGCAGATCCCCAAGGAAGTTAGAAGAGCAGAGGGTGTGAGGACAGCTGCTGTGTGGACTAGTAAATAGAGTGTTGCCTGAGTTGGGGAGTGAATATCATACCCGTTCCTTTTATGCTCGAAAGTCATTTTCACTTTTTCCAGTTTTGGATTACATTCTCTAGGTTACTTCCTTTCCGGTTTCTCTTCTTGTGCCAGTTTCTTCCTTTTCTATGTTAGTGGGTCTCGTGGCCCCACGGGGTGATTTCCTGTGGATGACACACTACAGCCCTCACAAGCCTGGTGTCCTGATTCAGGAGTGCCACCTGTCCCTGACCTCCCACCAGAGACCACCAGGAACACACCTGTGGTTGAGCAAGTGGGGCTTCGTGCTCCATGCAGACGGGGGGAGACTGCACGCCCCAGGAAAGGGACATATCCTGTGCCCAGGAGCAGAGCCATGATCTTTCTCATCTTTTTGTGAAGCAAAAGGAGGGTGGACTCTGTCACCTCACATTTTTACCACGTGATCACAAATGTGGCTGCGCCGTAACAATGAGCTCCAATATGGAGCAAAAACGTTTGGCATGCCACACTGGTTCTTTTAGGCTTGGAGATGCAAGAGGAAATTGGCATGGGATTTACAACCAAGGGCTGCTGGTATTTTGCCTACATTTTCTCAGGGGAGGGAGCAGGGAGCAGAGGGGAGCAAATTCTCAGAGTGGCCCCGTTGATATAGGCTCGCGGTGGGCACGTTGATCACCAGGTCTCCTGTCTGCCTCAGAAAGCTGGAACCTGAAGAAAATCATGCTGACTGCGGTCAGTGTGTGGCTATAATCTGATGTTCAAAGGTATTCAGAAAAAAACGAATAGGACGCTTTTGGGAGGAGCGAGCCTTGACACTTGCTTCATAGGTCTAGCTTTCTGTTGTTTAAACGTCCGCTGCACGGTCCTTCCTAAGCGGGGAGACACGATTTGGCCCACTACACCCCTAAACCTACGTGGCAGAAAAGTGCTTTACGGAGAGATTCTATTATACAAATTAACATATGCTGTGAAGTATAGTTTAAAGTTTGAGCATTCTGCCTCCTGAGTTGGCCTGCCATTAATTCCCGGCTCTACCACTGATGACCTGCTTGGCCTCACGAAGAACATTGTGAGTAAAAAAAGTTCTCCAGGCTTCAGTTTTGCCATCTGTCAAACGGGAGAAAATTAGAATTCCTGCCTCTTGACATTGTTGTGAGGGTGACAGGAGACTGCCCGTGTCGGGCTCAGCACAGGGTGAGAATGTTAGATCTTTAAAATGCCCACTCTAATAGGTAGGATTTCAAGTAGATTTATTCCCCCTTCTTAAGCTTTTATTTATTTACTTGTCAGAGAGAGAGAGAGAGAGAGCGAGCGAGCACAGGCAGGGGGAGCAGCAGGGAGAGGGAGGAACAGGCTCCCCGTTGAGCAGGGAGCACGATGTGGGGCTCGATCCCAGGACCCTGAGATCATGACCTGAGCCAAACGCAGGAGTTGGACGCCTAACCGACTGAGCCACCCAGGTATCCCGTCAAGTAGATTTAGTCTTATTTAAACTCACTACTTGCGATGGAAATGCCAAAAATGTATGGCGTAGACCAACCTGAGAGCCAGTACCCAGTTAGATCTAAAATGCCTCAAGGGCAGAGGCCACATTGTACAACATCGCCATAGAACAATACAGATCCGATCACGTGACTGAAAATCCCAGACATCTTATTCCCGGGAAAATAAAATAGACCCAATGCTGAAGGGCTTCATTATAACAGCAGGGCTCGATCCTAAAGGACCTTAACTCTCAGCCGAGGCGACACCTTCAACAGCACGTTATTGCTCAGGATCACTGGGTCCCGGGTTGTGGTCAGAGGCAGGGAGGGCTTCCAGTGAATCTGGCTGAACGTCCATTTCTGTCCCTGACCTCCCACCAGAGACCACCAGGAACACACCTGTGGTTGAGCAAGTGGGGCTTCATGCTCCATGCAGACAGGGGGAGACTGCACGCCCCAGGAACCGTGCAGCAAGGGGCTGTTCATGGGGACTTAGGATAGCCTTTGGGCTTGTGTTAGGTGATTTGGGGGAAGATTCAAGGAAATGGGGCTTAGTCCTGGATGGGATGCTGCCAGTATTATCCCAATGGGGACAATTCCGTGACTGGGTCTTTTTTTAAAAAATTGAAGTATAATTGCTATACATACAATGTTATATTAGCTTCAGGCGTAGGACGTCAGGATTCAATATCTGTGTATATTGCAAAATGATCACCACAAATTTAGTTATCATTGGTCACCATACATAGTCACAAATTTATTTTCTCGTGATGAGAACTTTTAAGATCTACTCTCTTAGCAACTTCCAAATACACACTATAGTATTATTAACTACACTCACCATGCTGCACCTTAGATCCCCGGGACTCATTTATTTTATAACTGAACATTTGTACCTTTTGACCCCTTTCACCTATTTTGTTTATCCCCAGACCTCTGCCTCTGGCAACCACCAATCTGTTCTCTGTATGACTGGGTACCTTAACAAATCCTATCTACAAAGGGGAAGGAAGAAAGCAAGGCTCACGCTTTAATTGGTAAAAAAGCAGCAGTCTTC
The DNA here is from genome assembly GCF_004348235.1 of Phoca vitulina. Taxonomy (NCBI): domain Eukaryota; kingdom Metazoa; phylum Chordata; class Mammalia; order Carnivora; family Phocidae; genus Phoca; species Phoca vitulina. The sequence continues at coordinate 6,342,742 of NW_022589729.1, forward strand.
TCATAGTATGCAGGACAAGGGGGTTGTCTGGGATTTTTGTGCTTTTGTTTTGTGGTTTTGTTTTGGTCTGTGCTTAGACAAGAGCACATAGTGGCCTCTTGTCTGTTTTTTTTTCCTCTTTCTTTCATTTTCTCATTATGGAAGTGCGGTCGACATACAATGTTATATTCGTTTCGGTGTACGACGTAGTAATTTGGCCGTTCTGTACATTACTCATTGCTCACCACAGTAAGTGTGGTGTGTCTGCTGCTAGTTTTCGGAGAGACTGTGTTCCACAGAACACCCTGGCTGAGCTGTGAGTCTCAAGGCAGTCCCAGCAATACCAGGGCTGAGCTCTCTCAGTTTCCAGATGTCAAGGGGCCTTTGTCTCTTTCTTATATTTCAATACTTAGTATATTTGTGCTAAGCAGGCTGTGAGCATTTAAATCCTGATTAAAAGGCTACTTAGGAGCTGTTTGATCCTGAGCAGTTTCCTTCATCTCTTGGAACATCAGTATCCCTCACACCTTTTACGGGAGGTAGGGTACCTACTGCTTGGGTATTGTGAAAATGAAATGAGATCATGCAAGTTCCTGGCAAAGAGTCAGTGGTCTTAAAATGTTAGCTGTTTTTGGTGAGTCCCTCTGTATCCGTCTGCCTCCATGACTGGCTCATTTTAGGACATGAATCAAATGCACTCTCTCATTTTGCCTCGTTTTATTTCCTTGCCTCATGGGACTACTAAAAAAAAAAAAAAAAAACCCTTTAGATATCATGATTAGAAGACCTGCAGATGCCTAAGGTTATTTGTAGGCATTCGTAGGAAATACGCTCATGCCACCCCCATCACCACCTCTGTCACCGCTGTGACAGTGTCCAATAAGTAGGATTAAAGAGTCTGGCTAACGTGTGTGTGGTCACGCAATTTGGGAGTGGCCAGATTATTATCTAAATACCCCGGTATCTGTCTGTCAACCGTCAATAGATGTTTGTTGGATGAATGAATAAATGAGTGAATGAATGAATGAATGAGTGTAAGCGGTGAAATGTAGTTCACCTCTCACCTTGCAGCTTATCAAGCAGGTATTTTCTCTTTGACACCAGCATTCACATGAGGCTCCATTGTACAGATTACAATTCATGCTCAAGACTCCATTGCAAAGAATGCACGGGCAAGATATCTGCGGTTTCCAAGAGTCAACAGGGTTTGGGGGAGCAGATCTCCTATCTCCCCTGGACAGCGCCTGGGGCTTGGGCTGCCACACCCACATCTGCTGCAGGTCGTCACAGCTCAAACAGATGTCTTGAGACCCGCTGCTCATTTGATAAGATAGTGTCCTTTGCTCCTTTGGGGTTCTTGGTGTCTCTTATTCCTTCTCCTTCCTCACCTCCCTTTTTTTGTTCTTTTTTTTGAGGGGTAATACAGAGTTTATGGAATTAGATTTTTCTATTTATAATGGAGATCACATCTACATATTATTTAGCTGCTCTGCATGGGTACATCAATCCTAATGAATTTAGATTTATGATGAATGGGCTTAATCATACAAACACACACATACACACTCACACTATTGGTTTAAAACTGTGGTGCATACATTACATTCCTCCTAGAAAGCCAGCTTTGATTAAAAACCGTTGGTTTCAAAGATCAGTCTGATTTCGGAGATGAACCAAGATACATACTATAGGATTCTAAAATATATTTTAGCCATTTTGTACAGTTGCTATCTTATCGGACCACAGTATGTGTTTTTCAAAAGGACACTGATGAGGGGCACTATCTGGTGTTAACTTTGACCACAGCCAGCTTCTTCCCCCTTCTCCAATAACTGAGGACCAAGAGTTCTCCATTGTGAAGACTGAACTTATTCTTTTGGCTTTAGAACATTTAAAAAAATTACTAACTGGTAATAAAGCAAAAAAGGACAGACACATGTAAAGGATTTGAGATAATTTCAAACCTCTAAGGAAAGCATGCTTAATAAAATAAGTCTTCACACTATATGTTTTGTTCTTCAACTTGTTTTTTTTTTTTTTTTAAAGATTTTATTTATTTTTCAACAGAGAGAGGGAGACAGCGAGAGAGGGAACACAAGCAGGGGGAGTGGGAGAGGGAGAAGCAGGCTTCCCGCTGAGCAGGGAGCCCGATGTGGGACTCGATCCCAGGACCCTGGGATCATGACCTGAGCCAAAGGCAGACGCTTAACGACTGAGCCACCCAGGCGCCCTTCAACTTGTTTTTTTTAAATTAGTGATACATTCAGACTGTCTTTCCAAGTCAGGACATAAAGATCTACTCTATTTTTATTGATACCCATGTAGTATTCTATCATGATTGTATCAACTTGAACAACTACACTCCTATTAAGAAATTTTACTTCGTTTAGAAAAATGTACAGACTTTAACCTGAGTTCCATTGGCATTACTCAACCACTTTATGGGTATCACATGTGTGTGTGAATTTAGGATTAATATCATTAAAATGTTTCTGCTTTTTGCACCCCCCATAATTTTTTATAATGAGTATATGGTACTTATAGAATATCAGAGAAAAGTTATATAAAACAGTATTTGTTTCACACATATTTTGCTCAGTTCTGAATCCCAGTAGTACTTACTGTTACTACCACACCACCCACGATTCAATGACGTGTCTCATCTCTTCAAATAAATAGTATGTTCCTCGAGAACATAAATTGCATCTTAATAATAACAACACTGACTCAACACTTCTAAGTGCCAGGTACTTGACTTGTATATATAATCTCGTGTGATGCTCACAAAACTCCTGCAAAGTCAGTTCACTCTTTTAGTGGCGAGGAAAATAAAGCTCAGAGAGTTTAAATGATTCACTCAGTTCAGTTGTGGTGGGGGCAGGTTTCGAACCAAGGTCTCTTTGACCCCAGTCCTGGCCCTTTTCACTACCTGTGAGCTATTTCCTACTTCAGAATCCACTGCAGCGTTTGGTGCGGGGGTGGACACACAATATGCGTGTAATTACAACTCTCTGGCTTAAATATGGCAGAGGACAGTACTTCCTCTGAAGACGTTTCCCAGCCAGCAGAGCCAAGCCTGTCTCCTCAAAGGCCAAGTCTATACAACATGACCTGACCACGTGTGTCTCCACTAATAATTCCTTTCTTTACAGCATTGGTGATTGAATTCTCTTCAGCATGTCGGGCTTGAGATATCACAACATGGAAGGAGAAGAGGCAGCTGGAGAAAAGGTATATAGTGGTTTTTGGAAACAAAAACGCTTGCTGTAAGACAGAGGGTAAAGCTCAGTAGATCAGAGCAAATGACTACTATGGAGACCTGGTTATTGATACTGCGATGTGGGGGTGCCTATTTATTAACCTCTTATCTAATAGTTCTTCATTAGAATTCAGAACTGCCTTGTCACAAAAGAGGGCTTGCCTTAGGAACTGCTGGGCGCTGGGAAAGCAAAACCTCTGGACTTTTTAATGTTTTTGGTGTGCTATTCCTTAGGAAAATAGCTACACCTCATGGTGATCTCATTGAGGCCCTGGGAAGCAAGTCACATCTTGCAGTATAGTCATGGTTCTTTCTTTCTTCTTTCTCTCTCTCTCTTCTTTTTCTTTCTTCTTTCTTTCTTTCTTTCTTTCTTTCTTTCTTTCTTTCTTTCTTTC